>NW_024424786.1:7517274-7632266 GCF_017311325.1 Ursus maritimus
ACACACACACACACACACACACACACACACTCAACGAAATGCTAGAAATCAAATATACTGTAAAGAAATAAAGAATACCTTTGGTAGGTTCATTAGTAGGCTGGACACACTGAGGAAGGATTCAGTGAGCATGAGGATATATCAATAGAAATCTCCAAAACTAAAAAGCAAAGAGAAAAACGACTGAAAAAAGTGGAACAGAATACCCAAGAACTGTGGGACAACTACAAAAGCTGTAATGTATGCATGATGAGAATACCTGGAGAAGAGAGAAAGGAACAGAAGAAATATTTGAAAGAATAATGACAGAATTCCCCCCAAATTAAAGTCAGACACCAAACCACCAATCTAGGAAGCTCGGAGAACACCACGAAGGATAAATGCCAAGAATATTTGGGTTGTTTCTAGTTTTGAGCGAATAGGAATAAATATGCTACAACCATTAATATAAAGGTTTTTATGTGAACATAACTCTTCATTTTTTGAAGTAAATACTTCAGAGTGGAACTTGTGGATCATAAGGTAAGTCCATGTCTCATTTTATAAGAAACTATCAATTTGTTTTCCAAAGCATGTGGACCATTTTGCATTCCCATCAGCAGTGAATGAGAGTTCCAGTTGCTCTGCACCCTCACCAGCATTTGACATGATCAATTTTTTGCTTTGAAAATTTGAGCCATTCTAATAGTGGTATTTTAATGTGGTTTAAATTTGCATTTCTTCAATGAACAATGATGTTGAGAATCTTTTTGTGTGCCATCCATATATTTTCTATAGTAAACTGACTTTTCAAATCTTTTGCTCACTTAAAAAAAATCAGATCTTTCTGGGGTGCCCACTGGCTCAGTCAGTGGAACATGTGACTCTTGATCTCAGGGCCATGAGTTCAAACATCATGTTGGGTGTAGAGATTACTTAAAAAAATAAATAAAAATAAAAAAAGAACTGGATTTTTTTTATTGTTGATTTTTGATAACTTTTTATATACCCAGCATACCAGTGCTTTCTTAGATGTGTAATCTGCAAATATTTTTGCCAGCCTGTGACTGGTCTTTTCATTTAAAAAATATTTTTAAAGCCTCTTTATGGGTACACATTTTTCATTTTGATGGAGTCCTATTTTAGAATTTTGTCTTTCGGGGTGCCTGACTCGCTCAGTTGGTAGAACATGTGACTCCTGATCTTGGGTTTGTGAGTTTGAGCCCCACGTTGAGTGTAGAGATTACTTAAAAATATAAATAAATAAAAGTAAAAAAAATATTCGTTTTTCATGAATCATGCTTTCAGGGTTGTATCCAATAACTTTTTGCCTCACTCAAAGTAACAAAGATTTTCTCCTATGTTTTCTTTTAAATGCTTGATCGGTTTACTTTTACATTCAGGCATACTACCCATGTTGAGTTTATTTTTTATAAGGTGTGAGGGGTATGTTGGTGTTTACTTTTGTGTGGCTATGGATGTCCAACTGCATTAGCACTATTTGCTGAAATGACTGTTCCTTTTCCATCGAAGTCCCTTTGCACTTTGTCAAAACAACAACAACCACAACAACAATTAACTGTATTTGCATGGGTCTATTTCTGGACTCTCTATTGATTCTTGGTCTTACTAAACTCTCTGAAGAATGTTCATGTGTGTGTGTGTGTGTGTGTGTGTGTGTGTGCTGTTGAGCCCATCCAATGAATTCCTTTTTATTTCAGAAACTGTATTTTTAAGATCTAAAGTTTCTGCTTTGTTCTTACTTATAGTTTCTATTTTTCTGGTCAGAACATCTATATTTCTGTTCATTTCAAGAGTGTCTACCTTTACCTCATGGAGCATGGTTATAAGAGTCACTTTAAAATCTTTATAATTCTAACTCCGAGATCGTCTTGGTTTTGGCATATGTCGATTATCTTTTCTTTTGAAAACTGAGCAGATTTTTCACTTTTCTTTGTTTTCGTTTCTTTGTAAGTCAAGTAATTTTGGATTGTATCCTGGAATTTTGAACATTATGTCATGAGACTCTGAGTTCTATTAAAATCCTCTGGACAGCATTAATTTTTACATTAATTATTTTTTTAGCAGGCAGCGTACCTGGTTTGGCGCATAGCTCAAGTTGTGTCTTGCCTTCTGAGAGTGGTGGTTCCAATGTCAGTTGTTCAGTTTTCAACGCTTCTGCTGTGCTGGGTGTGTCTGCCCAACATATCCCTCATTCAGGAGTTAATCTGTTACTTGGGCAATGATTTCTATCATCATTTGGTTCTCAAAGCCTTCCCTATTCTTGTTTAAGTCTGTTTTGTGCACGCATAATTTAGGGGTGAATCTGAGACTAATGGTTGTTCATCTACAAAATTAAGGGATTTCCTTCTCTACGTTTCTCATCCTGGGAATTTCCCTGACACTCTCTGGCTCCCAGGGGTCCTTTTTCCTAGTCCTATGGCTCGAAAGCCAGCATTTCTCTCAGAATTTGAGCTCATGCCCTTGGACACAATTTGGAGCACCTGAGGTGCCTCAGGACAACCTGAAGAGAAAAAAGAGAAGAAAGTCATCAGAATCCCATACTCTCTGGACCCTTGAGACTCCTTTTTCCAATCCCTGTGCACTGAGGGATGGGTGTCATAGGGTTTTAGGTACCCATGCTAGTGAGGCCGTTGCCATGACAACGCCACTTTAGGACTAGGACTGGGAGGGGGAAAAGAAGAATAAAAATTGAAAAATTAAAGGGATTCTCCCCATCTTTAGATTAAGGGACCCCTTTTCCTGATCCTGTGGCTAGAAAAAGGGGCACCTCTCAGATTTTTTGCTGTCATACTGTGGCTCAGTTCCAGGCCTCAGCCCACCCTCTGACTAAAGCCAAGAAATAAAGAAGGAAAGAAAAATCGAGTAAGTTCATTACCATATGAGTTGTTCTTCAAGTTTTGACTTCCTCTCTCAATCTATTTTCTACTGTTTACTTTTCAGAGTCCTCAGCTAGTTGCTTTTGTATTCTGTCCAGAGGTTTTATTTATAATCAATGGGAGAAATAGCTTGTCATGGGTTTACTCTGTCTTGATTCGTACCAGAAGTTCTGTAATGACAATTTAAATATCGGCTGAAGATTCTTCCAGATTGTTATTCTCAACCCTAGCAACCAATTTGAATTAACTGGGAAACTTAAAAAACCCAATGATGCCAGGGCCCTACCCCAGACTCATCTCTGAGGATAGGAAACCCAAGAATCTGTAGAAGATGCTTCTGGGTTTCTGATATAGCCAACTTGGCACCTGTTTAGGGGCCTGGAGTGGGGGTCCACGCTGGAAGTTTGGGAACTTCTGGATGAGATGATCTCCAAGTTTCTTTCCAGCCCGGATACGCCCAAGCTCTATATTCAGAATATTCCATTCATGAAACTGCTTGTTAAGTGAGTTGCCCATCTGTTCACTTCCCTCAAGTTCTTAACTGAAACTATAGATGACACAGGACATCTCAAATAATGTCACAGAGTATATATTTATAAAATTACAACTTCTTGGAATAATAGCAGCAATAAATTCAAAGTCTGCTTTATTTGATTTTAGCCAGGAAGAATACAGGATATACTCAAGTCTGAGGATTAGTGGTTTAGATTAGAGACTCTTTTCCTCCCTAGGATTAATCCTTTCCCATATATTTGACAAAATTCTTTCGGTCGAGTGCAGTTTCTTCTTATGTGCTAGGAATCACTGGTGAGTTTAAATTTGCTTTTCATGCAAATTTATTTCTAAAGGACCTCAGAAGTTGTTTCCTTGGGCTCCCATCTATGAAAGAAGAAACCAGACCTGAGAAGTGAAGTGTCTTGTTCGGGGGCTCAGAGCTGGGACTAGAAGCCAGCCTTTGGCTCCCCAGCCATGCATTTTCTGTCTGACTGAGCTGAGTCAGGTGAGTCCTTGGATGCAGAGTGTCCTGGCATCATCACTGAGCTGAGTCAGTCAGCTGTACTGAGCAGTGGCTGAGTTCCATGCAATGCATTTGTAAAGGGCACTATGACCTTAAAATGGTTCAGCTCCTAGATCTGTGGCTGTGAAATTATGGGCAACCAAAATGATCCACAGCTTGTAAAGTGCCAACTTGCCGGCCTAGCCTGTTCTCTGGGCACTGGGAAACAGACAGCCCCTGGCCACCTCTGGAACATCCCCCATCCCGTTTCCTCCCCCAAAGTGCCACCTGCGTAGGCAGGGTTTAATCGGGGAAGCAGAACCATGATGAGTTATGATGTAAGGGGTGTCTTATCAGAACTAGACCGTGCGCAATTGTAGGAGGAGCTGGGAAGTAAAGGTTTGAAAGGGCAAGTTGGAGAAACCATGCATTCCTCTGTTGGCCAACTCAAAAGCACAACCAGAACATGAAGGGGTTTTGGGAAATGCTCTTCTGGCTTACATAACTCAGGACAGTATAAATCCTTACAGGTGGAAGCCTGAAAAATAGAGACACCTCAGGAGTAATGCTCTTGAAGCTTTGTTCTCATTGGCCAGTGAATATTCTGGAACCAGCCGTCTTACCACAGTCTGGAAATGCGTGACAGCTGTAGTATGGTGGCATTCAGGAGTGTGGTATTCTGGAATCAATGCAGTGCTGTTGCCAGGCAGATTGGCATGTCCATACTGGCTCTGCACCCTTAGGCTGTGACTGGAACGCGTTCTTCCTGCGTTCTGCAATTAGCTTCCTCATTTGTAAAAGGGGACCAGTAGTAACCACATGACGGTATTGTTCTGAAGTAGGTATAATAGTAGATACTCAATAAAAATGATTCCTCTGAACTCTTGAGTCCCACTCCTTCCCCTAGTGCATCTAGGACATGTCCTATTTCTTAAGAATATCTTCCTGCAGAAATGCCCTTATTGTCTAAGTGCTGGATTTTGATAATGAATATAGATAATTTATATTCAACATTCCTGACATTCCCTCATGGTCCCAGATTCTCAGTAGCAACCAGTTTGGATTTGTGTGGACAGTGAGAAAGACAATGGATTGGCAAGGGGGACACCCGAGATGAAGCTCATGGCCTTCGCCCCCCAGGAGAAAGATAGAGCATTCCTTAAGTAGTTAGAAATCTATCAACTTGGAATGGTTTCTTAAAGTGAGTGTGGTGACCTCAGTTCCCCTGGAATCCTCCAGTTTTTCTGGGTTATAAAAGAGCTTTATCATGAGGGTAGAGGGAAGAGGCAAACGAAAGCTGATATCAAAGTTGGAGACAGAGAACCATAAAAATAGAGCTCGAAAGGCATAATACTCTGGAGCCATTAATTTTCGGAGTGTATGGACTTACATGTCAAATAGCCCCCAAGGATATTACTGTATCATAGATGGTCTACGTTGTTGGTTGACTTTGAATTTAACAAAACAATAGTGCTCATAAGTTTCTGAAACATGAAAAATCTGAGTACTCTATTTAGGAATCTAGGGAGCTATTATGTCATTTTAGAAAGATTTTAGTCAATAGTAACTAGAAGTTTTCATTCAGTGTAAACTTCTATAAGATTCACACACAGAGGACCATTTCTTATCGAAAGTAGAACAATAGGCATTGTTTTGTATAACACAGTGCAAGGTGAATAGTAAAACCTGGGAAAAATACTTTTTAAATAGTATTCGGTTTATACAGGGCAAATCAGACTCTGAGCCTAACTCATGGAATATGGAAGATTCTCCAGTAGCCTTTCAAAAATGCAGTTAATTACTTGACCGTTGGAGGACACTGATAATATACTCCCTACCTGTATTTTCCTACAAATTGTTGGCCATTATGACAGGTCCTCATTTAGTTACTGATCTGATTGAGCAAATAATTGACCTGAATGTACTCAAATAGGCCACTGAGATGTAAAATCACTTCTTTATAAGTTTATTTAAAAATGGATAGCTTTTGGGGCACCTGGGTGGCACAGCGGTTAAGCGTCTGCCTTTGGCTCAGGGCGTGATCCCGGCGTTATGGGATCGAGCCCCACATCAGGCTCCTCCGCTATGAGCCTGCTTGTTCCTCTCCCACTCCCGCTGCTTGTGTTCCCTCTCTCGCTGGCTGTCTCTCTCTCTGTCGAATAAATAAATAAAACCTTTAAAAAAAATGGATAGCTTTTTGGGGGCATCTGGGTGGCTCAGTCATAAAGTGGCTGCCTTGGGCTCAAGTCACGATCCCAGGGTCCTGGGATCAAGCCCTGCATGGGACTTCCTGCTGAGCAGGCAGCCTGCTTCTCCCTCTCCCTCTGCCTACGGCTTCCCCTACTTGTGCTCTCTCTCTGTCAAATAAATAAATAAAATCTTTTAAAAAATGGATAGTGTTTTTAACCTAAATTGATGACACTTTTCCTTCCAATTTATCTCTTATTTTAGCCCCTCAAGATTTCTCAACTACCGGTGGCTGCTGCACACTGTAGGGAATCTGCAGTCAACCTGCACTCCTCTCTGTAATTAATAGGATTGCTCAGATAGCTTATCTGCTTAAGTTCTGAAAATCTCTTTATCCTTTATCTGCAGGAACACTAATCACTTGAAAAGGACAGGGCTGAGTGAAGTTGTTTCAAAGCCAAGTTTAAAAGAATGTTCTTGTATCAAATTCTATCAGTTTCCTGGGTTCCTTGCATTTCTTCTCCTAACGGGTTCCCTTTTAGGTATTTTAAATGGCACTTCGCAGTCACTTGAACATAGGTGAGTTGCTTGCATTGCTGGTGAGATAAGCACCTTATCCATTCACTTCTTGGCGGGATTCCGCCAGGCCCAGAGAAGTATCTGCTCTGGGAATTGGGAAGCCTTGGCTCTGGGGTTCCCTCTGTGATTGGTAAGAGCCCTTTAGTTACCAGGCGTGGAAATGATTGGTGACTTTAAGCCAAGGAAACTTATTGGAAGGACACCAAAGGCCCATGGAATCAGTGGATGACTGAAAATCAGGCTCAAACAGGAGCGGGTGCCATGGCCTTTCCAGAACCTGGGACACAGGAGCCCCAGCAATAGCCTTGCAGCCAGAACAGCATGGGGAGAGAGGTCCCTGCTAGGGTGAAATGGCACATTAAATCCCAGGAGGTGGGCTGAGGCTGGGTGACATGCCCACTCTTGCTAGATATGGGTAGGGCCCCCCAGTAATTCCTTAAGAGGAAACCAGGAGGCAGCTGAGGAAAAGAAATTGCAAGCGGGGCAGATGACTGTCCACTACTGTGCTGTTACTCGGCATCTTGAAAGTCCTTTCCTGCTTTAAAATGAATGGACAGTGCTTGTCCCGTGAAAGCCTTTCAGGTTGCCATGTCCCCGCGCTGTTTGCTTCTATGAATGTCTATAAAACCAATGAACAATAATAAGGCAAACTGGAAGAAGACAATTAGGAGAACCAGTGGGTTATTAGTTGTCCCATTTCTGATGACATCACTGTGTAATAGTGGTTGTATTCGTTATCTATTGCTGTATGACATGTTACCGCAAACAGCATCTTGAAACAACACAGATTTACCATCTCACGGTTTCTGTGGGTCAGGAGCCCAGGAGCCGCTTAGCTGGGTTCTCTGCTTGGGGTCTCCTAGGGCTGCGATCAAGATGTCATTTGGAGTTGCAATCTCATCTGAGGCCTGACTGGGGAAAAATCCACGTGCAAGCTCCCTCAGGTTGTTGGCAGGATTCAGTTCCGTGTGGCTCTAGGTAGGACTGAGGATTTCATTTTCTTCTTAGTTTTAGCTGCAGGCTCCCCTCAGCTCCAAGAACACTGCCCATAATCCCTTGCTGTGTTGGGTTCCCCTAACTGGGTCACACTACAATCTTATGGGACGTAGGCACATAACCATGGACATATGATCACACATACACCATCCCCTTTACTGTAGCCTATTGGTTAGAAGGAAGACGTAGGTCCCACCCACACTCAAGGGGAGGGGATCGCACAAGGGCATGAACACCAGAAAGTGGGGATTTGAGGGCAACCTTATGAATCTGTCCGACTGAGTGGGACGATCCCCAGAGCTGTCTTGAAGTCGAACATAGCTCGTTCTGTGCATCTGATTTCCCCAAACCTCAGTGCTGGGAAGGTACATCTTCATGTGAACCGATGTGGGGGGGAGCAGAATAACATCTTGGCCTCCAGTCTTTCTGGCTCAGCTTTAGGGGCGGGGAGGGGACGTAAGGCACTTCATTGCCTCAGAGCTACCATGACTGGGTTGGTTTCTCTCGGTTGTCTGGGTGTAGTTGAATCTAGTGGCCTCCACTGAACTGTATCTTTTGCCAGTATTTACCATCTGGCAAGTTACCATCTCCTTAGTGCGTGGAACTGCTTTCTTCATTGATGCGTGCATACATACGGTCTTCCTCTGCTATATTATAAGCACCTTAAAGGCAGGCACTATCTCTTATATCGGGAACCATTCACATGGATAAAAGCAAAGGCAGAGGTACTTTGGAAGAAATAGCTCATATTGGTTCTCTAGGGTGAAGGAAGGGGAGTCTCTAGGTCAATGTGAAAATCTGCTCCTAGCTATACTTGGTTGTGCAAACAAAACATGTATATTTGGGAGGGATGATCTTAGATTACCCCCAGTGTGCATGGTTCCCACTGAAGCAGCTAGGCAGGCGTGTGTTAGCAGATGGGTGACAGATAAAGAAGACCGGGACACTTGAGCCCTTCCATATTCTAGCAGTGTGATTCTGGACTCGCTGCTTTAACCCGTCAGCCTCGGTAACCTCGTGATTTTAGCGTATGGAGATAATGCCTTTGAAATGTATAGCACAGTGGCTAGCATAGAGGGAATATACAGGAAATAGATAACATGATGATCCTTTAAGACCCTGACCAGCGAAGGCCCGTGTCAACTGTGAAAGTGCAGTTCATCCCATAAAAGGGGGTCAAGGAGATGCACGCTTAACCCCTTGTAGCTCGTTCCTTCTCTTGGAGCTCATGGGGGTTTAGTGTGGTATTTCCTTGAGTAGATTAGAATTCCTGCTGCTGCTTTCCCATCCCCGAAGCCCAGCTCTTTGGAAAGGGTGATGGGAGGCCTGGAACTGCCGCCCCTCTTCTGTAGATGGCAGGAGATGGGGTCGGATGCTGGTCGGGAGGATAAGGCGCACAGGGAGCGCCCCTGCTCTTGTCTTTCATGTCTAATCTCCCCAGGCATGGGAGAAAGCCCAGGAGACTCGGCCCGCTGTCTGGCAGAGCAACAACCTCTCCAAAGCCATTTTCACCACTGAGAAGTAGAGCCACAGGGAGGATCAAAAGGGGGAAGGAATGTAGGAACATTTTATAAACGTGGCACATCTAAAGGAACCCAGGAGGTACTGTCGTTACCAAGGATCTGCCTCCCTGGCTAGTGAGGTTCTCGTTTTCTCCCAAATAGTGCCTGAACTGGCCAAATGAAAATGTGAAATACGTTTTAGAAAAGTTTTAATTTGAACAACTTATGATTAAAAATACACTTTATAAATAATTTTTCCATAGACTTGATTGAGGATTGTTGCAAACTTTACAAAAGGACACATGGCAACAAGAACAGATTAAAGGAATTACAAAAAATATAGCTATAGCCCTCCCATTTAAAAATACAACATTATACATCACAGCGTTTTCATGTGCAAAGGTGACGAGAATGCTGCATTGCGCATGTCACATAGTCACTCAAAGGGAAGTAAACTTGAATATGGTTACATTGCATAATAGTATCGGCACAGCTGAGACGATGAATCCTTTCCTCCGGAAGTTAATACACCTTAGTTCAACATTTTGCTTTTACCTGCTGGGACTGATGGCTGAAATTAGCTTAGTACAAATATGTGTGTGTGTGTGTGTGTGTGTGTGTGTGTGTGTGTGTGAGTACAAGTAGGAAAACAAGTGTCTGCTTTGAAATTAAGTAAACCCCCAACATATTTACAGTATTTTCGGAGAATATGTTCTCCAAATCAGTCTGATCACATCTTCTCTGTTAAACAACTCTTTAGAAAATTAAACAGAGCCCAATCTATCAATTAATGGACATCCTCTGTTGAGACTTCCAGTTTTCGCTGTGGGACAAAGAGGGTTCCTACGGAGGTTTTATTAGCACCATCGAAATCCCCGCAGGACGGGCCTGTTGGCTTCACTGGTCCGCCTGGGGTCCGGAAGAAACTTTCGGCCACTGACTGTGACCCTTTGGGTGTCACTGGAACAGGCTGATTGGAAAGAGAGGAATAGGAAAAAGACGTCAAGTCTGCACAGATAGGTGTGGCCTACTAGCCTCGGAGGGCGGAACTGGAAGGGGCAAGGCACACAGCAGGAGCCTGGCATATTCTGCAACTATCCGGGAGGACTATAGGCTCTTTGGGTACTCCTCGTGGGTTTGGAAGGCAGCTAGGCTTTCAGTCTCCTCCTCCTCCCGTCCTTTCCCTCTCCAGGGAAGAGCAGCAAAAGCCAGTCTTCCATGATACTGATATCTGGGCCTTAATAACCCAAAGAAAAAAACGTCCATTAAATGGAAATGTTCTCACCTGTTGTGTCCCCGTCACAGCAACTGATTGTCCATTCGGTTGGTTGTGGCCTGGGACTGGAGAGTCGTACCTGGTGGCCTTTCCTTGCTGAGTGCCTGCATTGTCTGGTACGACACTAACAGCCTCTATTCTTGGAGACACGGGAACAGCTCCCGGGCTGGTGGATACCTGCACACTGGGAGAGAGGAGTCCCAAGTGCTGCAGGGTGAAGTTTACAATGGCTGAGCTCGGGTTCTGGACGGGAACGGGGTGGCTCGAAGTGAGAGCCGGGCTGTTCCCGACAGGGACGGCTGCCACGGAAGTTGGTGAGACCATTAGCTTCAAAGGTGTTACATGGAAAGAGGGAAAATTAACAGCAGTGAGTTCGGATGATGTCACCGGAATAACACCTGGAAAGAAAAGGGGGGAAGACATCTTAAAAGCACAGGCATTTGTCTGAGGAGCTTACAAGGCTTATGTGAACTGGAGCCTGATCACATTTGAATAGTGTTTTACGTACACTCACCTGTGATTGGGGAGCTGTAGATCCTGTGGTTTGGCGAAAGCGTACTTGAGTTTTCTTTACTAGATAGAATGGACTCTGCCCCCAGGGATGAGCACTGGGTGAGAGGGATTAGGTATCCTGATGGGAACAGGGTCTAAAAAACAAGGAAGGATTTATTTTACACACGAATATGGAAGGACAATGGCCATGTGCCTGTGCCAGGGCTCCTATCCCTCAGTGATGGTTTGTCTTATTAGGACCAAAGCACCCAACGGTATGGGCTACAGGTGGGCCAGCCATATGGCTAGCGGAAGACAATATCCTTCCCTCCTAGCCCAACACTTGTTCTGATTTGCATAAGCCATTGGTTTCTTAAATGCTGTCTGTGGTCTTAGGCAGTGTCCTAAAGCTAGCAGGGAGCCTGCTTAGGGGTAGAATTTGCCTAGCACACCCCCTCACCCGGACATCCTAAGTCCCGCCAGCAGACTTTCTGGTATGATGTGGTGCCGTCAGAACCACATTTAATGCAGTTGGGCACCATAATGGCACAGCTCTATTATTATAGAATTGTTCTTGAATCACGTAGGGTGGTCATTTCCCAGGGTCTTCTGAGGAACCCTGGCTCCGTGGCCCTACTCGAATCATGGTCAAACAGGTCTCAGAAATGCTGACTTGAACAAAGGAAAATGGTGTCTTTATTAGAGAATTTCTGAGGGGCTTTGATGATGTCATGCATTGTAAATCTCCAAGGGGCATCCTTCCTGGCATGTAGCATTTCCCGGGCGATTTGGCAGCTAAATTTTTGGTAGTATTGGTATTCAAGGGAAGCATTTTAAGAAATGGTGATTTAGAGAAGGGGGTTGCCAAAATCACGGGCCAAAATGCGGCCTCCAGGCTAGTTTTGTGAATGAAATGGTATTGGAACCCAGCCATGCCCATTTATGTTCTGTCTAGAGCTGCTTGCTTATATTTTTACAATGGCAGAGTTGAATAGGCAGCACAGAGACCATATGGCCCGCAAAGCCAAAAATATTTACTATCCGGCCCTCTCCAGAAACAGTTTGCTGACCCCTCATAGAGAACTAAGTAATTCTACAACTATGCATTTTTTTCCCTAGTACTTTAGTTTCCAGTGATACCGAGCAAATGCTCTTAATAACATACAAACTAAAGGGCAGGGGCACCAGAGTTCAAAAACTACAGATAAAAAAGAGAGCTGGTTAGTTCATATCGCAGACCCAAATGTCATGTAGCAAAAGCTTTAGGCCATAAAGTCATAGTCGCAGCAGAAACGGCCAGTGTTGCGTTGTGTCTCCCCCACCAAGCCTGCTTGGGCTCTGCATTTCGCCAAGCAGACAGCCTGCATGGGTGGCTGAACTGCCTGAAAAGTCTGTTTCCGCCTTACCACGAGCAGGCCTGGCAAAAGCTAAAAGCAGCTCTTGTAACCTGGGGGCCCTCCTTTTATCTTCCTCCAGATCTTTCTTCTCACCATTGTCCAAACAACAGTCTATGCTTTGATCTAGCTGTTAATGGGTCCCATCTTTTCCTTGGGAACCAGCGAATTCAGAATCTGCAATGCTCAGTGTTCCACGACACAGTTATTTATTTATTAATTTTGTTTCTTAAAGGTTTGGTACCGTTTCCATAGCTTTACTGGTTGGGTGTCTTGAAAGCTGCAAGAACAGAAACTTTTAATGGGTGGATTTAGGCATTTTATAAAGAGCTGTTCTTTGCTAACCATTAATCACACGCTCTCATGGTACAAGCTACTCTGGTTGCTGGTTTAATTCTTTCAAATCTTCAGCAAAACCTATAGTACTCTAATAATAATTATTTTTCCATTTTTACAAACTACATTCTTCACAAAATCTTTTAACCTATAATACCAATTGCTTTTTTAAAAAAATCAGAATTATTAACTAGCAGGTTGAATGAATTCGGTATATTTCAGCTTGAATGTTTCTCCTCTAGTCCTACATTAGCTCTCTTACCCCTTCCTTCCTGTTTCATCAGCCTGTTTTATTTTCACTACTTCTTATTCTTCACTACCTGACGTATTTGTGTTTATTTGTATACTGTCTTCTCTCCACCCGTGGAAGGGTAGATTCTCAGTAATGTTTGTTGAATGAATCGACACATGAATCTTTCATTTTCTTTGTTCAGCTCAGTCCATGCTAAAAAGAAATGGTCAGAATGGAGTCACAGAGACGAGAAAAGAAGCAGAGGGATGTGGAAAATCTATCCACCGAAAATCCTAATCCTGAATGACTAAGTGAGCAACAGGAGACCATTATTAAATCATATCCATTGGGCCCGAAGAGATTATGGACCTCCCAGAAAATTGAATCAAGCCAAAGCCTGGTGACTTCCCCCTTAGCATGTATATTAAATGCAAAATGATACTATGCTAAGATAATGGATGTTTTGAATGGTTACCATGAGGCCATCCTCGGGGAAGATTTGACAAACTCTAAAGCCTCTTTAATAACAACAGTTACAGATAATACCCTTCACCTTATACGGTGCCTTAAAAGGATCACAAGGCCCTTTATGTATATTATCAGGTAATAAATACACTTAACCTCACAAAAACTCTAACAGGGCCCTGGGGCAAGATTTCAAAAGCAACAGTCACCAAACGCAGGTGCTGGGTGCGATTTGATCCAGAACACAGTGCTTTACACCCAGGAGAGGATCATCAGGAAAAACTGGGGGAATAAATTCTCGATAGATGTGGAAAAATAAGATGCAGAGAAGTAAAATAGCTTGAGTTAATAGCAGGGACAAAATGAAAGATTAACTTCTGCCTCCACATTTAGTGGTGTTTATTTGGTGATAATGTCCTCCATATATAATTGTCCTGAGGGAGAAGAATTAGATAACGTATATTAAAGTGCCTAATACTTCTGGTAGGCATCTAATAAACGTTAATTCCTTCCTGAACTTAACTCCACCTAGGGAAAAAACGACCTGGAACATCAAAATCCCTAGAAGCCAATGCAGCAAATATACCTGCAATCTGCCAAGATAAGTTTGACTTTTCTATTACATAAAACAGACATTTTGGTTTAAATTTTAGGTGGAAAGTAAAAACAGAGGAAACAATTTCTCTGCCAGGCAACAGATGCCAGGTACATGACATCAAACAAACATTAGGCAGTGACTCAGAAAGCAAGAGTTACAGGAACCCTATGCATCCATCCATTCATTTGGGGTTACGTCTGCTTGTAAATTATTTCAGACTTTCATGACAGGTGTTTGCATTCCAGTATGTGACAGAGAAATGGACTTAAGGACAACCGCCCGTGGTGCTTTAAAAAGAGAGCAAATAATCCCTTCCTCCAAAGGTTAAAAATGTCCCTGCCGTCATCCCAGTCAGGGGATTAGCTGTCTGGGGCTTTGTTTGGATTCTGGGATGCTAAGGGACAGTGCCTTGTCTTCTGAGAAACTGCCCTTTGCTCTGGTAAATTTCACGAGCTACCGCATTCTCCTCTGATCAGCGCGGAGTTCCCAGAGCTTTACACAGTTCAAGGCTGTACTTACTGCGGAGACATTTTCAAGTCCTTTTAGGTCCTCTTTAAATTTCTTTTTGGAACCACTGTCCTCGAGCAGGCTTGTCCTCTTTGAGCCTCTTTCTCCAGCAGGCTCCTTGTCTCGGTTCTTGGCACCTGGTCTCTCGGGCACTGGCAGCAAGGTCCCGGGCCTTGTGGAGGCACTGGACTTGGCATCACTGGCTGCCTTCTCGGTGGTGGCATCTGCAGCGTCTTTTGATCTTGTAGCTTTACAAGAGGGGGTGGGGCAGACTGTGGGGCTCAGGCCTTGGGGTGGCGTCACGGTCTGGGCTTGGGCAGGCTGCAGGTAGATGGCATAGGACGGGCCTGAAGCGGCCTGAGGTAGGATCACTGGCACTGCGGGTGACAGCGGGCTAGGGATGAGGGGGACCACCCCCAGGGGCTGGATGAGGGATGGTGCCGTCAGGTCCAGCTCAGCATTTGCTGGGGTGTCCAGAGGGGCCACGGGGTTGCACTGCCCAGATCTCGCCAGCTGTACCTTCCCTTTCTTTCTGGGTTCACTAAGAGATAAGATTTCAAAACATGACATATTAGAAACACATTTTCTCTAAAATGTTCTGCCACTTTAGCCTGGCCCAGATTGAAGCCATGCATTTATGAAACTAGCAGATAGCGTCTATAATGACTGCCTAAGAGTTATAGACGAGATTATCTCGCCGGTTTCCAAGGCTAGTGCGTATTCTTGCATAAAATAAGTAATCCTAATGATGCAATGTAAAAATAATTCATTCTGCCACTAGAAAGTATTACTAACCTACCTTGATTGCTCTTCTAACTGCATTTTGCAAATAGCTGCGAGCTGAGCCATTTTACTTGGGAAGGGTGCCGAATTCTGAGAACTCTCAGCTGGTAAAAGAGAAAGGGAGTGGGTGGGTGTTGGTCAAAGCAAAAGAATAAATGCTCACACAGATAAAACATGACTGAAGTCAAAGGAACAGAACGCATGCACCTCCTCCCGGAATCACACAGCAGTGAAACGATAAAGCCCACCAATTACTTTTTATCGTTTCATTCATACATGAGTTAGGCTTCAAGTGGCCTGGGTATAAGGGTACTGAGACAGTTCTCTAACAAGTACTGTGGGGGATCAAGTAAGCTAAAGAATCAGATAAAAAGGAATTCTGAGCAGAGCCCCATGCGATTGAAAACATACCTTTGCTGGTCTTGATGGGGCTGCTGGGGGCAGAATTTATCTTCCTCCGGTCACTTTCTATGCTCTTTACCAGTTTGATAAGAGATGGGTGTCGAGTGAAGTTTGGTTTCCCACGCGTGGAGAAGAGGTTTTTGGCACAGTTGTCTTTCGAAGGACGCTTTGCTTCCAGATCTGAGTGGGGGAGAGGAAGGACTGGGCCATGGCCTGAAAGAGAAAAGGGCGGGGGGTCAAAACCTGGCCGGCTCGGCTTCTTTGTGGGAGACGAAGCCCAAGTGTAGTCCGAGATCGATTTTAGGAATGAAAGCATCAACAGTTACAGAGCACTGACTCTGGGGCAGACACTATCTGAAGGGCTTTAGGTACAAAACCTGGTTAATCTTATTTTAACTGAATTTGGTGGTAAGATTTCACACGTTAACATCTTTGAAACCCACTGCATCTTCAAACCAACCGTGATGTGCTAGAGTATAATCATTAGTGGTTTCTCTGTCTTACAGATACAGACACAAAACTCTGCATCTTCTAATCCATGGAGTCCTAACCCGATGAAATATGGCAACCCTCATGGCGATGGATTGAGTATTTGGGCCCCTCAGGTCCACAGGTTGAAATCCCAACCCCTAATGCAGCGGTGTTAGGAGGTGGGGCCTTTGGGACGTGCTTAGGTCATGAGGGTGGAGCCCTCTTGAATAGGATTAGTGCTCTTATGAAAGAGGCCCCACAGTGCTCTCTAGTCCCTTCTACCATGTGAGGTTATGACAAAAAGACGGCCCTCTACAAAGCAGGCTCTGGCAGGACACTGAATTTGTTGGTGCCATGATCTCGGACTTCCCAGCCTCCAGAACCGTGAGAACTTCTGTCGTGGATAAGCCACCCAGTCTATGGTATTTGGTTATAGCAGCCTGAACAGAGTAAGACACTCTCAACAACTCCACCAGGTAAGTACTTCTGAGGAAATGCATCCGCATCTCAGAGACATTAACCCGCTGACCCTGGTGTCTCAGCTACTAGAACGTGGGCCTGGGATATGCACCCGTCAGTCTGGCCCCAGAGCCTGTACTCACAATCCCTGCACTAAGGGACCTCTCTCTGCGATTACAGGGGGCTCTTGACAAGTCCACATGGACACAGATTTTTTACCGTGCAGCATTGTAAATGCGTTTTCTTTTCCTTATGGATTTCCTTAGTAACATTTTCTTTTTTCTACTTTACTTCATTGTAAGAATATAACACCTGACACATATAACATACAACGTATTTGGTAATGGACTTGATGTTATTGTCAAGTCTTCCGGTCAATGATAGGCTGTTAGTAGTTAAGTTTTGGAGGAGTCAAAAGTCATATGCTGATTTCCGACTGCGCTCCTAAACGCCGCGCTGTTCAAGAGTGAAGGTATATTCAAAATCGCAATAACCTTGCAAAGGCACCACTGTTCTTCCCATTTTGCAGGTGAGGAAACAGCCTTGGAGATACAACTTACTCGAGGCCACACAGCTAATAAGTGGCTATGTTTCCCTCTGCCTCTGTGGCCCGTGTTCTCGCCACTTTAAACATTTCGGGGTGGGATCTTTGGTGGAATGTAAAATGTCAGAACCCCGGAGTGGAGAATGGAGACTAGAATACTGACACTGGAGTGAGTTCATTTCATGTTCTCAGTGCGTGTAGGCTCTGTTAGGGCCTTTCACACAGATTCTGCCTCTTGGGTACAGGGTAGGAGGCGTTCTGGACCTTGGGTTGCTGATGGAACCCATAGCCAAACTTTCCATATTGGCACTTATCTTTGTCTTTCCAACAACTTATATGTATGTTCTTTCCGTGTGCGAGTGTGGGCGGGGAGGGGAAGAGAGAATATCTCCCAATGCACATTAATTCAGAACAGTGAAGCAAGGAATGAAGGGAAGCAAGTACATACCACTGGGACTCGGACTGATTTCTGGGCCTGTCCATTTAAAAGCTGGTTTTCGGCCTCTTTCTTCTGTAACATGAACTTTCTTGATAAGATTCAGGCTACTCAGAACATTAGCTATATCATACAACCTCCTAATTTTTGCTGGAAAATAAAAGGTATATATACCACTTAATGGAATAATGAAAGATCAAAGGACTTCGCCTCGTAAGGACTTCATGTATATTCAAAGAGCTATCCTAGCCATCAACGTCAGACAGAGGAAAATGTGACTCTTTTAAGTTATTCTGGTGATACTGCTTTAATTCAAACAAAAAAAAATGGTTTTAAATATTGAAGAGACTTCAGTTGCTGCGGGTACTGAATTTTGAAATGACAACAGTTGAAGAAGGAAAAAGGAGTGTTCATGAGATCACCCTATCGGGAACTACGTTACAGATTTTTTAATGAAAAGTTCCCATTGCTGGGCATTTTCTAATGAGGATTCAGAAGAGTTTTATGAACAAAGAAAGCCCTGATGATAAACGCATTGCCTTCCTGCCTGTGACAGTTTATAACAATGAGATTTATTGACCATCGTGAGCATGGAAGATTCTATACCCCATCAAAATTTGTAAATTTTTACACTGTCCTTATGTTATATGCAAAGCAGAGATTGGTGAATTCTACAAATCTCACATATCTTAAGAGGTTTTGTTACTTCCAGCTTGAAAGTACAAAATGATAAAGTGGGCCCCTTCTTCATAGCCCGGCCAGAAGGTTCTGAATTCCCTGGGGACTCAGCAAACGACACATTTGCAGCTCCTGGAATGGTGTCTGATGCTGTGACTAACTGGTGGAATGGAGAGCTGAAAGCTGCCTGGTGAGTCAGAAAAAGCAGGCAGCCCATCAGTCGGACTGGGACGTGTTTTCTGAAATTGCACACCTCCCAAGCCAATTGCCGAGGGTATCGTTGCCTTTACCTTCGACTTAATTTTGTCTTTATAGAGACACTATCGAGCTGGGGATGTCTGAATATACTTTCGTGGGACTACAGCAGCTCTACAGGGATGGGGAAGGAGGCTGCTCCTGGGCCCTCCCCACAGCGGGTCCCCTGTTCAGGCTAGCCTTGTGCCCTGCGTGGATGTGGCCCCGGGAGCAGTGAGCACGCAGCAGGCAGCTCCCATCTGCTGAGCGCTTCTCTCCACATGCTTCTCCTCCTAGAGGCTCCGGCAAAGCCTGTCCCTAAGGTGTGGGCAGAGCTCCGTGTCCGGAGCCCAGTCCAGGCCCCTGTCCTACTTTGAGCGGGTCTGGCTGAAACCATTCTTTCAAAATGGCAAACCAACGGTGCTGCAGGTAGGTCACTTCTGGGAACGATTTTAGAAGAGTTATTTATACCCTTACATCTGAGAGCAGAGACCTGGGTTCCGGACCCACTTTACAATTTACTGCTCATTTAGACTTCCGGCATCAGAGTCCACATGTGCAAAGTGGGGAACTGTTGACAAGCCCAAGTGCCGGTAGTTATAAATAAGAGGAGTTATATACATTTCTTTGAATCCTACAAGTTAGCAAAAAACAGTATAATCATGACTTCTGGGGAAAAGTGAAGGTACAAAAGCATAATTAGAGAAGACGTCGGTATAACAAAGGTGTCTGGCAATCAGTTTATAAGTAAGATTTTATGGTTTACGAAGAGCCCCAAAAGTCCACAGCAGTCAAGACACTTACTTTTAAACTTGCTTCTATCCAGATCTTCCACGTGGTCTTCCCCAATTAAAATCTTGGCCGCGATTTCTAGGCTGACTATCTGAGGCGTTGACACCAAAAACAGCATCACAAATTTCTGGCTCATCACTCTTAAAGACTTATCTTTGCGGCTGTTTACAGAAGCTTTGGAGAAGGATGAGGATTAGAGAATTAAAATTCATGAAGGGACAAGTGACTTCTAAAGTAACAGGGCTAAAAATACCACAACCTGATCAGACAGTTGACAACTGCAGCATTTTAACATGTCAAAAGGTAGCAGTAGCCTCGTTAGAACAGCGTTCTGGAAGGAACCTTTGCCTCTAGGCCTCTGCGAAGTGCCGTGCAGCCCGGCTCTTCCAACCATCGCTCACCTGCCCGAAATTCCACTCCAGGGAGTTCGACGAAACACATGTCTGGGTGTCCGTTCTGGCCCGTGTTCGATTTGATGATATGATCCTCTATACTGTAAGTCTTACCGAAGTCAAACTCTTGCTCGTATTCCTTCTTTTTGATCATCGTGATTTGTTCGGCATACTTGTTCTCCTCCCCGACGCTTTTCAGAGTCCCGAGGGTTTTGTTGAGATTATGTCTCCCGTGCCAAGTGTACCTGTTTTTGGCAAGGCGGCTCACCATGTGTAAACTCTCTAGGACATTCACAATATCGTAAATGCGTCGCCGCTCAACATCTGCAAAGAATGAGCAATTGTACGTACTAGGATCAGATTTTGTAAGGTGTACGCAGCGGAGTAACTTTTTCTTCCATAGTCTATTGATCAGTGGGTCTGGATGACAGAACTAGATTTACACGCAGCAGAGAGTGTGAAGATGAGGAAGATAGGTTTCTGCTCTCATAGGGTACCAAGAATACAAATGAGAGAGGTAACGTTCACTGAGGGCCTACTATGTGCCACGCAGCTGGAGGAAGTGTCTACCGTAAACTGGTGAGGCAGGTGTTATTATTCACACTTAATGGATGAGGAAACAGCAGCTCAGCCTGGCTAGGCAGCTCACCCCAAGGTACAGAGCCAGTAAGTGGCAAAAGTAAGTCTTTACTACTCTAAATTCCACACGTTACAACCTGTTTTTTATATTACTCTTCAAAGCACACGTGTGCACGCACACACACAGAGCTGTCATATGATGGTTATAAGGCACTGAGATTTCTTGCTGTCCCTGGAACCTGCCAGATATGCCCTTGTCTGAAGGCCTTTGCAGCGGGCTACTCCTTCTGCCTGGAATCCCTGTTCCCGATGCCCTCACTGCTCCCCACCTCTGTTCTTTCAGGTTCTTACTTAAATGTCACTTTCTCAAGGAGCTCATCTGACCTGACCACCGAACTTAATGTTGCAAAGCACGCTCCCAGCACTCCTGGTTCCCTTTTGTTTTTGCCACAGCATGGCTTACCTTCTAACATACATTATTATCACTTGCTCGCTATGTGCGTTGTATAATACCTATCATTATCTCTCTTTACTGTCTGTCCTTTGCATACTGACCTCTTAGGCCCCACGAGAAAGTAGGTTCCACAAGAGGGAAGATTTTGTTCTTGTCATTCACGGATGTCATCCCAAGCTTTTACAACAGTGCCTGGCACACAGTAGGCGGTCAAGAGCTACTTGCTGAATTAAAGGTACAGCCTCCACAGCTGTAATTAAGGATATGTGTCTCGCTGAATCTGAATGGCACATTCTTAAAATGTGAAATCAAGTTGATAGTTATCAACATGCATTTGAGGAGTAACACTTTCTTGGAGCAGTGGTAGCTCTACGTTAAAATATTCTGCATCATTCTGCAGTTTCCCATTATCATATTTCATGATGACAAAGGTATCCCAAATTTGCCACAGACGCCTTTTTAGCCGTCACTAGGTTCAAGCGTCTGAAGAAAGGAGTGAAGGGGCAGGAGGAACACAGTAACTTTCGCCAAACACAAACGTTGGTCTGAGTGGCAGGGAGCGCTAAAGCCCGGCTTCCACTCACAGAAGCGCATCCCCAACCTGTGGACACACCGTTCCTCAGCCCAGCTCCTCCAGGAGAGAACCGAGACAGAAGTTCCAAGTTGTAGCTGTTTTTGCAACAAGTCCTAAAACAATGTTGCCTTCCTTTACAGCTCCCGAGCTGTCGAAAGGCAATGAGAAGCAAATCTCCATTGTGATTCTTTCCTTCTGCTTGAGGACTCCCTGAAACTGGAAACTCTCGGCCTTCATTCTTAAATTAATAGGGCTTCAGAGATTTATCATTCCCACGTGGCATTACTGTGTCATTACACACACTGGCTAGATGAGTGTGGGTCTGAAGGAACAAGTCCATGGAGTCATTTTAACTATTAACCATCTCCGTGAGCGCTCTGCGTACTTACTCAGTTCCTCGGCGACTTCGTCAAGACAGATGTCATTATTCACAGCGGGGTTGGGATAGTTAGGATAGCGTGCTAAGAACTTATGACACAGCAATCCTAAACTTTTCTCTTTTCGACTTGGTTGGGATTTCTCGTATTCGTCTCCAGATAAGTGTTCCTACGGAAGAAGAGGTAAATGATGTCTGAACCGGAAATAAAGTTTGACAGGTTTATTAGGGTCCTCTGCACTCGAGGGCTAACACGATTAGCTTCAACAGCTGCAAAATGAGGGGAAAAGGTGGGGGGAGAAACTGCCTGGCAGATCTAAAAAGGAAGCTTGAACCGAAAATAAGTCAAAGGCTCAGAATTCCTAGTGCTGTATTTGAGGGAGTCCAAACCTTTCCCATGCTCTGAAGCAGACTAATAAGAGTCTGTAGGTGGCAATGCTTTATATTGCTGGCACTTTTGTAACAGCCCCCATAGCTCCCCCTCCCTCCCCCTACACACACACACACACACACACACACACACGCACGCACGCACACGCACACACACACCACACACACGGGCGCGTGCGCCCACCCACCAGTTTCCACCCAGTCTTCTGCAAACCTACATGTAAACAATCTTTGGCCTCAGGTAATCCATTTCTGCTGTCAAACAACCCTCTTTTCTGATCTCTGTTTCGGATCTCTGGGCTGACGGCACTGATGAGCATTTTCAGGTTGGCTGTTGGCGTCCACGGTTCTCCCTGGGAGATTTCCTTGGGCTTGGTGGGTGTGGTCAAAGGGCCGAAGTCAGGCTGGATCTCCGTCAACAGTATATTTGCTGCAGTAGATTCCTTCAGAGGTGTTTTCATGAGTCCTCTTTTATGTGGCTCAAAAAAGAGATTTTCCTGGTTTAAAACAAGTAAATAATTAAATCAACTATAAAACAGGACTTATCAGATAGCTTTTGATTCCAGCAATTGTACAATAAATAGAATATTGCTAAGGAAAACATACCTAATGACGTTGGAGAGTCGATTAAATTAGTTTAACTGTCTCTCAATGATCGCTTGACACTTACTGTCTTTTTACTAGCTAAATTTCCATTTACAATCTTGTAGTAAAGCACAGAATTAAATTTTTCTTCTTATGTTCCAAGAATTAAAAAAAAAAAACCTTGAAGGTCTAATTTTAAAATCTTTTGGACATAATTTTTGATTTAGAGAAGTGTTGCAGGTAGTATAGAGAGTTCTCATGTACCTTTCACTCAGCTTCCCCTAATATGACTGATAATTTTAGGTGATCCCAAACTCCTAGGAGTGACTTTTACACATGACACTGCAATAAGTTAAGGCCTGTATGGCAGAAACCACATCCCATTCTTCTGTGTATCCACCTGGCCAATGGCTGCATGCACTGAATGCTCAATAGAACACCACTGATGTGGAAGAGTCAGAAAGCCACGGAGACAAGGGTGACGGCTAGCCTACGGACAAACTTATAAGCAAAATCTAGTAGGGAGCAAAATCCAGAGTGTCTAAGAGCTAAGAAAAGTCTGCTCTTTCAATATTTACCCCTCTCACTTTATTATTTTTTTTCTAAGATTTTATTTACTTATTTGAGAGATTGAGAAAGGGAGAGACCGAGCACAAGTAGGGGGGAGGAGCAGAGGGAGAGGGAGAAGCAGGCTCCCCGCTGAGCAGGGAGCCCAACACAGGGCTCTATCCCAGGACCCTGGGATCATGACCCAAGCTGAAGGCAGATGCCTAACCACCTGAGCCACCCAGGTGTCCCTTCCCCTCTCACTTTACAGAAGGAAAAATGCAGCCCAGAGAGAGAAAATCAGGTAGCCAAAGTCACAAAGCTAGTTCCTGGCAGAGGCACGAGGGTAAATTAATAGCAGCACAGATAAGACGAATGGAGACTATGTTTCTTCTTCTACTTGTGGCCACTGAGGACTTCACACATTCTTACTACCTATGGCTATTTTAGAGAAAATGCTTGCAATGGCAATAAGTGAAAGAACACAGAGACTCACTAATTCCTCAATGATTTTAGGAACAAAGATTAATGGGACTGTTTAACATGTCTGTGACTCCTTGGGATTTATCAACTGCTTTTCCATTTGTAATTTTCACCAAATCCTGTAGTCCTATTCTGCAGAAGAGGAGACCCTGGCTGAGAGAGGTTGCACAGGCCTTGAACCTGAATATCCTCAGTCCCACTATGGTGTTCTTACATGGCAATCAGTGTGGTGGATATAATGGGAGACCCGCCTAAGAGTGTGCACCTGAGAGGTGCTGACCCACGACTGGCATTTCTCTAAAGGCTGCTGTCCTTTGCCTCAGACTATCAGAAAAGATAGCAATTCTCTTATTTGATTAATATCTAAACCTTTGAGGAACTTTCCTTTTTTCATTTTTTAACCTATCCGTAGTTGGACACCAGTCAAGACACCCCTACTGACAATTCTTTTGTTATTTTACAAAATGTCTAGCTCACAAATAGAGTGTTGTGGCCCCCAAATTTAAGAAGCTGGTAGAAAATTATCTTAAAAAGAAATCCAATCTCAAATCATATCAAATGCCCTCTCTGAATTCTAATTGTTTGAGAATTCTGAGAAATATCATAATTCTGCTAACAAATTTTATTACTCTTAAAAGTACCTTTTCTGTCTGCTGATCTCATTGAGACTTCCGTTTGAAATCAAACCATTAAAAACTTTGTATTGCTTTACCTCTGGCCAAACTCTTCAACTCTTTAAAAATTAAATTTCCCTTCCTTCTGGGTTTTTACAGAAGCTAACTAAAAAGGGATGTGGCCTTAATAAGATATTGGATATGGAAAACTTATGGGGTTAAATCAGGATGATATTGCATTTAAAACTGCGAGGAGGAATACTAAAGTTAAAAAGGTACCTTTTCATTCTCCATTCTGTAAATTTTTCATACATTTAGAGTTTCTTTAAAAATGAAAAATCTGGAGTTTTTCCCAACACCCTGATGGTTTAAGTAGTCCAATCAATTCTATTAAAAAGTTTATTTTCCTTAAAAAGAAAAGGAAATAGAAAAAGTTAAAGAAAAATAAAACCAGGAGATCCGTTGAATATTCCCTCATGGACACCACAGGCCACTTAAACAAAGACTAATGAAAAATCACAAATTACATTTACATTTTATTCCCGACCAGAGATCGTCCTACTGGGCAGAGAACTCCATCAAACGCCAATAAATTCCTTCAGTAAACCGATCTGCTGTCATGAGGTTTAAAGCAAACCACGGAACTTCCAGTGACAGTCCTCTCCCACCTTTAGAGAAGGCGCGCCATTCTCCGGACCCCACCAAATGGACCGTAGTAAGCACAAGCACCCACCTGTTCACAGGTCAGGGCGCGGGACTCAGCGCCCCAGCCCTGGTTCCAGCTGAGCAGACGCGACCCCAAGCATCTCGACAAAAGTCTGCATCTAGATGCCTGAATTTTTCCCCTGACACACACGTGCACAGGGTCAGCAGTAAAGTCTTGGGAAATAGCTTGATAGGAAACTTCCAAATTCAGTTCTTAAGCTCCAAAAGTACTCTGGGTATTTAAAGAGCGCCTTATGATTAAGACTTTTCCTTTTTTTAAGACATCCTTAAAGATGCAAAGCGCTGTGTACTCTCAATTCTGGTGGCCGGTTCACGCCACGATGTTGGATCTCACCAAGGAGGCTGCATTTGTTGAGTAAAGCAACCAGGTACAGTCCCCCTGCCGCCACCCGCTCCGCGCCTCGCGCACTTCCCCCTCGGCTCGGCCAGCTACCCCTCCCCCCGGGCCCAGTCCGCGCGCCACCAGCCCTGCAGTTCCCGGACAGCATCTTCGCGGTTCCCAGGGCAACGATTCCTAACCAATCAGAGAGCTGGACGCGGGCCTGCGATTGGTTAGCGGCGCCAGGGGCGGGTCCGGACCTTCCGCCTTCGATTTAAAAATTTGGCGCGGAAAGCCGGACCGTGGCCGGCACCGCCCCTTAGCTGCGCGGGGCTTGAGCGCGGGCAAACCCGCGCCCGGAACCACGGTATCCCCGCCCCTCCCCCTCGCTCGCCCCCTCCCCTCTGCGCGGGAGCTCAGCTCCTCCCTCCACGGCCCCCGGCGGAGCGAGAGGCGGGAAACGGCCGTCTCTGCCGCTACCCTCACGATCCCTCTCCCGGTGCCGGGCCGACTGGGCGCCGCATCCCTCTGCGTCCCGCTGACCTGTCAGTTCACCTCACGGTTGGAGCCGGCGGGGCTGAGCGGGGACTCCTCGGCGCCCCTTCCCCGCTCAGGTCCGGGAGCCCGCGTGTCGGGCCGTCAGTCGGTCCTCACGCCGCGCCGAGGTGGGTGCCGCGGAGGGAAACGCCGGGACCGGCACTGGCGGGCCGGCGGGCGGGCAGAGGGAGCGTGACCGTCCAGGAGCAGTCAAGCCCCCGATTTGAAATTAACCCGCTCCCGGCGCGAGCAGATCCCGCGGGCTGGGAGGGCCGCTCCCCTCCCCCACGCCCGCTCTTCCCGGCCCCGGACCCCGCGCGCCAATCGGAGCCTCCAGACAGGAGCCGGCGGCGAATCAGGGTGTAGGCACCGCCCTCCGGTCCCGCCTCCACGAAGAGTTGGGGGAAAAGTTCAGCAACTTTTTTTTTTCCTTTTTTTTTTTTTTTTTCCCAATACCCCCTCCCCTTGCTAAAGTTGGGGAATGAAGTTTGGCTTTCCCGGAGCATGAGGGCTGAGACGGCGGGCGCTCTGCGATTCCCGGTCTAGCAGCCCCACTCCCTGTCCAGCTCCGGATCCACTCACCTGCCCTCCGGACCCCAGCCGGGACCATTCCCCCTTCCATCTCTGGCATGTATTATTGTGCTGCCCACCACCTGCCCCATGGCTTCTAGAAACTGGTGTGTAGAGGGAGAAGCTTGACCAACTGGTGCCAAAACTCTATGGGCGTGGGGTCTCGGCCGAGATGGGAGAACTCAGGTGTAGGAGGAGGAGTAGTAAGGTTGAAAACCCGCCAAGCCTGTTCCGGGCGTCCGCCGTCTTCCCTCTCGTGGTCTCCCACCCGCTCCTCCCTTTCCCCTCCCTTGTCTTCTTCCCTCGCTTTCCCCTCGTTTTCCGGTTTCCGAGCCTCGGACAGCTTCAGCATGGGATATTCTTGAGTTCTAGATTAATAGCAGGATCNNNNCGCTCTAGTCCAAAGCCCTCGTTTAGCAGACAGGGAAACCGAGGCCCGGGGCGGCAGAGCTGCCTTGCCTGTGCTGGGATTGTGTGCTCCCGTGTTGGCTTGCCCCGCGGTTCTCTGCCTTCAAGCGTTTCCCCTTTTCTGGGGACCTGTGCTGGAGTTGCGGTACGGCTTGTATTGCCCAACCGCGCCTAGATCAGGGCGCCCATCTCCCGACGGTTTGGTTTGAGCTCTTCCCCCTCTTTTGTCGTCTCGCGTCTCTAAGCTCCAGCAAGGCCCAGGTCCACGATCTCCCATGCCCACTCATGTGTCCGTGAATCACCAGGGCTGCCTTGCAGAGCGGGCCATTCTCATATTCCCGAACGCAGTATAAGGGCGGGGATGTTGTGATATAGAGGCTGGGGTCGCGGTGCTGCCCCCACCGCCCATAGGGCCGGGGCGTCCGGGGTGCGAACGGTGGTCTTTTCTGCCCGCGGATTGCGACCCTGGGGTGCGCAGGGGCTGTGGTGCCCCTGTCCTCCCTCGCCGCCAGCCGGGGGCGGGGGGGGGGGCACTGGCCACATTGACCAAAGGGAAGTGTTGCTCAGAGGGCACTTCTGCCTGAAAGTCCACATTTTGGGAGGCTGTGCAGAACGTCTCAGATTTAAACTAAAGCGAAGGTCATTGGGCAGAGGTCTCACCACGGACGGCACTAAGCGGGGGGTTGTTCTTGAGCCCGGGCACACCTTTTCTGGAACAAGGTGTGCTTAAACATGCTGCAGAAGGGGGGCAGATGGTGTTTCTGCTGCAGCCACTATCAATTTCCCGGATTGTTGTCCCCCTGCCCCCCATACCAAGCGCTTATAGTAGTGCTCCCGCTCCCCTGTGTTCAGAGGCGGCAGCTAGCGGATTCACATCTGATCTACATGGCCATTTGATGCCCCAGAGGTCTGAGTGCCAAGGACCTGCAAGGCAAACAGTGCAAGGAGCAGCCACCTCTGGTGACACTGCACAGATGGCATCTCATTTAATCCTCAGCACAGGTGTTCACCACGGGCTAGGAAAGTGAAGCAGAGCGTTTTACAGTCACGGTCCCTAAGACTGTACTTTCAGGGATCATTTCTATAGTTTGTTACAGTCATGGTCCCTAAGTGGCAGGGCTGGAATTGGAAGCGGAATCTGTTTACTCCTAAGGGCTTTCCACTGAAAGCTGTGTTCTTCGCTGGGCTGTGGCAGCCCTCACCTACTTCACAGGGTAGTTGTGTCCCACTTTATAGAGAGGAAAACTGAGGTGCAAAAGGGTTAATGATGGCCAAGTTAGCTATAGAGTCAGAATTGGAATCCAGGTCTACCTGCTCCCAGTTCATATACCCAGTTTCGTTGCCTCTGGAAGTTCCTACGAAAACAATGCTGGTGACACCGGAGACGTCTTTAAGCATCTACCCCTCCCCATACTCCAGCATAACCCAATAATAGGAAAAGTGGGATATAGTAATGCTTATTTGAATGACAACTGTCACATCTTATTGAAGCATGTGAAATTTAAATCCAAGTCACTGGCTGATGAAAAGTAGCTCTACTAAGAGCGAAATGTACTAATTTTAAAGTCGTAACAGATCTTTTATGGAAAAGTAATGAAAAAGCAAGCCGAAGCATTTCCATGCGACACTGTCTCGTGTGTTGATGTGAAATTCAGCACGGATATAAAGGGAAGCTGTAAGACTACTGAAAACTTTCATGTTCACTACATAGCCGAGAAGGAAGGAGGAGGGGACAAGTTTGAAATCTCTTTTTGTTACTTTCCCATCCAACATGTTTTCCATTTACTAGTTATAAAATCCAAGGGAATATTCATTCGTTCCTTTTTTTTGGGTCTTTCGTTCACCATGTTGGGTAATCTGTGTCTCACTGAAGTTAGACCAGTTTTTCAACTCTCCGCATATGGTTTGCACAACTTGGAGGGTGAGGTGTTGTGTAATACGTTAAGCACGAAAAAAAGGAGAAAAGAAGTAAGGGGAAAAGACGAGTGTCATCTGAGGTGTCTAGATTCAAAGGACAGGTTCGGGATTTGGGAATCCTGCTTTTTCATCATCACCAGAGCCACACACGGGTGGCCAGGTATGAAAAGAGCAGCTCCCTGCCTCCAACCAGGCGGGTCCAGGGGAGAGAGGGAGGTGCTCTAGCTCCTGCGCTCCTAGACCTTTTTCATCTTGCTGCCCCACTTCCCAAGTTCGACCCAGTGGGACAAGGCGGGGTGGTGCTTTTTTCGGCAGCATAGGGAGTTGCCACGGCCACCACAAAACAGCTGTCAAGAGCTTTAAATGGCACAAATCCCCATGTGCTGGGTTAGATCGCAGCTGCTCCCGATCAGATCTCAGTCCTCCCGGGTTCTTTTAACTAGTTAGTTACTCTGCCCCCACATGGATTGTGCCGGGTCCAATCTGGGCAGGGTTTAAGTGGGCAGGTAGAAGGGACCCAGGAGATGGGACAGCCCAGAGCTGGAGCTGGCTTGTGCCCACCATGGAGCTAGATGGGGTCGGAGCCTGCTGGCAATGGCAGGCAGCTGGGTAAGAAGTCCCCTTCAGCTCTTCCGGACTTCCTTTGGGAAACCTCACTCAACGGATGTGCCCTGGGTGGGTATTTGCAGCCCCGGACTCAGCTGCAACAGCAACAGTTGCTGCCATATATCGAGCAATTAGCACATCTAAATTTTTTAAATGCTTTGGGGATAATTGAACACAAAATCCCGAGGACCTTTTATAGAATTGGAGTCTGAGTTCTGTCCTCGTTGTATTACTGTAGCATGTGATGTTAAAATTGTCACAGAGCTGAGGATCATGTAGTCTTAGTGCTTCTTTGTAGATGGGAAGAACCCATTTTTTTCCAGGTTCTAGAACATTAAAAATGTATATATACCAAAAAGAAAAGTATATCTACAGATTCCTGGGAGTGGGGACCAGGAATTTATTACATGAAAAAGTCCCAATCAAAGGAGGAATCCTATCACCTCCCTGATCAGTGATTATTACCCTTTGTTTGAAGTCTGGTAATGAAGGGTAGCCGTTCTGATCTCCTTCAGAAGGCAGATTCCTCACCTCCTGTCTCCATCACAGCCTTGCACACCCACATCTCTTACAGACACCCCTCCTACACCACTGTGAGCTCCTGGAGGACAGAGAGAGGGACTTCCTTATCTCTCTCTCCCCCCGGTGCCCAGCTAGGTGCCTGGCCCAGAGCAGGGGCTTGATAAATGTTGGTTCATTGAATAAGGCCCTAGTTTTACGTGCCATCTCCCCAAGACCAGGAGATACCCTGTCTTTTAACCTCTTTATCATCAGGGCCAAGTTCAATGCCCAACACCTACTTGGTTCTCAGTGTTGAAGAAAATGAACTCATAATTATCACCCTTCAAAACTTTTTTTTTACTTTAGCTAAACACTATTTCCACCCCCCTCCCATACTTGTGACTCTGTTTTCTCTATTCATTTACTAACGCATAGTATCCTGAATGCCCACTATGCTCCCAAGCCCTGAGTTAGGTGCTCTGTGTATACAGGTGAGTGAAAGAGGCAAAGTCCTTGTCCTTTTGGAATTTACAGTCAAGCAGTAGAACATTGTCTGACACAAATGTTAACTACTATTATTATTACTATTATTTTGTTTTTCTCCTGTAACCGCGAGACCTCTCTGCTACTCCCCAATTTAGCAAACGTGACTTTTTTCTATGTTCCTCCTCTATTGTACTAACTTATTTGGTTAGCTTTCTGTAGGTGTTTTTCATCCCTAGGAACCCATGTTCTGTTCTTTCCCCCTTTCAGCCACATGTATGGGTCACTTGCTCTGAGCCCGGGGACTGCTGGGCACCTGCCACAGGCACAGCAGCTGCCCTCAGGTCATAGCAACAAGGCCAGCTTTTCACTCACCACTCTTCTTTCTCGTTTTCTTTTCCAGGGACATGGCCTTCATTCGGAGAAGTTGTTTGCTTTTCCGAGCCTGTCAAACTGCTGCTTCAGAGTCCCTGGAGGAGGCCTGGTTTCTCTCGGAGTGATCACTGAAGTCAGCTTAAGTGAGTTAGGTAAACCTTGGCCGGCTCTCAGTTGTGTCTTGGAGTGGGGAGCCCGGAAGACAGGGCAGGCTCCTGATCAGCCAAGGCAGGCTTGGGGGGCATCGCCCCACAGGGTTACAGGCAGTCACCGAGCCCTCCAGCGTCCCACTGCTTCCTTTAGCAGGTGTCTGTCTTCTCCCACCTTGGCACTTGTGAATTCCCCTTAAACTCCTGGTTTCCAGATCTGGTCTGACCTAATATATCCCACAACACCCAGATAGAATTTGGTAGAATTCAGCGGCTCACTGTGCTGCTTTCTCATACAGTACAGAGACTGACTCGGACATACATGATTCATTTTGTCGGCAAAACACTTAGGATCTTCCGAAAAGAAGTAGATAGCTCCCCTCTCAGCTTTTACTGCAAATGCTCGATAAAAACTCACAGTATTTTTCAGTATGGAAATCGGTTGCAGTAATTGCATTTGAATCTGCCCACAAAACGGATAGTTTTACATGTGCTTTTTAAATAGCACTAAGCTTCATTCCAAATTCAATCTTTGAAATAAGAATCTGGAATTGTTTTTAAGCTGCTTTGAATAATGCAAAATGACACTTTTTTTTTATTAAAAAAGGGAAAGATACTGGTTAACCAAAATTTTTAGATGCCCGTTATTTTGGCGTCACTGTGAAAATGTCCTATCTGTGTCATATCCTAGATGGCCACCTCCGAGGGAAACTCAGGGTTTGGAGAAGGGAGAGGCATCCTCTAGTCCGTTATCTTCTTGGAATGAGGACAGGATGTGGATACAAGTCAGGACTTTGGAGGGAAATGGACCTTGATTCAAAGTCACCTCATCATGACATCTGTGTGACCCTAGGTAAATTACTTAACCTCTCTGAGCCCCACATTCCCCTCACCGAAATAGGGATCAAAATACCCAGCTTGAAGGGTTGTGGTCGGGTGAGATGGGATAATGGACATAAAGGACTGAGCACAACTTCTGCACATTTGGGTAAGTACTAAGTGATATACGTTATTATAATCCAGACAAATCCACGTTCATTTTTGTTTTTATATTTTCTGGTTGCAATCACTCTGGGGAAAGAGATTCCCAGGAGGCAGACTGGCCAGGAAATCATTCCTCCTGACCACCTGGCTCTGCCTTCTCTGCCCCCTCCTGCTGTCTCCCTCCGTCCCTGGCTACAGGGCAGCTGTGCTCAGAGCTCAGCTGTGGGGGCAGGTCTTTAGAAACCCACAAGCAGCGGTCTGCTTTAGCTCTTTTTTTTTTTTTTTTGGATTTAATTTATAGAAATGCTTGAGAAAGATATAGTGGACAAGAAAACATACTCTAAGATAACATACTCTTATCTCTTAGTAGAGTTAGTAAGTGCGTCATAATTTAAGGTTTCTTGTCTAGTTTGTTGGCTCTACTAGGACATATTGCCTTTCCTGCTCTCTGCTGTTCTGTATCTCTGTACCTCCCAGCACAGACACATCTTATCTGCTCTAAGCACGGCCTGGGACACAGAATTGGATTTGGTTAATCCTGGCCCACTGGCTTAGAACCCAAAGACTCTGGTTCTTGCCCTGGCTGTGGTACCTGCTAGCTCTGTGACCTAGGGCAAGCCATGGACCTCTCTGAACCTCAGATTCCTTTTCTGTGAAAGGGGCTGGCAATGTCAGTGACCGTAAAGACTTCATTGATGGTGTGGGACCAACTGAGGCAACAAATGTAAAAAAAAAAAAAAAGTTTGAAAAGATTAATTGTTATTTGATTATAAGGAAATCGTCTCTTTAAGATAATCCAGTATCTTGCTAGCTTATTGATTTCCACCATAGGAACTGTCACGTGCTGTGTGATCGTAGACACGTCACCCAACTCCTGGGCTGTAGTCATCTCCCCTGTGATACGGGGGGAGCAGACTTGCTTACTGGAATCTTCCAACATGGTATGATTCAATGCTATTGCTGAGTTCACCTTGGAAACTGGAAGAGGCACAGGCTTTGAAGTCTGACAGACTGACAGACAGACTGACAGCCTGCTTCATAGCTTGCTGTGTTTTTGGTTTTTTGGGCCCTTACAGGATTGTCTCAGAGGGGTCTGGGTATTTTTGAAAACTTCAGAGTAGTTTGGCTGAAGGGCAGCTTTGCCTGCAATAAGACATCAGCTGTGCGCAGAGCTCTGCAGTGACAGAAAATGGATCAGACCAAGATTTAGGCCTGTAATTTCCAAACTCCGGGCGCTCATTTGATAGAACCACTTTGCTTTGGCATGCTGAATTTTTGTTGCCTAAATAACAGCACTCCCTCCAAGACCCGGGATGGTTTATTGGTCCCTTTGCCGTTTTGCTGCTCTCGAGGTATGGCTCCGGCATTTCAGACAGTCCTGCCCCCCTGGCCCCTGGCCCAGGGCCCTGCAGCTGTGTCAATAGGCCTTTGAAGTTCACACACCCCAGCTGACTGATCAGCAGCCCCTGGGATCATCTTCCCGTTTGTCACAGGAAATCAGGAAAGGTATGTGGAAGCTGGTGTTGCCTGAGAGGCGCGAGAAAGAAAACGATGGGGTCCTGGAGGAGAATATAGGAGGAATGTATCCAAATTCAGGGTCCAATTCCATTTAGCAGGCATTATTCCTCACTGCTCTTTCTCCTTCTGGCCCCAAAGCCATACGTGGAGCTGGTTTCTTTTTAACCGGTGCTTTTCCGGGGTTCTAACACAGTGACAGGATGTCGTGACGGCGGTGCTTCTGCAAGATCTGGCAAGAGCTTCTGAATAATCATAACGTGAATATTTGCTCAGCAGAATTTGAGTGCAGAGTATTATTCAATATTTTTGTATCCTCTCTTTGGGGGCCCTGGCAGTCTTTCGTTCGGCATTTACTCCGCGCTCTCTTTGGGCGGGAACTTTGCGGGTGCTTTACGGTTTCATCACATTATTCTCTTAGTTAGTCTTCACATCCATGAGAAGTATGTTGTTTTTATCCCTATTTTGAAAATGAGAAAAGCTCTGGGAGGTTAAAACTGGCTGAGGGTAATACAGCTAGCAAATGGCATAGCAGGTATCCCCAACTCTTCCACTCTTAAGCCCATGTTCGGAACTTCTGCTCTAGGCAACTGGGAATCGGAGTCTTTCAAGGACCAGCAAGCCTCCTTTTCTGTCCACGCAACTCACATTCAAAACTGTACGGTCATCTCCTCCTCCTCCTTATCCTTGCTCTGCACAGCCTCTTGGTCACCGAGTCCTGTCATTTTCCTTTCCCAATGTCCCTGGCATTTCTTTTCATTCTTACCCTGTTACTGCATGCTTGGACGGTTGCAGTAGCCTCCTAGCTCACATTCTCACCAGGCTTTTTCTCTTCCATCCTTTCTGGCTCACCTGCCAGAATCATCTTCCTTGAACACTGCTTTGTCCTAAAATGTGTCATTTAAAATGTTCCAGGGACTTTCCATGGCTCATAGGATAAAGTTAATACTCAGGGCTTGAAATCGAGAACCACCCCTCTACTTCCCACCTCCAGCCACAAATGACCTCAAAGCTGCTTTCTGGCCTTACCCATCACTTCTGGCAATAACTTGATGTTGCCTTGGATCTTTTTTTTTTTAATGTTATCTTTTTTTTTTTTAAATGTATTTATTTATTTTGGAGAGAGAGAGAGAGAGCAGGATGGGCAGAGGCAGAGGGAGAGAGAATCCCAAGGAGACTCCATGCTGAGTGCAGAGCCGGTGCAAGGCTCCATCCCATGGCCCTGAGATCATGACCAGAGCCGAAACCGACAGTCAGACAACCAACTGACTGCGCCACCCAGACGCCCCTGCCGTGAATCTTCTGACTTGGCATCTTTGCATGTGCTGTACCCTCGGCCTAGAATGTTGCATGTCTTTCTACTCAGTCTCCCCTCTGTTAAAAATCTCATCCTGGCCTGTCTTCAATGAAGCCTTCTCCGGTTGCCTTGCCGGAAGGTTGCCCCCGGAGCATTTTGTAAACACTTAAATAGTACATGTCACACGTAACACTTCCTCCCTAATGCCAATGTGACTGTGGGATGCGTGCGTGCATCCCCCCCATGGTCATTGTCTTAGCATGGTGCCTTGTACATAGTGGGCCCTTACTTGGCTGAATGAATGAACTAATGAAGAGGGGAAACTAAATGGGAAGAAATAAGCCACTTTTTGGGTGTTTACTGTGTGTTAGATAGTGTTGCTAGTACTTTTACAGGTAATAATAATTCCTTTAATCCTTGTATCTACCCCAAAAGATAGGTGATACTATTGTCCCCATGACAGAGATGAGGAAGCCAGGGCCCAATGAGCTGAACTGACTTGTCAAAGAATTAATGATAGACCCAGGATTCAAATTCACGCAGTCTGTCTCCAGAACCTCGGCTCTCACGATGGCTACCGCTCCATGAACGGTCCTGACCCTGACAGGTTCACTCATCTAGGAGTTACTTCACAGACTTAAAGATTTATCATATGTGACAGGTTCAGGAGATCTGAGGACGGTTAGGATCCAGGCTTCCTTTTCTATGACAGTACACGAAGCCTTGCCCACCTCAGCAAAGTGCATTGGGCCAGTTGGCGAGCCAATAGAACCAGTCCCAGGTGCTGGAGTTCCCCGGGTGACAAGTGCTATGTAAAAATGAAGGATGTGTTTCATGTTCTAGGAAACGTGGTAACTTGATTACACAGTTGTCAGACTACGGGCCTGGGGCTCCTCGAACACTCCACCTTAGGCGTGAGATGATTACTTGGTTAATAACCCTGATGGGCCTAGTGCACTTACCCTATGTTTATCACTCCTGTCTCATCATCAACTTCTATATTTTCCTTAACTTTACAACTCAATCTGTGTACCAGAGTGAGTGCAAACCCATATTTATCTAATTTAGTGAATATTTGCATGTGCTGAATTAGACTCACATGTTGTGTGATCAGTGTCCTTGGCTAATTGCATAATTCCCTTTGCATTTAATTGTCAGATGGCATCCTTTTTGTGTACGTGTGTGTGTGTGTGTATGTGTGTGTGTGTGTGTGTCTATGGTTCGCTGCCTGTTGGGAGCTGCATGTGGAATCGTGGGCTGAGGCACCTGCCACGACCGAACCAAAGGCCTTCGAGAGCTAGGAGAAAGTGCCTTCCTTGCTTACAGGTGCTGAAACAAGGCCCAAGAAAGCGAAGGGACTCCTATCCAGCTAGCTCAGTCCTGAGGAGTCCTGAAGGCGCGAAAGGATGAATACTTCTGCAAAGGATATCCCCCCGAGCCATTCCAGTGTAGAAATGCCATGAATAATTCAAGCCAGTCTTGACAATTAGCATGGAACTTGAGTCTGGACAAGATTAGGCCAGGCCTACAAGAAGTCAAGTTTCTGGCAAGGAAGAATCTTAGGATATTCTGAAGTTATAGCCCTTAGCAATTGTTTTTCAGCTCTGGGCTGCTTCTTGCCGGCGCGTGTTTCATTGTAAGGAAGGTGGGCTAACCTCCTTTCCCTTCCTTCTGCCTCTTTTTATAAGATTTTTTATTCTTCTATAAAGCTAGCCCAGAAAAGAGTGGAAGATCCGCCCAGGCATTAGGGATTCGCATAGAAAGGGTCAGACTATTAGAGCTGAGTGGGGACTCTGAGATCTGGAGATCTGGTCTACGGATCTGGCTCTCCAGGCTGTATTTAAAGTCACAGCATTGGCTGGTGGCCGTTCTGGGACTCAAGTCTGTGTCTCTTCACTCAGAGTTCGGGTTTTCCTCATCACAGCACTCTGCTAAGGAAGGCACCAAGAGGACAAGGTGTGCCTTGACACCTCACACTTTCCTCCCTCCCTCAGCACCTTTACATCCTGCCTGGGAGTGCTAAGCCTGGGGTGTAGGGAGGCAGAGGCTCAGATCTTCATTTTGGCTGGGGTGAAAGGACTAGGGAAGAGGGTCCCCCAGTGGAGAAGGATTGCCCTGCTCCCCATTGTGGAGATTCCGAACTCAGAGAGGATTTAAGAGAACACAGTGGAGCCCAACACAGTGTTGGTCCAGAGCAGGAAATCTGCCAATGTTTGCAGAATGAGCGTGTGCACTGGCCCGGGGATGAGGATGGGGTGAGGCTAGAAAGGTAAGAGGAGGCTAGCTATTGCTACCTGCAGTTTCTTTGCTTGGAAGGCAGAGAAAATCATGAGAGGCTTGTCACAGCGGACTTCCTGTCCTCACCTGCCCAGGAAGAAAAACCTGGTCATTCCTATGGAACCACCGAGAATCATCAGGGCTGGAAAGCAGAGTCCAGGGGTGCGCTCAGAAAGAAGAGGAGAACGGCCACTGACCACTGTCAAATCTTCTGAACTTGGAAACCTTCCCACTGCAGCTGGGAGCACTGGGAATGCCCCTGCTCTCTGAGCCCCCAGTGGCCACGGCACTGTGACCACTACCCTGGCACCTGCCACCCTCTATCAGATAGACCCTCTCTATCTCCCGACCCCCGTCACTGTGTCTAGGCAACAGTAGGTGCTCAGTAAATGTATATTGAATGAACGAATGCATGGATTGTACACTGTTGAAACGTGCGGCTCTCATCAAGTTGGCAGGGAGAGAGAACGTATGGAAGTGCCAAAGGACTATGAAAAACATTTTACTAGCCTGTAGAGATGGGCCAGAGCAGTGAGATTAAATTTACCTGGTGCAAATGTAATACAAAGTCTCCATGTAGTTTCAAAAGGTCGATTGCCCAAACAAAGAGTGGTATATGGGGCGAAGCCCAGATTTTAAGAAGCCAGCAGGGGGTAGGTCTTGGTGGGCCATAAGCTCCACGTGATTAAGATGGTGATGTAACTGCTAAAATGGGATTGGATTCCATAAGGTGAAGCTGGATCCAGACCAATGCAGGCGGCGCTCCCCGTAGTTTCTGAGCTCACTCAGGGCACTTCTCGGGTATAGTGACCATGTGGGGTTTTATTAACAGCCACGCTTTAACCTAGATCCAGTGCTTTAGTTTACATAGTGTTTTCCCAGGCATGATCTCATTACACTGTCCTAATGAGACGGTTTGTATACTGGCAAGGGCAAGCCGACATGCTCAAGGTCACCCAGCTAGCGAGTGGCAGAGCCCAGCCTTCTGACCCCTTGTCCACACTCTTTCCGCTGACCACACCGCCTTTATGCAGGCCAGAGCCCTACTGTGCAGCGTCTAAAAGCAGGACCAGCGTGACGCTTGTCAAGTGCTGTCACCAGTAGACACTCTCGGATGGGCACCTCGCTATCAGACAGCCCGACAGCGATCTCAGAAACTGCCTGTCCTAACTCAGGAGGGCTTTGACGGGCCAGCTCACACCCGCAGGCGCAGAACCCTGGCCTGTTTCACAACTGCTACCAGACAAACCACCATCACCTCACCTCTGAGTGAGCCCAGAAGAGGACAAATCTCCGTCCTTAGCTTGCCAGGTCCTGCGGAAAGGATTTGTGAGCTGGCCTGCCAAGGAGGAAGAGGAAAGGGCAAAGAGCTGACATCTGTCGGATGTCTATTAAGTGTCTGACTCAAGACATTTCACATGTATTTGTTTCCTGTTGTTAACGCAGTACCTGTTTCTGTAGCCTCACTGCTCACCCTGGTCACCATTTGACTCCTCCACCCCCTGCCGCTGGGTTGTCATAATAATCCCTCACATTCATCTGGTCTCCCCCAATGGTTATCCACTTTCCCAAAAAAGCCCATGAAGAAGGAAAAAAAACAACAACAACCCTGAATGCTGTCACTTAAACGTGAAATCTAAAGAAGTCAGATATATAGAAGCAGCATCGTAGAACCGCGGGTCACGAGGGCCAGGAGGTGGGGGAAACGGTCAAAGAGCACAAAGTTGCAGTAATGCAGGATGACTGGTCTAGATACCTAATGTACAGCATGGTGGCTATTCTTAGTGAGACTCTTCAATACTGGAAATATGCTGAGAGTAGACTGCAGGTGCTCTCATCACTGAAAGGTAACTGTGTGAAGAGATACGCTAATCAGTTTGAGTAGTAATCATTTCACTACGTATTCATATATATGTATATCAAATAATCATTTTTATTAAAAACAAAGCAAAACAAAGAGATGGGTAGGGCAGAGATTACTCCCTTGTTTCATAGTGATGCAGAAGAATACCCTTCGGTCCTTTCGTGTGTCTGTCCATTCATCCATCCTTTCATTCATTCTTTAACAAATATTTATTAACTTACTCCTCTGTGCTAGGAACTGTAAAGTACATCAGAGAAGCAAAGATTTCTGGGAAACTCTTGGGGGAGATACAAACTTATACAAGGAAAGGGGGTATCAAATGGGCTTGTAAGTAGGGAGGCCATGATTTTACCCGAGACGGTGGTGGGATGTCATTGCAGACCATGACCAGCAGGTGGCACTCCGGGTCCCAGGAGGCCCCCGGAGCTCTTTTCAGCCTTCACGCTTTCATTTTATATTCATTACTGTACTTAAAATCAAATTCTAAGTCATATCATTGAAAGACTGTGTTCAATTTGATTTTAATTCCATTTATTTGATGTTAATTGTTCCATGCTCTTCTAAAAATGGTCAAATTAAATCTAGTTGTGTCAGGGCTTTCTGGGTAAGTGAAAGACTTGTCCAGAAATTTAGACTCCTAAATAAATTAGCATCTCTACTGATTGATATTAGCTCCTGAAATCCTTTCGTAGGAAATGCTCATAAAAAGTTAATGCTGCTGGGAAAATATCTGGAAGGATACCCTTCAAGATGTTGCTTGTGCCATCTCCCAGTGGTGAGAATACACACTTTTTTTCTCTTAGATTTGTCTGTACTTTATTCATTTTTAACAGTGAGCATGTATTATTATTATGTTTTTAGTTTTTCATTGACATATAACCTACAAATGGAAAAGTGTGCAAATCTCAACCGAATACCTTGGATTTATATATTTATACATGTGTGTAACCTTCACCAAGATTAAGATATACATTACCAAAATCCCCCAAATTCCCTCGTGTCCCTTCCTAGTCACCCTGTATCCCTCCCCCCCAGGAATCATTATTCTGTCCCCATAGGTTGGTTTTTCCTATTTTGGAACTTCATATATATGGAGTTATACAGGATTTCCTCTTGTATCTGGACTCTTGTTCAATATTATTTAAGACAATGTGTACAAATACCCCAAAACTCACTGATGTGCTTGTTGAGTGTAGCAGAAACCTGCTCTTTTTCACTGTGGTGTAGTGTTCCACTGTGTGAATGTATTGCAGGTATGTGTTTCTTTTTTTTTTTTTTTTTTAAAGATTTTATTTATTTATGCGACAGAGATAGAGACAGCCAGCGAGAGAGGGAACACAAGCAGGGGGAGTGGGAGAGGAAGAAGCAGGTTCATAGTGGAAGAGCCTGATGTGGGGCTCGATCCCATAACGCCGGGATCACGCCCTGAGCCGAAGGCAGACGCTTAACCGCTGTGCCACCCAGGCGCCCCTACAGGTATGCGTTTCTATAATCAGAAAAGATTTAGTAAAAATAATCAAATATAGTCATGAAAGCTGCTTTTTTGCTGGAGGCTTTTTTTTCCTCAACTGCAAGAGGATTCTCGGAGTATGTGGATTTAGACAACGGGCATTGGCTTGGGCACAGAAGCACAGGGTCTTTGAGAGAGAATGAGGAGTGAGCTGATTTTGGATAGGCTGGTGGTGGCCCTCCCACTGGTTGTGTGCCCTAGGGGCAAGCCTTATAAGTCAGTGTGCTCGCACTGAGCCCCAGTCTCCTTGTCTGCAAATGTGTAGCATTACCAGACTGAGAAGAAAAAAAGAAAGGAAAAACCCAGAGCATCTAGTTAAACTTGAATTTCAGATAACGATGAGTAATTTCTTAGTGTAAGTATGTCCTGAGTATTGCATGGGACACACTTATCCTAAAGAATTGCTCATGGTTCATTTGCAATTCAAATATAACTGTATTTTAACTAGCAACCCTGAAAGGAGATGTAGTAATAATCCCTGCTTACAAGATAACACAATTGTTTGTGAGAAAGTGTTCATCATAGGCAAAAGAGTACCTACAAATGAAAGAAACCAGAAGGGTCAGAAAGGCAGAGAGGAGGCCCCTAGGTTTGGCGCTGGGTCTGTAAGCCCCCAGCAGGACAGGGAGCTGAACTCTCTCACCCACCAGCAGCCCCCCAGGGCCCTGCCTGATGCCTGACTCTGAGAAGGAGACACATAAATCTCATCTGGGAAATTACTGAGTGGATTTGGTTTCCAGCTCCTGCACTTACTTGATTTTGACCTTAGGTAAGCTATATTTTACCACTCTGTGGTTCTGTGTTCTTATTGCATTCATTCAACAAATCCCTCAGGGAGCCTAACTCTGCCAGGTACCGGGGAGAAACCCGATGAACTGAGAGGTTTGTGCCCTTCTGGATTTTGTCTTATAAAAGAGAAGAGAGAAACTGGTAAACAAATAGACAAAGAGACAACTTTCGATGGTGATGGAGTGAAACAGGGCATGGTGACTGGAAGGGTCAGAGGTGCTATCTAGACGAGGTGTTGCGGAGGGCCGTTCTGAGGAAGTGATACTGAGCAGAGACCCCAAGGCTACTGACGAGTCAAGCTGGTGAGGAACCCAGGGAAGCAGTGTCCTGGCCAGAGGGAAAAGCAGGTTTTCTTATCTGAAGATGGGGGGGGGGGCAGAAAACCTACATCCTGCCTCCCAGACGTGAAAGGGGTCAAATGACTGAAAGTTGATTGGTGAAATTATCAAGTTCCGTGCAGGTGAAAGAGATTGTGAACTTTTCTCATGGAGCCTCAACCCCAGTCCCCAGATCACCTGGAAAGTCAGGAATATCCAATTCTTTTGGTGTAGCGCAGAGCTAGTCAAGAGTCCTGTCTGGACCAAAGCGTTTTTACCAGCTGTGTGAGATATTAAAACTTTGTTTTATTTTAAAATGTTTAAAAACTTTGATATTGTTTAAATTGTTTAAAAACTTTGATATTGTCATGACATCGAAGCACATATGGTATTTTATAATTTTTTTCCCATTTCATTTTTCTATTATCACCCAACTGGCCCCTCCCCACCAGGTACCTTGAGAAGCATTGGCATAGAAGCTATAGAATCAGAAAAATCTGGGATTTATCGTAGCTCAATCTCTTTCTAGCTGGTTGACATTAATTAAATAGTGTAGTCTCCCTGTGCCTTGGTGCCTTCACCAATAAAATGGGCATAACTCATCTTTATCCATTCATCTGTTGATGGACATCTGGGCTCTTTCCATAGTTTGGCTTTTGTGGACATTGCTGCTATAAACACTGGAGTGCGGGTGTCCTTTGAATACTGTGTTTGTATCCTTTGGATAAAGACCTAGTAGTGTAATTGCTGGGTTGTAGGGTAGCTCTATTTTTAACTTTTTGAGGAACCTCCATACTGTTTTCCAGAGTGGCTGCACCAGCCTGAATTCCTACCAACAGTATAAGACAGTTCCCCTTTCTCCACATCCTCACCAACATCTGTTGTTTCCTGAGTTGTTAATTTTAGCCATTCTGGCAGGTGTGAGGTGGTCTCATTGTGGTTTTGATTTGTATTTCCCTGATGCCAAGTGATGTTGAGCAATTTTTTATGTGTCTGTTGGCCATCTGTCTGTTTTCTTTGGAGAAATGTCTGTTCATGTCTTCTGCCCGTTTCTTGACTGGATTTTTTGGGTTTTGGGTGTTGAGTTTGATAAGTTCTTTATAGATTTTGAGTACTAGCCCTTTATCTGATATGTCATTTGTGAATATCTTCTTCCATTCTGTAGGTTGCCTTTTAGTTGTGTTGATTGTTTCCTTTGCTGTGCAAAAGCTTTTTATCCCGATGAAGTCCCAGTAGTTCATTTTTGCTTTTGTTTCCCTTGCCTTTGGAGACGTGTCTAGCAAGAAGTTGCTGAGGCCGAGGTCAAAGAGGTTGCGTTACTCAGCCATCAAAAAGAATGAAACCTTGCCATTTGCAATGATGTGGATGGAACTAGAGGGTATTATGCTAAGTGAAGTGAGTCAGTCAGAGATAGACAAATACCACATGATTTCATTCATGTGGAATTTAAGAAACAAAACAGATGAACATAGGAGAAGAGAGGGAAAAAAAATAAGATAAAAACAGAGAGGGAGGCAAACCATTAGAGACTCTTAACTCTAGGAAACAAACTGAGGGTTGCTGGAGGGGAGGTGGGTGGGGGGATAGGGTAACTGGGTGATGGGCTTTAAGGAGGGCACTTGATGTTATGAGCACTGGGTGTTATATGCAACTGATGAATCACTAAATTCTACCCCTGAAACTAGTAATACTTGATATGTTAACTAAATTGAATTTAAATAAAAATTTTTAAAAACTGGGGTGCCTGCGTGGTACAGTTGCCCATCATGTGTATTCCCAGTGAGGTGGAACAAGGTGATGTTCCGCCTTGTTGTTTCAGTTACACTGCAAACAAGTATCCATTTGCAGTCTACTTAGGGCTCTGTTTTTTGCATTTTTGTGCTTTTTGTTGGTGATTTTGCTGCTTAAAATGTGTCTTCAGTAAATGGTGTTGGGAAAACTGGACAACCTCATGCAAAAAATTGAAACTAGACCACTTTCTTCCACATACACAAAAATGAACTCAAAATGGATAAAGACCTGAATGTAAGACTTGAACCCATAAAACTCTTAGAAGAAAACGCAGGTGGTAAGCTCACTGACATTGGTCTTGGTGAAGATTTTTTGAATCTGACACCAAAAGCAAAAGCAATGAATGCATACATAAATCAGTGGGACTGCATCAGACTAAAAAGCTTCTACACAGCAAAGGAAACAATCAACGAAATGAAAAATCAACCTCCTGAATAGGAAAAGATATTTGCAAATCATATATCTGATAAAGGGCTAATATTAAAAAAAAATAAGGAACTCCAACTCAATAGCAAAAAGAAAAAAAAACAATCTTATTAAAAAATGGACAGAAGATCTGAGTAGACATTTTTCCAAAGAAGACGTACCATTGGCCAACAGGTACATAGATGATGAACATCGCTCATCACCAGGGAAATGCAAATCAAACCAAAATCAGATACCACCTCACACCTGCCAGAATGGGTAGAATCAAAAAGACAAGAGATAACAAATGTTGACGAGGATGTGGAGAAAAGGCAACCCTCCTGCACTGTTGGTCGGAGTGCAAACTGGTGCAGCCACCACGGAAAACAGTATGGAAGTTCCTCAAAATGAAAACAGAACTACCCTATGATGCAGAAATTCCACTTCCGGGTATTTTTTTGTTCAAAGAAAATGAAAACAACTCAAAAAGATACTTGGACCCCGATGTTTATTGCAACAGTATTTACAATAGCCAAGATATGGAAACAAACTCAGTATTTATTGATGGACGAGTGGATAAAGAAATTGTGTGCATATAAGTAGAATATTATCCAGCCACAAAAAAAAATGAAATCCTGCCGTTTGTTACAACGTGGACAGCGCTCAAGGGCACCATGCTAAGTGAATAGGTCAGACAGAGGGAGACAAATGCCACATGATCCCTTATGTGTGGAATCTGAAAAAAAACCCAACCCCCAAACCAAGCTCATAGACACAGAGAACAGGGGGGTGGTTGCCAGAGCGTGGGGGTGGGAGAAATGGGTGAAGGGGGTCAAAAGGTTGAAAGGAAAAACAAATTATATCTGTTTTACATAATATAATTAGAGAACAGAGACTATCTTATATTGAAACAGCAGTTCTTCAAAAAGATGCAAATATTAAAAATTGATTTCTCAACCATCAGTCTTCTCTCCCTAATCCTTCCTTTGTGATTTCTGAACTATATTTCTAAGGGATAAATATGATCACATTATTGACTCAGTTTAAAATCCTTCATTTATTTCCAGTGGTTTTAAAGACGAAGGGTTTTGTTGAGCCAGTGAATCCGACCTACTAATCTCAGCGGCTTCATCGCCTTTACTCCCCTCACCTTGTGCGTTCCACAAACCAAGGACTGTTGGAGGGGGTCACGCTTGCAAAGTGCCCATAGCTTTATCCCCATTATCCTGAAAGCTCTTCGAGGATGGGCCTTACAAAAGCCTAGCATTAGATGGGAAGAAAAGTAGCAATGACTAATACAGAAAGTTGAAGCATTTCTATGCCATTTTCCTAATGTATTTTTTAAAAATTAACAAGAGAAATAGTTGTCAAATAGAAAGTGTCATAGTTTCGGTGTTAAAACTACCTTAATGGACACTACAGTTAGGAATACCGTATCGTATATTTGAAAGTAGCGAAGAGAGTAGATCCTGAAAGTTCTCATGAAGAGAAAAAAAATTGTAACTAGGTGTGGTGATGGAGGTTACTTTGACTTCGCATTTTGCGGTGTATACGATGGTGATCATTTTGCAATGCATACAAATTTTGAAACGTGTACACCTGAAACTAACACAATGTTCTATGTCAGTTATAGTTCAATAAAACTTTGTTTACATTTTTAGACAAAAATGAGAAGCACCCCCCCCAAATCTTCCACTGATCTCAACTGAAGTGAGTAGTACTGAAAATGTGCCTTCTGGTGATGAGAAGAGACGCCAGCAACACAACAACAGCACCACATGTCCTTCAAGCACAGTCCGGAAGTGCTGGCTAGTGTTTCTAAGCACGAGAAGGCTGTGATGTGCCTTACGGAGAAAAGTCCTGTGTTCGATAAGCTTTGCTCAGGCCGGGGTGCAGTGCAGGCTGGGGGTTCAGGAGTTAATGGGTCCACAATAGACAGTAGATTGAGTAGGGTGTCTTTAAAGAGAAACACAGGTGAAACGAGGTATGTATTGATTGGTGGACAAAACTGCTGGGGCGAGAGGCTCACAGTAGTCTAACTTGTCCTTCCCCTAGGAACAGTGCTTCAGTATTCGCTAATTCAGCGTTTGTGGTGACTTCACGAAATGTAACCTTCCAGAGAAGCGCAATCCGTGTGCACTGTTACTAGCAGAGTGTGAGAATGCACGGGCTACGCCACATCTGGCAGCACTGGATTTTATCATTTAAAAAAATCGTGTCTGGGGCCGCCGGGTGGCTCTGTCAGTTAAGTGTCTGCCTTCAGCTCAGGTCATGATCCCGGGGTCCTGGATCGAGCCCCATGTCGGGCTCTCTGCTCAGTGGAGAGTCTGCTTCTCCCTCTCCTTCTGCCCCACCCCCTGCCCCGTGCTTGTGTTCTCTCTCCCTGACAAATAAATAAATACAATCTAAAAAACATTAAAAAATAAAAAAATCTTTTCTGATTTGATGGGTGAAAAGGGTACCTAATTCTAATTTGTTTCTTTGTTTTTGTTGTTGTTGCTGTTTGTACATCTGGTGAGGTGGAAGGTGTCTCCTTACTCTTTAACATCCCTTTGTCACTGTCACACTTCAGTACACATCTCCTCGTGTCCTTTGTGAGAGGAAGGATGGAGGTGGCTCCTGGCCATCCCAATAGCAGGAAGCCCGCACCAGGGCTGCACATGGCAAATTGTTTTATCACAAGGTTTTCTTCAGGTCAAGGGAAACCACAACTGACTGAGTCCCTGGCTTGCACACACGCTGTGCCAGGCTTCCCTGGGTAACAGCCAACTCTTTGTGACGCCCGTGTTCCTGCTTCCGGTGGTTGGAGCGAGCCTTCCAGTCACACTGCCTTGGTTCGTCCGGAAAACCACCAACCTACTGGGTGGGTGAACTTGGGCGGTTTCTTAACCTGTGGGCCGCCGCCTCCTTCTCTGTAACGACGGAGAGGATAATACTTCACCTTGTAGATTTGTTGTGTGGATACAATGAGTTAGGACAGGAAAATCACCTAGAATAGAGCCCACCGCACTGCAGTGACGCCATACACGTTGGCTGTTATTACTAAGTACCAAGAACCATGTAGAGTACATCATCCTTGTCCCAGGGAAGCTTACTGAGGAGACAAGACGTGCACCCACGAAATACCTAGAACTCTTGACCTGTCGGTAGGCATGGCTTTGGAGAAAGAGCACCGAACGAACAGTTAGGTGTTAAAAAAAATCACAGGCCTGAAATGGCGTCACTTAGGCCAAGTCACAAACCCAGGACTTCATATCTAACCTAATTGTAGTTACAATCTCCCCCCTGGAATGTAGTTTTAGCTGGTCAGTCAGGAATTTTCTGATGAGCATCAATGAGGTAATGTGTCCCAATGGGCCCTCTCCATCCTCCAAAAGAAGATGAGGTAATCCACCTAATAAGAACCCCTAGGGGAAGGTGAACTTGCCTGAAAAGAGCCTTGCTTTTCTTTTTGCTAACCTTGCTCTACCCTCATTCTTGTTATATATATATATATATTAAAAAAAAAAAAAAAAGCCTTCCGTTGTACCCAGCTCTTCGCAGCTCCCTCCTGCTTGCTAGGTGGGAAGAGGCTGCCGGATTTATGAACCGCTCAATAAAGCCAATTAGGTCTTCAGGTTTACCCAGCTGAATTTTTGTTTTCACACAGGAATTTTCGTTTTGCTTCCCATTTGTTGATTTCTTGGGCTTAAATCTCATCACCCAGGCCCTCACCTGTGGAAAATACAGGCAAACGCCTGCCCTCCCCGGGCGACCTCCCACCTGCTGTGCGAGGTTCACAACACTCAGGGGACGAGCGTTGACGCTCCCGGTTTACCGATGCGGACACTGCAGCCTCGACCGGAAGAACTCGGGACTCCCAGCGCGGTGCTCCTCCTCCCGCATCGCCGGGGTGCCTGGGCTAAGGTGAGGAATGGTTTCCAGGGCTGCCCGGCCCCTGCCAGCTAGCGGTGGGCGACCCCGTTAAAGGAAGAGGTGTGGGCCAGGGGACCTCCTTCGCTCAGCAGGCGCGTCTTGGTGCTGGGGGAAACGCCTCCATGCTGACGCTGTCGCTGTCGCGAGCCGCTTCACCTCCTCCGAGCGTCACCCCTCCTCAGCGTCCAGGGCGCAGGTGACTTTCGGCCGCTCTGTCCTGGCCCCACCGGGTCCTGTTCTGGCTGGAGGCCCTTGCCTGCCTTTGTGAACAGCGTCCGGGACTTCCCTCCCCCTTGCTCTGTGCTCCTTCTCTCTGGCACTTTCCCCGCGGCGCTGCAGGGAGGGCGTCTTCCTGGGGAACAGCTGGGCCGGCAAAGGCTGATGCGGGGCCTCCGCTCGCCTCTCCCCTTGGAGCATGAAGTTGCGTCCTTGCCCTCCGCTCTGATCTCACAGGGGCTGTCGTCCTGGTGACGCGATCTGCACCTTTTGGCAGGGGCCGGCATGAGTTCGCTGTTGGCGTTTGCGGACCCAATGCCCCGGTGACCTTTCTGGCTCGGTGATAAGGGATAAGTGTGGTATTCAAGTTTAGGCTCTTTGCTTTCCCTCCAGGTCCTGGCTGTTTGGTCATGAGGCCACCAGTCCGAAGCCCCTAGAATCTGAAATGAACTCTATCGGCTCACGTTGCTACCGTTCCAAGCGTTAGCTCCCGGAGAGCGGCCTCCTTAGCTCTGTACCTGGCACCTTAGCCCTTTCCAGGGCTTTGGCTTGTCAGAGGAGGAAGGATTATTTGGTACCAACAATCCTTTTTTGGCTCTGTTTTTTTCTCACTGGTTCATGCTCTTGCCCCCAGGCTGGTGCCAACCTTCTCTGCCTGTTTCCAGGCAAATTTCGTGCAGAAATGGAGTTTGTGTGTGTGCGGATGGGGTACCGGAACCCGTCTAAAAATATAGCCACTTCCCGCGGCCCTTGGGTGACTCAGTCAGTGAAATGTCTGCCTTCAGCTCAGGTCATGATCTCAGGGTCCTGGGATCGAGCCCCGCATCAGGCTCCCTGCTCAGCGGGGAGCCTGCTTCTCCCTCTCCCTCTGCCTCTCCCCCGGCTCGTGCTCACTCTCTCTGTCAAATAAATACATAAAATCTTAAAAAAATATATAGCCACTTTGAAAGCCTCAGCAGCGTCCCCCTGCTCCTTGTCAGGTAACTCCCGCCCTTGCAGGAGGCGGCCCACGGGGGGAGCATTTCAGCAGCTGCCCGTTCCTGAGCCAGCCCGCAGCTTTCCTCTTCCACCGTCAGTGCAAATAGCCTCTCTGTCCTTTTTAACTCGGTTCCTGTTAGTGTCCCCTTTGAATAGGCTTTGCTCTTTGACTAGAATACCTCCGACCTATTATTCACTTAACAAACATGTGCCCTTCATTGTCTGGGTGCTGGGGGTGCAGCTGTAAGCAAGGCAACTCCCTGCCTTCCTGGTGCTGATGATGTGTGTGTGTGTGTGTGTGTGTGTGTGTGTGTGTGTACCCTTGTGCAGAAATAAACACATCCATGGAAATAAATACAAATCAGAATGCAGTAAATGTCATGTAGCTGGTGAACTTCTACTCCATCTTTCAAGGTCCAGACCAGGAGCCCCTAATCCAGGAAGACTGGCCCACACTGCTGCTTTAATCCTTTGTCCTTATCCGCTTCCGGTGTTCTGTGTCCTTGACCCTAGCTCTTGACACGCTAAACACTGTAATATATTTCTCCACAAGCTTGTTTCTCACCTGACTGTGGGCTTCTTGAGATCAGACGCTAAGTCCAATCTTTATTTTCCCCAGCATTCCGTAGAGGGCCTGGCACCGGAGGGGTTTAAGGCATGTTTGTTGAATGAATGCATGAGTGAATGAACGAATAAAGCAGTGGGTGGAAGCTCCATCTGTCAGGTAAGCAGCTATGCCAGCTTATTCTCTTAGTAGGGATAGCCAAATCTGAGTGCCGTCTATCAAACGGAGCCTGACTTGCAAACATACTGGAAAAGCACAGTGTGATGAATGTCATGCGCTCAGCCAGACCCAGGGAACCCAAATGAACAGACCTGAAACCCAAATGAGGGCAAACAACCCTCCTACTTGGCGCCTAAACCAAACCCAAGTATCTGCCATCTATTGGAATTTCCAACCGAACTAAAGTTGTTCCCTCCTGCCCACGCCAAATTTTACTTGGTAAACTACATGCAATGGGAATCAAGCCTTTATTTCATTCTAGAACAAAATAAGGAGTTTGAAAATGTTTTTAACCCTGAAAGTGGTCAAGACTTCATTTTATTAGCATCCTACCCTCCTGAGAGTCTGGTTGTCTTATGGGTTAAATGATGCCTCATTTGACAAATTCCTACAGCCACAGTGGTGGGTAGGACCGTGTCCTCATTTTCAGAGGGCACATCTCAGACTAACCCTCCTGGCCCCAGGCACTATGTTTGGTGATGGTGGTACCTCGTCATGTCCTCCTCCCACATCCAAGGGGGGTTTCATTGCTAGCACGACACATTCAGAGCCACCTGTCATTCTGTCCCAACAATGGCCCTTTGAGCTGGGCAGACCCCCGGATATTATCCCCACTTTGAAGATGAAGAAGTGGAGGCCAAAGAGGGTGAATGACTTGCCCAAGTTCACACTCACACTTGCCAGAGTGGTACAGACAGGATTCAAACTTCGTGGTGGTGGTGGGGTTCCAAGTCAATTTCTCCTCTCGGACTCAGCTACGCCCTCTGAGTGATAGCCAGCCGGGCACCGTGAGCACCCAGCGTGCTGCTCACTGGCATTTGCAGGATTTGGCTCCCCTAAGCGTTCCATCTTCTCCAAGTGAAGTTGTGCTCTGAGTTAAAGAAGACTGTTCAATGTGAGGGGAGGCATTTTGTCCCAGGCCATCAATTCCCCGCTTCTCCCTTCCACTGTCAGTGCAAGGAAATGCTTGGAGCCTAGTGCAGGGACAGAGGGATGAGTGGTGGGAGACATGCGGGTTTGGAAAGTGCTGGGACAGCAGAAGTGTGATTAACGCCTTTACCCTGCAAATCCCTCTCCAGCAGGGGCCCAGGCAGCAAAGAGCCCCCTGCCTCCACCATCCCCCACACCTGCAGTTGCCACTCATGTTCCCTGAAGGGCCCCATGGACCCAGGGCAATGGAAAATTCTCTACTGCGCTGGCAGGAGGTTGAACACATTTCCTCCAGTGGGTTGTCTTTTGTGAAAGTCAAGGGCAGAGGGAGCCTCAGCTGCAGAATTGCTAGCCCCTGCGTGGGTGTTTTACCTGCAATGGAGGAGGCAGGTGAATCGTGGAAGCCCCAGGCTGGCAGCAGCCGAATCCCCTGGAAGTCCTCACAGTGTGCAAGGCTGAGCGGCAATCCTGTGGGGCGGGGGGAGGGCCAGAGAGCCGTGAGGCTTTCCTCCCCAGGAAGCCTGCAGGTGCCTGGAAGTGACAGAAAGTCACAGTGTAATGGGACTGGAAAAGCCCTCAGCGTGTCCCCTCCAGGTGTCCCTGAGTGTCCCCTGGTAGTCTGAGAGATAATCTTAGAAGTTGCATGGAGAAATACTGAGTTTTCGATAGAATAGTCATGCATTTTAACGTGTCTCTTCTATTTATGACAAGTCATATAGTTTTTAAAGTCTTTAAAGTCTTTGCAAGTCTTTAAAAAAACAGAAATTGACATTAAAAAGTGAATCGGTTGAAAGAAAAATATTAAGAGCAGTAGCATACTATAAGAGTTAAGAGAACGAGCTCCGTTTTAGGGGCTGTGGGGTGATGGGCAAATGCTTTGCTTTGCTACCGTTTCCTTATCTGGAAAACAGGAGCCACCTCGGAAGGGTGTCTAGACAGTTAAATGAGTGAACACAGATAAAGCTCTTGCGACATTTCCCAGCACGTACTAAGCACAGTGTAAGTAACTGTTAAATAAAACTGAGTGACCCGAGGTGGAAGGGGCGTACGGGACAGAAATCACGAGGAGGGTCCAGGACACCTGAAGGTTGCGAAGAATCTTCGCTGCTGCAGCCCTTCCTGTGACGGACGGGGCACCGGGTGGCCCAGAGAGCAGAAGGGATGTGTCCAAAGGTATAAACTGACCCGCATGATGGAGCCAGGACAGAGTCCCTGGTCTCCAGGGCTGCAGGGTGGCTGGTCAATGGAGAAAGGCTAGTTGTCCCAGGGACCGCTCCGCAGAATGGCAAGCACGGTTTTGAGGGAGGTGACACAGACATTTCCTCAGAGGAGCCCTAGCCCGCCCTGAGCCCTTGGAGGGAGGCAGCCCCCTGTGGCTCCCTGGGTGCTGGGAAACTGCATAGCTTGGACGAAGCTCCGCTCAGGCCAGGGCCAGGCCTGCCTAGCTCACTGCGGGGCCTCGGCACCTAGCACGGAGCCTGGCCCAGAGCAGATGTCTGACGCCTGCCTGCCTGCCTGCCAGACTGAGTAAATGAACAAACCAAGGATCTCCCATCATCCCCGATGCGAGTGCTCGGGGGCCCTCTTGACGTGTGTGTGTGTGTGTGTGTGTGTGTGCACGCGTGTGTGTAGGGAAGGCTGTTGAGGTAGGAATCTGGAGGAAATCCTAGCCCAGCGCGGGATGTGTCAGACGTGAATCCACGCCCTGCACGCGCTATACATGTGTTCTATGCCCTTCGAGATCTCAAGGGTCAGTATTTCCTAGAGAGCCGAGAAAGGGTGAAACGTGTTAGTTTGAAGGAGGAAATGGAGATGAGACTGCTCTGGGGCCCAGGACCCAGGGAAGTCAGGAAGGATGGTGTTTGAAGGCCATTTAGCCACGAAGGCCTGAGCCTATAGGCAGGCTCAGGGTTTCGTGCTTATAACCAGCTTGCAGGGACAGCTGACAAGGGTACATTGCTCTACAGTTTACCTGAAGTGCTATCGCACTGGGTCCTCACACCACGTGAGGCTAGCAGAGCAGTTATTGCAATTGTCATTTAAAGACAAAGACAGACCAGAGAGGTTGAGTAACTTGTGCAAGATCACACAGCCATTAAATGGCAAAGCTGGACTAGAACCAACTCCTCTGATCCCGTGTCTGGTACTATCTGTCAAGCCAGGCTCATCTTTGGTAGCGTTCATCCAGGCAACCAACCCTGGGCATGTCATGGTGCTCAGCACATGCTGGCCATCCCCCCCTTCAGGATGGTTTGCTGACGAGCCAGTGGCCAAAATGAGTAGTGGAATGAGAGACGACAAAAGATCTGGGGTGGGGTATCAGGTGGGGCTGGAGGGTATAGGAAGAATAAAAGGCTAGAAGGAATTCTCTGAAGACAGGTACCCTTTTTATTGACTTTGCAATTGGCTAGGCCAGGCCTCAGCTTGAGCCTCCCCTTACTTTTGATTTATTAGAAAATTTCTAAATAGTTTCTTAAATACTTAGAATAAATCCAGAGTCCTCACAATTGTGTTTACATGCCACATAAAGCAGCTGCCCGTTATCCTCTCTTCTCTCAGTCTGTGGCCCTTCCAGTTCTTATTATATTGGCCTTCTTGGCCATTTCTAAAACATTCCAGCATTAGGCCTCAGGGCCCTTGCACTTGCTGTTCCCTCTGCCCGAAAGGCCTTTCTCCTGGATGTTATGCGGTCCACCTCAAATGTCGCCTCCTCGGAGAGGCCCTTTCTGCCCCCCGATCCCATTGTCCTGCTTTATTTTTCTTTGTAACATTGATCACTCTCTGGGATTCTATCACATATATTTGCATCTGTTTGCTAAAAATTGAGGATCGCAGGGGCAGGGATTTTGCCTGTTTGTTCATTGCTGTCCGCTCAGCACTTTGCACAATGGCTGGCATTAACTACGTCTAAATTCAATTTACTTTGAAGGAATTAATAAATTTTGAAGCTCTTGCCTCGCCACGGCTTCAGGTGTACCACGTTCCCAGGAGCACTGATCCTGGCCCAGCTCACCGGTACCCACGAGGCAGCCAGGCTTGTACCTTATGAGGTTCACTGGTCCCTTGGAGAGAGGAGGCATGTTTGGCAAGAGACAACCCAGCCCCGGAAACCTCTGCCCAAACCATCGTGTCCCAGTCTGGGAAGCAGGGGAGGGGGCAGGGGCGGAAGCTCCCCGAGGCTGGACGTGGACCCATTGGCCAGAGCCGGTCTGGGAAAGGCCAGGACTGAGAGAGGCTGGGGTCAGAATCAGGACCGCGGGGCTCAGAGAGCAGGTGTTGTGTGTAGGCCAGGAGGGGAAGCCACCCGGCAGGGCAGCACCGTAGCCATGTCTGGAAGGATCATGGGGTGTCTGCTCATGTGACTTCTAGTAGGCATTGATCCCCTAGGGCTTCCCAGCTGGCCCTGGCTGGGCCCGAAAGCTCCATTTCCCTTTTTTGGCAGGAATAAGGACAACAACAACAATATTGAAATACGTAAAGAAACTTCATATCTATCATCTCGTATCAACTATGAATGTGGTACAGTCATTGGTGTGGTCAACAAACACTACTGATCCCTTATTAAGAGCCACACATTGCCCTTTGGCCTTGGTCAAGTGCAGCAAATCTCTACACTGATAGGGGTACCATTTCTTCAACTAAATCGATTATCTGCTAAAATACATCAAGTGTTTTATCATCCGTGCTTAGAATAGTACTTGTCACATAGTAGATGCCCAGTTAATATTTTTGGATTGTTGGATTCATATATAGGGTTAATCAATTTCTCCATTTAATAAACAAGGAAAGAGCCCAGGAAAATCAGGTATGGGAGTCTGGTCCCAGGACGGTCTCACTCCTGAGGCCAGAGGGCTCTGGTCTAAAGCAGAGGTTCTAAGATTTGGGGTGTCACAGACTGCTACATTTCTGAACAAAACACATTGGAGAGAAGAGGTCAAAAGTTGCTGGCTTTTCATTTTTCCCAAGTAACGGGATAGAGAAAGAGGTTACTGATGATCCTTATTTCACAAAAGGACATTTTTTTAATACCCCAGTTGGGTGAGGGATGATCCCACAATTTTGAAAAAAATTGGGGACATTTTGGTTCTGTGGAAAAGCCATTACATGGTTTTTATTGTTCTCATTTCACTGAGGATTGTTGAAAATGTCTCTGGTCAGCGTGGAAGGGACAGGCCGGGGCTCTGATGAGCATCTGGGAGCCTCTGGTCTGGAGGTTCCGGCCACTCGAGGCCCCGCCTCTCTCTAGGTCCTCTCTCTCCTCCTTTCTCACCTCTGAAATACAGACACACAGAGGCACATTGCGGAGCTCCAGAGAGAAGCATGCCATGTATTGGAAGCGGATCTCAGATGCATACGAAGGCCATCTCTCGTCCAAGGACCGAATCCCTCACTCTGCAAGGGGAGAAGGGGTGAGGGTGGGGGCTGGAGCGTCTTTCCCACCTCCCCACCGACCTTCTTTATTATAATCTCAGTATTTGCTTATGATTCGTATTAATCACATGTAATAACCCTCCCAATTATTAAATTATAGAGACATGCATTCCCTCAGCCAAACAGAATAATTATTTACTACAATGAATTAACATATAGAAAAGCCTCAGTTCTATGGAGGCTGAAACTTAGCATAATGAATTTATCAGGCTTAAAAGAAGCCCAGACAGGCTTTTTTTTTGGTGAAATAAATACACTGATTACAGCAAAGCTCATTCGTGCTGGCATCGTGCCATTTGCTATTTCTTTAATAAACACAGCTTGAGTTGTTTATCTGTTTTCAATATAATTTATTGAGGCTCCCCTTCTCAATTAACAGCCATAGTAGGGGTGGGGGTGGGGGCGGGGAGAACATGTTCTCACCAGCCTCCTCCTGCAGGTCCGGTCCCCCAAGTTGCTCATTTGGGGCCTCCTTTGTGATTTGATAGGCCTGCCAATCAGTGGGCCTGGTGCATGGATCTGCTCTGCGTTGACAATATACTTGTCACTTGGAAAGGCATCTCCAGGCCATCAGCCTTAGCAGGGAGGGGAGCCAGTCAGGGGGAAACAATTATGCAAATTTAAATTCTCCGGAGCCCCTGCCATGACCTGGCAAGAGAATAAAGGTCTGCCTTCCATCCTACTCCCAAGAGGCAATAGGCCTTCTTGCCACATGTCTTCTGGAGAGATTCCTAAGTTATTTACGCATCTTTAAGATGGACTCGTGGACACATGGTTTGGAAATAAGATTTATGGGTAATTCGGCCTGAAAATCCCTATTTTTTCATGGTACCTACTAAGCCACTCAGTCTCCTAAACTTATTTTTTAATAGTGATTTGGGGACTGTGACAAATGTTCGCAAAGGGACATCGAGCTCATTCATCCACTCATCCATCCATCCATCCATCCATTCACTCATTCAACAAGCATGCTTTCTACAGTGCAGCACTGGGAGCTCATGGGGCTTAGAGTTTCTCTTGTTCATTCGGTTAAAAATGTCCATCGAACATCTACGCTTCAGGCGCTGGCATGAGGAAGGGAAAAAGGCAGATGAAGCTCCTGCTGTCATTGAACTTTGCGAGGACTGGCTAAAGGAAGATGGCAGCCATGACTTCTGGAAGTCACAGCTCTGTACAAATCCCCACTCCTGAGTGTGGGCTGGATCCAGGGATTCACTTCTAAGAAATATAATATAGCCACGGTCATGGGGGGACACTTCCGATGAGGGTACAGAGATTGTGCCTTTCATCTTAGCTCTCTCTCTCTCACCCTCTCCCTCACTCTGTCGAAGCAAGCTGCCCTGCTGTGAGATGCTCCATGAACACACCTGCCTGGCCAGGAACCAGGGGCGGCCTCTGACCAACCAACGGCTCCTGAGAAACTCAGGCCTCAGTCCAACGCCACAAGGAACAGAATCCTGCCAACGCCGACGTGACTGAGCCAGGAAGCCGACCCCCCCCACCCCCCAGCGCTCAGCCTTGAGGGGCGTGGGGGCTTGGCCAACATCGTGACTGCAGCCTGTGCAGCTCAAAGCCAAAGGCCCCAGCTGGCCACCCTGGATTCCTGACCCCCCCAAACTGTGAGATAGTAAACGTTTGTAAGCCACTAAACTCTGGGGCAATTTGATGTGTAGTCAATGATAGTAGCGGGGGGAGGAGATGACAAACTATACAAACGGACGAACAGAATAGAATAGATAGAAATGCAGAAGGAAAACATCAGCTGGTGACAAGGCGGGCTGAGCATTGATGAGGGCAGCATACTGGAGTGACAAAGGGGCTTGGTGACAGTTGGCGTCTCGGAGTGGGCTAGGCTGTAAAATTCCTCGGATCCAGTGCTTCCGGTGAAGATTCTGGGTGCTCCGCCTGTCTATCCCAAGGGCGCCCTGCCTTGGGTCAAATACCCCTCGTGATGGGAAATACACTGCTTCCCAGTCACACTTTCCCATCTTTGGGTGTGAAAAGTACCTGGTGCTGAGCTAAAAGCTGCCTCCCTGTGGTTTTGTCTCCCTGGTCCTGGTCCTTTTGTGGCCACACGCCTGCTCTGCTGTTCTGAGCCCCTCTCCCGGACGGTTGTCTAACGCTTCCTTACTTGCTCTCTATTCCCTGAGCTGCTTCCCCTTTCCTTCTAGACGCCTGGCCTCATTTGTTGTGACACCCCTTCTGACCTTTCTGATTTCAGGCTTTCGAACTCCCCTTCCTCGACTCCTTGGGTCTCGCTCCACAGTCTCTCCTCTCGCTCCAGTGGTCTTAGTGTTATTCCCATTTTACAGAGGGGCAAAGTGAGGGCTCAAGACAGATTAAGTGACTTTGCCTGCGTCCCTTTACTGGGACACGGCAAGGCTGGGATTTAAAAACAGGTCTCTCTGGCTCTGAAAACCCGAGCTCGGTTCACAAAACCAAGATGTCCCCGTCACTATGACTGAGGAACACATTTCACGAAATTTAGTGGCTTACGACAACCGTTTCTTGGGCTCACCTATAAAAGCAGAGAGGGCACAGCACGGAGGGCTTGCTTCCACTCCATGGTGTCTAGAACTTTAGCTGGAGGACTCGAAGGCTGGAGACTGTGCTCCTTGGAAGGCTCACTTGCTCCCCACTCTGCCGACTGAGGCTGACTTGAAGCTGGGGGTCTAATTCCTCTCCGTGTGGACCTGCCCATGAACTGTCTCCACACGGACTAGTTTGGGCTTCCTCGGTGGCACCCACATGTGAGGGTCCAGCAAGGAGAGAGACCAAGCAGACATCATACCTGCTTTTATGAGCCCGCCTCCGAAGGGGGCGGTATCTCGTCTGCTGGGTCCTACTTGTCAAGGCCGTCACAGGGGACTGTGTGAACCCCCGGGGCGGGGGGGATTGGCTCCACACTTGGATGGAGCGGTAGCGAGGTCTGGAAAGGAGATGTATGACCAGACACACTGCCCTGGCTGGCTACTTATGGAAAACACAACCAGCCACTTGAAGGAACCCAAAGGAATACATCGAGGAGATGGGGAGCTCCCCAGGGTGACTTCGTCCCAGTCTTTATAATGCTTGTAGACCCAACACATGGAGACACACGTAGCGTTTGTTGAACCGAATGAATACAAAAAAATCCAAGTCTAGCTGTTTGGAGGGAGTTATTATTATTGTTCCAATTTTCCATCTACTGTTTTCTCTTTAACTTCCGCAGCCAAAATGTTCTATTTCGTTGTTTTGCCTCAAGGTTTGTTTCTTCCATCAGAGATTCAAGGATGGGCACCTGCTTCATGCTTGCGGGGGTCTCTGGGGGAAAGCTCTTAAAAGCCTTGAAGGTGGGTCATCGAACTTCCGGCAGAGCCCTCAACTCTTAGGACAACATCGCCTTTCTGCTTTGCCCAGCCATGCTCAAAGCCTGGGGACTCTTTTTCCCCCCTGGAACTTTCCACAGACTGTACATGGAGGTGACAGGGGACCTGAAACTGAAGCCTTGAGGCTTGCCTTGGGACATTTGAGGGCTGGTGGTCTGTATGGTGGTCTGATTCCCTAGGCACTGCCCCCCGAGCCTGCAGTCGTGGCTCTGAGCGATGGACACCACCGCTGACTTTCTCTCCCAGGCGGAACCGGTGTGTGTTTCCGTGCGAGGAGGGCAGGAAAAGGCCTGCTGGTGCCTCAGCAGAGCACAGGGCGCTGGCTGATGAGGGCCAGAGCGGGGAAGGAGGTCGTCGTCCTTGGCAGCCCTGGGTTTGTGCGGGCGGCTGGCAGCGGAGGGCTGGGGAAAAGGAGATCGGGGGGCTGGCAGCCCAGTCGGGCCTTAGAGCGGCCACCTTCCCCAGCCGGGGGGTGGGGCGGTGGGGGGTAAAGGGAAGGCAAAGGGCAGGCAGACAGGGTCCCCTGCTCCTCGTCCCCAAAGAGGACAAAGCCGGCAGGTATGGCTCAGCAAAGAAACCCCCTGCTCCATTGATGACCCCAGTTAACATCCATGGGAGATGATTTCTTTCGCAGGGGCTGTGGCCTGGTAACCGGGGAGGCACGGCCCTGGCGGCTTCGGTGCTCATCCTGGGGGTGCCCGGCTGACAACAGGGCCCAGATACCGTGCATCTTCCGTGTTAACAGAGCCTCTAGGCGGCCTTTAAATCATTCCAGGGTCACGTCCTGAGAGCTCTGAGATAGAATTAGGGTAGAATTGGGGGAGGTAGAATTAGGGTAGAATTAGGAAATCTAAGGTTCTCGGGATGCCTGGGGGGCTCAGTCAGTTAGGTGGCTGCGTTTGGCTCAGGTCATGATCCCAGGGTCCTGGGATCGAGTCCTGCCTCGGGCTCCCTGCCCAGCGGGGAGCCTGCTTCTCCCTCTGCCTGTCGCTCCCCCTACTTGTGCTTGTGTTCTCTCTCTCTGACAAATAAATAAAATCTTAAAAAAAAAAAAAAAGGAAATCTATGGTTGTCTATAAAAAGTAAAAGTTCAAAATTTTTTAAATTGTAAAGAGTATACTCATAATAAAGGAATTTAAAAATACAGATGGTTAAAAGAAGAGAGCAAATACTCAAAAAAAAAAAAAAAGCCTTTCATCCTTTCAGAGATTCTTCTCTGTACGTATACACACACAGGTAGAAAATGTGTTGAAGCCTATAAATATGGTTTATACTTGCCAAACTGGTAACTGGCTTCCTACACCTTCCTGCTCTCCAACCCCCACGTCTCCATCAATCAGCATCCCTTTTGATACCCACTCTGAGGAGTCATTATTCGTTTTCTGGGTATGCCAGGATTTCTGTTACCAATTCCCATTTTAGGACATTTAGATAGTTTTCTTTTTTCCTATTAGAATGAACAGCACGATGGGCATTCCTACAACTAAATGTCTTCATACCTCTCTTCCTATTTCGTTAGTAGGTCTTCCTGAAAATACAATACATTTAGTTGAAGCTATTTAAAAACGGCTTTTGAAAAAGTTAAAAAAAATGTCTCCCCAAAGTTTGCTATTTATGTAATAGCATCGGTGCTTGAGGAAGCTAATAAATCATCACTGACACTTAGTGTTTTCCACGTGACAAACATGGTAAAGGTTTCACCGACATCATCTCAGTTTCCCCACTGACTTTATGAGACAGGGTGTTATCCCCACCTTGCAGATGGGAGGACTGAGGCCCAACGGGACGAGGTAGCTTGCTCAAGGTGATGCAGCAGGAAATGGCAGAGCTGGGATTCCAGACCACCTCAGACGGACCCCAGCCCCTGCTCTTACTCTCATGCTACCTTGCCTCTCGCTCGCACATTCACGAAAACTGCTCTCTGAGGAAGTGCCTAATTTATTTTTTCTTACTGCTAAGCTAAGTGTTCCCGCTCCCGTTTTGGCTGCTGTTTTCATGGGCCGAAGAGGCTCTGAGTCTCTCAGAACCGTTTTTGATTAATTAGATTTTTCTTGCCAAGGAATTAATTTGCTCCTGCTGCCCCTCCCTTTTTGCTCAAAAAGCACATGAGAAAATGATTTTAGCAGCGGGGATAATTACAGAAAATGTGGTGGTAACTCGGATAGAATGCAAATATTTTAGATGTTTTTATTGTTCCCCAGGATGGCCAGAGTGGAAGGAAGAGGGTGAAAGAAGCCCCGGCAGACAGGAGAGAGCAGGCACCACGCGGGGACCTCACGCTCACCTTCCACGCCCGCGCCTCTGACCGGCCCCAGGAGAACCACCTCCGGGCTTGAGCCTGGATGGTCATGGGAGGACAGCAGCCCACTGGAATCACTGGGTGGACTCTCAGGTCAAAGAGGCACAGGGGAAGTCGAGGCCCTTGTTTTTCTGGCACTTTCCTTGCCTGGTTGTCGTAGTTTCTCTCTGATGCGTGTGTGAATACCTCAGCCCCATCGCACGTTCACACCTGCGGGTGATGGGATTTCAACTCGGAAGGCTGCAGGAGATGCTTGCCCAGAGACAGGGCAGAGAGTGGCTCTGGGGTGAGGGGCAGGGTGGTGTCACTGATGGCGGGCGTGGATAGGACTCCGTCCTTAGTTCCCCTTCACTGGACCTGTCCTACACTTTCCACATTTACTCCTTCATTTTGCTGGAACACTCCTTAGTAGCTTTATACGAAAGCATCCAAGAGGATAAATTGTCTTCATTTTTGCCAGCCTCCACATTCCATTGTTCTGCTCTCTCATGGTTGATATAGTTTGGGTATAAAGTTCTGGGCCGAGAACTAGAATCTGGAAGGCATTTTCGTCCCACACTGCTACTCGAAGTGCGGTCCGCGGACCAGTATCGGTCTGCAAACTGTTTGCCATCCATCTGTGATGAGGTTAAGTACAGAAATTAAGAGTAAGCTTTACAAAACTTAAACTGATTTGACCGTGGCATTTTATGTCTCTTGAAGCTAATGATAACATTTATTTTTAAATTTTTAATTTTTTAAAGATTTTATTTATTTGAGAGAGAGAGAGCATGAGCAGGGGAGAGGGGCAGAGAGGGAGAAGCAGACTCCCCGCTGAGCAGGGAAACCAAGGTGGGGGGGGAGGGGGTTGATCTCAGGACCCCAGGATCAAGACCTGAGCCTGAGCCGAAGGCAGATGCTTAACCGACTGAGCCACCCAGGTGCCCCTGACGATAACATTTCAATTTGGCTTTTAATTTGTAATATTTTGCCTAGTAATTATTTCTACTCTATTTTATAAAAGTAGCAGTCTGTGACAGATTGAAAACAAAGTCAAGTCTCTGCCTCATAGTTTGAGAAGCACCGTTCTAGCATATGGTGCTGTTCTTGAGAAGTCCTTTGTCAGTCTGATGCTGGTATTTTCTAAGTAGTGTGTTTTTCTCTCTGAAGCTTTTAGGGTTTCCTCCTTCTCCCTAGGGTTCAGAATTTCACTATGAGAAGTCTTAGAGAGGGCCTTTTGTCATTCATTGTGCTGGGCCCCCCACAATGGATCCTTTAACCTGGAGACTCTTCATTCATTCATTCATTCATTCATTCATTCATTCATTCATTCATGGATTCGTTCATATTAATTTCTTCCCTCTCTTTTTACTCTGCTCTCTTTTTCTGGAGTTCGTGGTAGTTGGATATTGGGCCTCCTGCTTCATATGTTGAATTTTTTATCTGTCCCCATATTTTCAGTCTGTTCTTTTTGTTTTACTTCTTATAAGAGTCTTCAACTTTATCTTCCAATGCTTTCATTTCGTTATTTGGGCTATCATTTATTATTATATACACTATCTTTTTAAAAAAAGATTTTATGTAATTTTTTTTAAAGATTTTATTTATTTGACAAAGAGAGAGACAGCCAGCGAGAGAGGGAACACAAGCAGGGGGAGTGGGACAGGAAGAAGCAGGCTCATAGTGGAGGAGCCTGATGTGGGGCTCGATCCCATAATGCCGGGATCACGCCCTGAGCCGAAGGCAGACGCTTAACCGCTGTGCCACCCAGGCGCCCCGAAAAAGATTTTATGTAATTTTAAGTAATTTCTCTCTCCATCGTGGGACTCAACCCTACAACCCTGAGATCAAGAGTCAGCACCCCACTGACCGGCCAGCCAGGCGTCCCTATACTATCATTGTTTTAATTTCAAAAGCTCATTCTTATTTTTTTGATTGCCTCTTTTTCATAATATTCTCTTCTTGTTTTGTTTTTTTTTTTTTTTGATATTCAATAATCCGTATTTTGAGGATACTGACTGGATATACTTTTTTTTTTTTTTGCTAAGTCTTTGTTTCCTGCGTGAAATCTGTTTCCTTCAGTTTCCTTTTCTCTGTTGATTGACTTTATTTATTTATTTTTTTTAAAGAATTTATTTACTTATTTGACAGAGATAGAGACAGCCAGCGAGAGAGGGAACACAAGCAGGGGGAGTGGGAGAGGAAGAAGCAGGCTCATAGCGGAAGAGCCTGATGTGGGGCTCGATCCCATAACGCCGGGATCACGCCCTGAGCCGAAGGCAGGCGCTTAACCGCTGTGCCACCCAGGCGCCCCCTGTTGATTGACTTTAGTCTCTCTTCACGTTGCCAAAGATCTTGGTTGTCCATTCCTATCTAATTGTAAGACATTACGAAGCTGTTGGATAGCTCTGTGTATGAGTATGGATACAGGGGCTTGTCAATTGCCAGACCTCACTGTGGGCGATTGGGTGGGAGGCTGGCACTGAGGAAACCTGAATAACAGTCTGTGAAAAGTTTTTCTTTGGGACTGTTTGGATTTTCCAGGGAAGAATTTCCTGATCTCTTCCCAGGGGAGGGTGGGGTGCATGTCTAGCTGCTGGTGTTCTGCATATCCTGTGGGAAAGAAGGACAAGGGGTTCCAATGTTCAGATGCGGCGGGTCTGCAGCTCTGCACTGCCCCCACCCCTCCTCATGGCAGTTTTCTTTTTCTTTTCTTTTTAAGATTTTATTTATTTTAGAGAGAGAGAGAGGAAGCAGGAGCACATGATGGGGGGAGCGGGGTAGAGGCAGAGGGGAGAAGCAAATTCTCCGCTGAGCAGGGAGCTGGATCCGGGGCCCTGAGATCATGACCTGAGCCGAAGGAGACCCTTAACCGACTGAGCCACCCAGGCGCCCACCAGAGCAGTTTCAATCACGTCTAGAGCTTCTCTGGGGTTCCGTGAGGCAAACTGGGGATCTTTGCCCTTGGCCTCCTCTGCAAACGTTTTGATTTGTGTCTTTCTCTGCCCTGCTTCGTCATGTCATCCATCACTCTTCCAATAACTTCTCCCCTTTCAAAAATTTAATGAAATCTCTCATCCACTGATGCCCCCTTCCCCATTCTCTTTGCCTGGGAGGGAAAGCAGATAAATGCTTGTGATCAATGCATCATTTTGAACCGGAAGTCTACACTCCGTGCTTTCAGAGTTAACTTGTGCAAGATGGAATATTTCTTCATTTTTCGTTAGGTTTAACCCATTTTGGACTCCACTGTGTCTTGTCTCCCTCGTCTTCATCCAACTAATTGATAAGAACATTGAACAAGATAGGGTCTAGGAGAAAGCCCAGTGGCATATTCCTAAGGGCCTCCACTGATGGAGTTGGGCCCTGTGTCTGTCTTGTTCACACCGCAGCCCCTGCGTGAGAGCTTAGTTTTTGTATAATGAACATTTGTTGACTGTAACCGTCACACCAAAGAAAAGAAAGGAGGGTGATCCTGTGAGATTTGCGCCCAGCCACCTTGCTGGGTGTCACCGCGGCCCTCTCGCTCAGGAAACGTTATATAATCATCCCTTGTAGGAATTCTGTAGGGATGGATATTCAACTCAGGGTTGTGGCTTTTGGAATATGTCTCTTTACTCCTGAAAAGAACAGCACTGCTTGTTCTGGCTTTTCTCCTGGTCTTACAGATCGCACTGGAGACGCCTCCCTACGCTGGGTTCATCGGTGTGGGCCTGGTGCGTCCAGCTCATTTACAATAGCTGAAGCCTGTCTTACTAGTTCTCTTCACCTTGGGTTCCAGTGTCGTCCTAAGCGTGTATATGCTGTGCTTTCCAGCGAGAACATTACTGTCCTTCATAGAGCTAAAGGAGTGACGTAGATCTTGCTTTTTTTCTTTTTCTCATCCGTGAGTATGCCCTGACACACTCAGTCAGTCGCCTCCTTATTCTTCCTGGTCCGAACACTGATTTTAAGAAAAGGGGAAGCTAAGAAGTCACTTGATCAGGTGCCTAAAATCTTACTACCGCATGAATGTATTTTACTTTAATCTGTCTTCTATTGGTCTTGGTGAAAATAGGTGTGTTTTCCTTGGTAGCAGGACCTGCTTGTACCAGTTCTAGAATGCCTGCAGGCTTGCCGCACCTGATAAGTGCAGTGGACCTGAGCAAGGTGCAGAAGCCGCAAGTGTCCAGGTGAGGTTACAGTGAGAGCCACGACTCCTGGACAATGGCGAGGTGAGGTCAAGGCCAGGCCCTATGGCTCAGAAGACCTCGGAAGACTATGTCTGCTGTGACCCTTGACCACCTCTTAGCTTCATCCCAAACCATACTGTCCTTGCTTGTTATGTTCTGGCCAGACAGGCCTTTCTGTTCCTCAAACCCACTGGCCTGTTGCTGCCACCGGGCTCTTGGCATTTCTGTTCTTGACGGCCTGTTCTTTGTCCCGGTCTTTGCATGTGAGCTCCTTCTCTTCACTCTGATGTGAGCTAGAAAGCACCGTCCTCAGGAGGCCTTCCCTGACCACTCTAGCCGACCTGGGCTCTCCCCTCTCTCGCTACTTTTTTATTGATCATATCTCTATAACTCATCGGTATTAGAAATGTTCTCATTTGCGTGTTTACTGGGTTAGTATGTCCTCCGCCATCAAATGTAAACTCTAGGGACTTTATTTGCTTTTCTGCTTCTGACTTGCGGGGCTTAAGCTGGAGCGTGGCTCACTGAAGGAGTGTAATACACGTCCGTTGAATAAATGAATGAGAACAAGTTTGCCAGCTTTGTACGTCTTCGGAGGGTAATCCTTGCCTGTTGCAGGCACACCTTGAGGGTCCACAGTCTATGCTCTAGAGGAAGGGTCTGCAAAATCATAGCCCTGGGGTCCCATCTAGCCTGCCATCTGTTTTTATGAATACATTTTATTAGAACATAGCTGTGCTCATTCCTTTCCATATTTTCGATGGCTGTTTCCCCCCTACAATAGAGTTCAGTTGGTGAGACAGACCAAAGGGCCTACAAAGCTCAACGTTTTTACTAGCTGGGCCTTCACCGGAAAGTTTGCCAACCGCTGCTCTAAGAGGACAGATTCTCCACGTTACTTCAGACCTCTCTTTCCTGTGAGTTGACATCAGGATGGCAAGAGGCTCTGTTGCCTCCCAGCTCAGGGGCCTCTCTTAGGCCAGCATCTTTACTATGGGACTAAATCTTCCTATTCATAAAATTGTTGGCCTTGACAATCTGCTTAATGCAGGTGGAAAACTACTTTGACCTGAATTATCCAGAGAACAGAGATCAGTGTGTTTTCTCTAATTGTTAATTATCAGGATGACACATGGTATGGGCCATTCTGCCTGTCTGTCTTTTTATCTAGAGGAAGGCTTTAGCAACGCGCCTTGGTGGCATGAAAGATAGACTTCAACCGTAAGATTTTATTATTTTTATTATTTCCCTTTGCTTAGATCTCTATAAGAATCATGATGTTTCCAAGGCAACACATGGCTTGGGGAAATCGGAGAGAATACTCTCGATGCAAAGGGATAGCATCACAGCTACCACAACAATGCCATCCTGCGTGCAAACGTCAGATGTTCAGAGGGACCGAGTCATCTTGATTAGGATCTAGGAGGCTGGAGTTTCAAAGTGGAATATTCGTGCCCATGTTCCATACATTTGCAAGCCCTCCACAGAGCGCAGAGGAGAAGGGAACGTGCTGAAAACAGTGCATGGGACAATGAGACGTGGCCCCTGAGCACACTCAGGTGTGGGATGACTGTCAGGGAGCATTTGGTCGCCTTGCCCGGATGACGGAGGTGCTTCGGAATCTCTCCCCTATTATACACGTCTAGTGCGAACACAAGCATCCTTTCCTTATCCGCCCAAACTATTAGGAAGCTGTTCGCATGGCCAGATCGTTTTCCCGGAAATGACACTCATTTCTTAAAAAAAAGAAAAATTGCAAGTTTATTCCAAAAAAGAATATGTTTATTGTAGAAAAACCAGAACATCCAGTTACTTAAAAATAAGAAAGCAAAAAGTCAAACTATCACTCTGAGGTAATCATTGTTCATATTTTATTATAAACCCTTCCAGACTTTCCCTTATGGGCTAAAATTTAAATATATATATATATGAAACAGGCATGGCAAATACAATACACACTAGTCTGTAATCTGTTTTCTTTTTAGCTGACAGTCTGTCATGTCATGTTTATACTCTGCTGGAGTCAGAATGGTGTGGTGTCAACTTCAGGTCCTCTGAAGCTCGACTGCCTTGCTTCAAATACTGACTCTATCAGTTACTAGCTGTATGGTATATAAGCTCTCTCGTGCCTCAGTTTCCTCATCTGTAAAATGGACACGATCATGATGGGACCTGCTACATCTAGTTGTGAGGATTCCATGTGTTCATACAAAAAAAGCCCATGAGACAGTGCCCAGAACATGGTAACCGCTCATTAAATATTAGCAATTATTACCTTTCCACGTCGGTACAGGCGTGCCGACCTCGTAATCATGCAGTCCGCGTGTCATACTATTGTACTACGGTGTGAGCTCTCTTTTCTGCTGTGCCTCTGGTTTTGTGATTGTGTGTGGGCTGCAAGGCTGCACAAGCTTTAATCCTGTGTTTTCATGACGCAGGGAGTTGGAGCCATATAGTGCCTCTGAGCAGAGAGAACTGAGCCGTCTGGTTCCCCCTTTGCCGCCAGAGCCCCTGACGATGTTGGGGGAAAGGAGAGAAGAAGGTAGAGGATTTTGCAGTGATGGTGCCCCATCCCAGGGGCATGCAGGGACTACACGTGAGCTTTAGGGAACAGGGTCTTGGATCTGCTACTTTCTGATCTTCATGAGAAAGCGACTTAACGTCTCTGCACCTTAATTTTCACATCTGTAAAATTAGAACTCTTTTGGTATCGACTTCCTCAGGTTCTTGTGAGTGCTAAATTAGATCACGGATGTGAAGAGTTTAGCACTTGCCTCGTCCCTGGCAACCTCTTAGTAAATATTATGTACTATTATTAGAAATGGGAAGCTGTCAAATATGATATCCGTAATCGAAGACTTCTTCTACCTGTGAACTCACACAGCTTGTACGTTCACACTGTTGATCAATGGAACAGTCACCCGATGACGGTTTCTATCTCTTCTTCCTTCTGTTGCTCTCACAATGCTGTTGTGTCTCAAGGCTACTTTTTATACTTGGGCTTTGTGATGCTGGGGCTGGGACTAGTGAACCCCTATCTCCTTGGCCACCTGGATCCATATTAGACTCCGCCAGCAGGGGTGCGAGCTGGGGACTGGAAGGCAGGAGGAGTGAAAAAGAAGGACTTCTTCCTGTCTGCTCCCAGTTCCTGCCAGCACCACCCCACTCACCTCGGCCGTGGCAGTTGATTTCAGGATAGCCCTGACCCTGGTTTCATTTTTTTCTCACAATCTCAAAACCGGTCTCCTTGTCCTTCCTTGGAGATCCTAGCCCTAGCCAGTGAGGAGGCTTCCTCAGAGGTCTGGGTTCCATCTCTGGGGGCCTCCTTCCTATTTCTGGGTCCTGGGGCTCTAGCTTCTTCCCTTTCCTCCTCCGGCCTGGGTGGCTGGAGCTGCTTCCTGCAGTCAGTTTGGTGAAACTGAGCTTTCTCTCTTTGCTGTCTCAATTTTCTGATTCCTGGTGAACAGAACAATTCTCCACCCCCACCCCCCACCGCCCCAGTTTTATTGGGAGATTATTGACATGCAACATTGTATAAGTCCAAAGTGTACAATATAATGGTCTCATACATGTGTGTTTTCTACGATGATTGCCACAATACGTTGTGGACAACTTTTTATACTAGATTATTTAAAATTACTCTTCCTTCTTCCTTCCTTCCTTCCTTCCTTCCTTCCTTTCTTTCTTTCTTTCTCTTTCTTTCTTTCTTTTCTTCTCCCTCCCTCCCTTTTCTTTCTTTCTTTTTTTTTTTTTGACTAGACCCTGTCCAATTTACACACAAACTCAGCTTTTCCTAAATGAGTCACTTGAGAAGGACACCTTCATTTTATGAGCCAGATGTCAGCATGGCCCCGGACAAAGGATGCTGGGAGTCTGCTCTTCATCCTGCTGCCCTGCGTGGACTCTCTGCAGAGGCAGTGCGGTGAGAGACCACCTGGCCCCTGACAGTGCTCCACGGGCCAGGGCTGCTCCAGGGGCCGAGCACGGCTAAGGCTTCAATGTGAAGGGCCACACTGGGGAAGCAGAATCATCCTTTAGGACGGGCAGAGAGGAGAAGGAAGAGGAGGGAAGTCAGTGGAGAGAGGAGAGCTGCCGGGACCACTGGAGTCAAAAAGGACCGTTCCTGCGGAGGAGGCACTGCAGAAGGCCAGGAAGCCTGGTCACCAAGGGCTGGCAGAGGCTGGGGGTGGGGAGAGGCAGGACATCATGAAGATTATTAGGACAGTGTCAGCCTTTCACTTACTTACACATAATAAAAAAGGCCTGCACAATAGGCTGGTCAACACCACTTTCTTGCTTCAGTGGTTTCCAAAAGGACTCACTGCTTCCCCGCTGAGAGATTATTTCCAGGAGCCTGGTTCAGGTCACTTGCCATAACCTCCTCACTCAGTGCTCAGGTCCTCTGTCTCCCTGTCTCTGTCTGTCTGTCACACACACACACACACACACACACACACACACACACACACGGAGTGCTGGAAAACCCCTGGCCTCAGCTGGGACACCCCACCCCTCCCCCCGGCAGTGGTCCCACCCAGCGCAGATCCGACCAGTGGGGCTTCAAGAGAGCAGCCGCGGAGGCACCACTGCCCCCTGACCCTTGGCTGTCTGGATCCGTGTGTGACCCGGATGGCTTTGTTGAGCTCAGGCTGCCGCTGGGGCTGCTGGTGGGGGAGAAGGCGGAGGGGTTCTGGGGAGGGGGGGGAGACTTGGAGGACCCCCGCTGCCTGGCTGCCCTGTGTAGGGTTTTATGAGTCAAAGCAGAGAAACTCCTGCCTTTGGCTCAGAAATTGATTTGTGGCTGAAAAACAAACTATGCTCTTGACTTCTTGGGAAAAGATTCAACAAGAAAAAACGCATCTAGTGACTCCACGAAGATGTTTTTAATACGCTTTTTATTTTGGAATAATTTCAGCTTTCAGAAGAGCTGCAAAGATAGTACACAGAGTTCTCATACGCTCCTGCCCTAGTTTCCTGTTGCTAACGTCGGACAGCATGCATTGGAAGGAAGGCACCAACGTTGGCACATTGCTAGCGTTAACTGAAGTCTTTATTCAGATTCATTAGTTTGTCCATGTATGTCCTTTTCCTGTTCCAGAATTTTCATCTAGGATACCGTATTACATGTAGTCATTGTGTCTCTTTAGTCTCCTCTGGTCTATGATGATTTCTCAGTCTTTTTTGTTTTTGATGACCTTGACAGTTTGGGGGGGTAGTGGTATTTAAAAGACTGTCCCTTAGTTTGGATCTGTCTGGTGCTTAGACCGAGGTTATGGGTTTTGGGGGGGAAGACCACTGAGGTGAACTGACCACCTCATCCCATCTGTTAACCCTTCCTCCTCCAAAGTCCCTCCTGCTTCATCATCATCTACCCTTATCTCCATCCCCCGCCCCTGGCAACTATTGTCTGTTTTTTGCCTCTTGTTTGCCTTTTCCAGAATGTCATATAAATTGAATCATATGGTATGTAACCTTTATTTTTTTTCAGCTTTAAAAGCAGTGTTACTGAGTTATCATTGACCTATAATGTACTATACATATTTAAAGTACATAATTTCATAAGTTTTGAAATATATATACATTTGTTGATATCATCACCACCATCCACATAGGGCACATGGCCACCGCCCTAAAAGTGTCCTCACACTCCCTCGTGATCCTTCCCTTCTGTCACTTGGCCACAGCCCCTTCCTCAACCTCCCCTCCCACTGCCCTGGGCACACCTGCAGGTCCCCTTACCCTCCCTGGCACCTGGTGCTCATTGCCCACTCTTAAGTTCTCCTCCCGAAAAGCTACCCACCTCGTCCTTTAGGTCTGCCCACTCCTGCCCATCTTTGAAGTCTCCCCTTTAACTCCCCAAATGGCTAATGGAGCTTTTAAAGTTATTCTTGGAGAAGAATCGAGCTTCCACTTGCCGCTTCCTTCTCTGATACTAATGTGCTTACACACAGCTTCTGGAAGTCTTCTTTCTTTACTGGTACAACAGTGTCTGTATCTCACTCTCCTCAGGCGAGGCGGCCCCGTGGTCAGCAGCATGTGCCCTGGGGTTGGATACTTGGGTTCAAAGGTTAACCTCGGGCTTCTACTTAACCTTTCTAGGCCTCGTGTTCCTTATCTGTAAGATTGGGAGATAATATAATACCTACCACGAAGGGTTGTTGTGAGGATTAATTGGATTTATCCACATAGAGAACTTAGAAAAGAATCTTTTTTTTCTTTTTATTTAAAATGAATTAATTAACATATAGCATATTATTAGTTTCGGAGGCACAAGTCTGTGATTCATCAGTTGTATATAACACCCAGTGCTCATTACATCGAGTGTCCTCCTTAAATCCCATCACCCAGTTACCCCTCCCCCCACCTACCTCCCCTCCAGCATCCCTCTGTTTGTTTCCCGTAGTAAGAGTCTCTTATAGTTTGTCTTCCTCTCTGATTTCATCTTATTTTATTTTCCCCTCCCTTCCCCTATGATCCTCTGTTTTGTTTCTTAAATCCCACATATGAGTGAAATCCTATGATACCTGTCTTTCTCTGACTGACTTATTTCGCTTCCCATAATACCCTCCATGTCGTTGCAAATGGCAAGATTTCAAGGAGTCTTGTTATACAGTGGGCACTTAATAAATGTCAGTTCCCGTCATCAGCATTGTTGTTGAAAGCCCTCTAAGAGCAAAACTACAGCTCTGACTTCACTCACATGACTGTGGTGCCCAGCCCCGTGGTAGGCATGTAGACACGGCTTGGATATTAGCTGGGTTTTTGATCCAGGGACCATTTCTGTGAGTCCCAAGTTCCTCTGACTGCTTCACAAACTATAGTGCATGCTTTCTTGTGTCCTGCTGTTTGGCAAAACACAACCAAAACAAACCAGATTCCCAAACCAGAGAGCTGTGACGCTTTTGTCTGGGTAAGTAGAGCCATGACATGTCTATTTCCATGGTTTAGAATATCACCAGTGGAAATCTACAGTGGAAAATTGAGTACAACACTTTTATCACATGATCCGTTTTACTCATGTTTGGCTATGCCTCTGGCTTGGGAGCCAGGTGGCTGAGCCCTACGCAGCGAGGAGTCTGCTAGGAGGCATTTTGCACAGAAGGCAGGAAAAGAGGCAAGCACTGACTGACCGTCTACTTCGGTGATGTGCTCGGGCTGGCTCAATGGTCACGTTTGCAGGAACTTTGCAAGCTAGTTATTAAATGCAGCAGTTATAAAAATTCCGGCGGACTTAGAACTAAATAAATTACATTAAAAATAGAAGTAACACATAATGGTATTCACAGTGAATATCAAGACTCAGCTAATTATTTTTCTACTATCTATGCTTGGGAGGTTATTTACATATATTGCATCTGTGTGGTGAAAATACTGTCTACTGTGTGCTATTTCCCATCTCTTCCCGTCTGTTTTCAGCGGTGTCGTGTTGGTAGCTTGAAGTTGGCCATGGAAGGAGTATTTCGAGAATTTACACCACAGATATCGGCAAGCATTTCAACTCAGGGCTCTTCACTCCCGGAGCAGGGGTTGTTGAACGTTTCTCAGCACACCGCTGAGCGTGCAGACCAGGCTTGGCAGTTGAGTCTTGGTTACAAGAAGCAGACACTCATGGTAGTTCAACTACAGTGGGGAGGGGTTTCTGCTAAGGGGATTTATTGTGAGAAAATGGAGGTACAGTATCCTGGAGATTCTTTTTTCTTTTTTTTTTTAAGATTTTTAAAATTTATTTGAGAGAGCAACAGAGTATGTGCAAGCATGAGTTGGGGAGGGGCAGAGGGAGAGAATCTCAAGCAGACCTCCCTCTCCTGGGGCTGGATCCCAAGACCCATGAGGTCTGACCTGAGCCGAAATCACAAGTCGAATGCTCGACCAACTGAGCCCCCCAGGTGCTCCCTGGAGATTCTAGAACAACCCCTATCCCAGAGCACTATGGGTCTAGGGGCTGGAGGGTGGTTCTGGATCCAAGGGTACTCCAGTGACCCCAGAACTCGGCCGTGGGCTCTATGCCCTGGTTCCCTGCTTGTTCTCATGGTACCTGCTTCTTTCCGTCCTGGTCTCAGTTGGCTCCCACCCCCTCTACTCTGTATCATCTCTCTCTTATTGTTTCTGCTTCCTTATAATTTCTCATATCTTAGGCTTGTATTGATTCATCAAAGCCATTCCAGTTTTTCCTTATTTGTTCCTGTTGAAGACTGTGTTATATTCTATTGTTTATTTGTTGCTTTAATTTCTGCAAGAGGGGATCTAATTGGTCCAGCTCATTTTTTTGATGCAAGGTGGTAGCAGTTGGTAGTGGACTGATGGTTTCCTGGGCTTTTGGCCAAATGTTTGTATCTGGCCACTATTGGCCAGAGAGGAAGGCAGGATCACACAGTACAAATTTTGTGAGGGATATAAAGATGAATTAGCTAAAGTGAAAGAGGCAAAAGAAAGCCAAATAGTGCATCATATCACTTATATGTGAAATGAAAAAGGAGAGAAAAAGAAAGGAAGAAAGAGGGGTTCCTTGGTGGCACAGTCATTAAGCATCTGCCTTCAGCTCAGGGCGTGATCCTGGCGTTATGGGATCGAGCCCCACATCAGCCTCCTCTGCTATGAGCCTGCTTCTTCCTCTCCCACTCCCCCTGCTTGTGTTTCCTCTCTCGCTGGCTGTCTCTCTCTGTCAAGTTAATAAATAAAATCTTTTAAAAAAATAAAAAAAAAGAAAGGAAGAAAGAAAGAGGAAAAGAAAGAAAGAAAAGAAAGAAAGAAAGGAAGAAAACAGGAAGAAAGAAGGAAAGAAAGAAAGTCAAACTCATAGAAATAGAGAATAGAAAAGTGGTTGCCAGGGACTGGGAATGAGGTCTGGGGGGATAGACACTGGTTGGTAAAGGGGCACAAACTTTCAGCTATCAGATGAATAAGGTCTGAGGATTTAATGTACAATGTGACCACTGTATTTTATAATTAAAATTTGTTACAGAGTAGAACTTAAATGTTCTCATCAAAAAAAAAAAAAAGAGATAAATATATAAGGTGATGGGATGTATTAATTCACTAGATGGGGAAAGCCTTTCACAAAGCATACGTTCATCAAATCACCGTGACGTGCACTTTCAGTAGGTTACCTCTCTGCCCGTCAATTACGCTTCAGTAAAGTTCGGACAAAAGAATACGGAGTAGCTACTACCAGAATGACTAAAATCAGACTGACAAATTTTGGCGAGGATTTGGCGCGGCGCTGCAGATTCCATACATTGCTGGAGTAGATGCAAACATGTACAGTTAGTTAGAAAACCACTGGGCAGGATCTACTAACGCGGGTCACATACTTCCCCCGCGATCCAGAAGGTCTCCTCGTGCTCATACCGCTCATACCCAACAGAAATGAATGCTCGCTTCCGTGACAGGACGCGCACAGGAACCTTCCCACAGTGGCATTGCAGGTGACAGTCCCACCGTCCGCGCCCAGGAGTCTGTTCACAATACAGTGAATCTGTAAGTCGCGGTGATTTCCTGCAACAGAAGAGAGTGTTATGTGTACGACGGCCTGGATGCATCTCAGAAACACGCTGTGTGAGAGAGGCCGTTGCAAAGAATAGATACTGTATGATTTCGGTACTAGGATATTCAGGAGTAGGCAAAACCAATCTATGGTCCAAGAAGTCCGAATAGCGGCGGCTCTCCTGGGAGGTATTGACTGGGAGGGGCACGGAAGTACGGGCAGGGTCTTATCTCTTGATCTGGGTGGTGGCTCCCCAGGTGTGAACATTTCTAAATGTTCTTGGAACTGTGCACTGAAGATACAGGCTCTTTACTGTAGGGACGCTAAACCTCAGTAAGAAGTAAATAAAGGACAATAAGAAAGAATGAGTTATGATCATTGCTTCTAAGAAGTTCATAGCCCACCAGTAGGGGGAAGGGAGGTGCCTGACGTGAAAAACACAGACGCATAGGGGTGCCTGGGTGGCTCAGTCAGATAAGCATCTGGCGCTTGATTTTAGCTCAGGTCTTGAGCTCAGGGTCAGGAGTTCAAGCCCCGTGGTGGGCTCCATGCTGGGCGTAGAGCCTTTAAAAAAAAATAAAACAAAACCCACTGAAGTATAGTTGAGAAAGGTACATACTACGGTAAATGCCCTCCTTAAAGCCCATCACCCAGTTACCCCCTCCCCCACCCACCTCCCCTCCAGCAACCCTGTTTGTTTCCTGTTGTTAAGAGGCTCTTACAGTTTGTTTCCCTCTCTGATTGTGTCTTATTTTATTTTTCCCTCCCTTCTGCTATGTTCATCTGTTTTGTTTCTTACCTTCCACATATGCGTCAAATCATCTGATATTTGTCTTTCTCTGACTGGCTTATTTTGCTTCGTGTAATACCCTCTAGTTCCACCCACGTCGTTGCCAATGGCAGTTGCTGCCATAAAGTATATATGAAGTGTTCACCCACAGATGAATGGATAAAGATGCGGTAGCGATATATACGTGTATATATACATATATATACACGCTGAACCGTCCGTCACAGAAAAGAATGAAATCTCGCCATTCATGACAACCTGGATACACCTAGAAGGTATTATGCTAAGTGAAATAAGTCAAAGACAAATACAATATTATTTTACTTACATGTAGAAGCTAAAGAACAAAACAAATAAACAAAAAACCCAAACAGACTCATAAACACAGAGAACTGGTGGTTGCCAGAGGGGAGGTGGGTGAGGGGTGGGCACAAGAGATAAAAGGCATTAAAAGTCTAAATTTCCAGTTATAAAATAAATAAATCACAGAGATGAAAAGTACAGCATACGGAATATAGTCAGTAACATTGTAATACTGTTGTATGGTGACGGGTGGTAACTACACTGACCGTGCTGAGCATTTAGTAATGTATATAATTGTCCGATTGCCATGTGGTACACCCGGGACGAATACAGCATTGTATGTCAACTATATTTCAATTAAAAAAAATACATATGGGGGCGCCTGGGTGGCACAGCGGTTAAGTGTTTGCCTTAGGCTCAGGGCGTGATCCCAGCGTTATGGGATCGAGCCCCACGTCAGGCTCCTCCGCTATGAGCCTGCTTCTTCCTCTCCCACTCCCCCTGCTTGTGTTCCCTCTCTCGCTGGCTGTCTCTATCTCTGTTAAATAAATAAATAAAATCTTAAAAAAAAAATACGTATGAAGTTATGGGACCTCAGAGGAAGGGACAACTGGTTCTGTTGGGAGAACACAAAGAAGGGAATCCCATGTATAGGGTGTCTAGTATGTGACAAGTGCTTAAAAAAGTTCCCTCACTTCGTCCTGCCATTCTCTTCCCACGCATAATTCATAAGACAGGAAAGCTCTGAGTGGACTCTTGAGTGATATGTGGGTATTCAGTGCAAAGTAAGGAAAATCATTATTTCAGGATTGCAGACTATTTACAATGAAACCCTTCTGAATGGTGTATTAGTTTCCAGAGACTGCTAGAACACATGAACACAAACTTGGTGGTTTAATGTAACACAGATTTATTCTCCAACAGTTTTGGAGGGCAGAAAGCTGAAGAGGCTGGCAGGTTCTTGAGACAAATGCAGCTTCCGGTAGCGTGGCACTCCTGCGCTTGTGGCCACAACATTCCACTTTCTGCCCCCGTGGTCCCATTGCCTTCTTCTCTGTGTTCCTCTTTTATAAGGACACTTGGGACGGAAGTTAGGGCCCACCTGGAGATTCCAGGACTACCTTTTCATCTCAAAATTCTTAATTTAATTACATCTGCAAAGACTCTTTTTCCAAAAAAGGCAACATTCACAGGTCCCAGGGATTTAAAGTAGACATTTGCCTACCACGAATGGTTTAATTGAATTAATAATATTTACCAGTTTATGAAAAATGGCTAGGTAGGTGTTTGCTAGGCACAGGGAAAGGGAAGTCTGTGTATAAAGGAAAATCCTGGAATGCGCTTCATGAGGATTCTAATATATTTCATTGTATCCTTGCCCCTGACTCCAAATTCCTTGGTTGGAAGAACACACACATTCATGCACATGTCCACACACGAGTGCACGAGTGTGCACGCACACACAAACACACACACAACTTTGGCCTAGTCTGGGATCTTCTGGAGATTGGGAGCCACCTACAGCCCATAATTCACAGCCCACAATGTGCCTCCCCCAAGGGAAAACATTTTGAACTCTCATATGTATCCGGAACCTTCTTTAGCTATAATCCTTTTCTTCAAACAAAAGCATGTTGGGTATAACTGATAAAGAGCTAAAGCCTGGAGCCCCACTTCTCCTTGATGCCCTTGATCCATTCTCCAAAGAGCCCATTTGAAAATTATTGTTAGATCAGGAGTCGGCAAACTTTTCCAGTAATAAGCCAGACAGTAAATATTTAGAGCCTTCCAGCTCCTATGATCTCTGTAGCAACTACTCGGCTCTGCCGTTACTGAAAAACGAATGGCATGGCTGAGTTCCAAACAAAATTTATGGACACTGAACTTTGTGTTTCAAAAGTGTTTTGTTTGTTTCAGTATGGTTGACACACACTGTTACATTAGTTTCAGGTGTCCAACATGGTGATTCACTTCTCTGTAAGTTACGCTGTGCTCACCAGAGGACACTGAACTTTGACTTTCATAGAACTTTCACGTCATGACAAATTCTTCTTTTGATCTTCCCCCCCCCCAGCTAATCAAAGATGTAAAAATTATTCTTAGCTCCTGGGCTGTGCAAAAAGGCGACCAGCTGGCTTTAGTCCGCAGACTGCACTTTGTCAACCCCTGTCTTAGATACTAACAACGGACCTGTGGAAGCTCTCTTAAGATTTAGAATCCCAGAGCCTCAGGATTGGAAAGGACTGCAGAGGCTCCCAGTCCTTAATTTCCACCATAATAGCCACCCGCCCGCTAGTGCCTCCCTGCGTTGTCATCTGGTGTCTTCCTGAGCTCCTGCAGGTGTGGGAAACACCACCTCTGGGCCAGCTCATTCTGCTCTCCCTAGACAGCGCTGATTGCTGGAGTTCTTCCCCATGCAGAGCGGCACCTGTCTCCAGTGAGAGCATCTACAGGATACAGTTGGAACTGCGAAGCACAATATTAGCACATCAGGTTAATTTCATGCTCTACTTGTCTTGGGCTGATATTAACGAAAATTAAATTTTGTGCTAATCAGCCTTAGCGTTCAGCGTGCACGACACAAATTTGTGATTTCTGGCGAGGGTGGTTAAATCATATTTATGCTATTTGTGTGGTGCCTGAATAACAGAGAAATACTATTACCAACAATTAAACTCCCAGGTTGACAGATGTCACCCTGAGCAGACATAGTCTAGTGCAAGTGCAGTTTCTTCTCAGCAAGTTGCAGGTGGAAAGGACAGAAACCAGGGAGCCGTAGTTATTTTTCAAATTTCCTCCTTTCTTTTGGAGAGCTAATTCTGAACATTTGACCAATGCAAACGATTTTACTCTGTGCCCTGATTTCGCCCCTCCCCCTCCCTCTGTTCCTCCCGCTCTCTGTGGTGGGTCTGGCCTCATGACAATGGCTTTGAAAAGTACATTTTTACAGACAAGCAAGAAGGAATGTTTCCTCTTTCCTGGATGCCACAGGAAGAGGTCTTGTGAGCGCCTGAAAAGCATTCTTGTTGGTTGCAGCTGGCTTATTGGTGCGAGCGGTTGGGAGGTCTCCTAATGCTCAGCAGAGCTGGAGAAAGGAGGAGTAGATGAGTGAAAGTAGCCTATGTTCAGAGTGTCTTCGCTCTGCAGGGGAGAGAGGATGCCCAAGGCCACGGCCAGAGCACCTGGCCTTTTACCTGTGTTCTCTCTGTGATGAGTCCGTCACTGGCAGAGGTGCTGTGTGGGTGCTTTTCATAGGTCTTATTTCCTGGAGAAGGTAAGAGCCACCGAGTACACTGGCTTCGGCTGGTATCTTTCCAAGGTCCCCTGTACTCATCTTCATTCACAAGGAAGCATCAGGGGAATTGAAAGTCCTTAGGCTCCTGGATAAACATTTCACATAAGAGCCACTGAATGCGTCCAGGTGTAGGCTCTTGAAAGGTACCTGGCACATCTTCCTTTCTAAAGAGGAGAGCGTGCTCCTGGTTACTAAGCTGCAGGATCAGCCCCGTGGGTGCAGGTAAAGCTTTTATACCTCCAGTCTGTAGGGTGACCGATTGTCCCAGTTGGTTTGGGACTGAGGAGTTTCTGGTATGTGAGACCTTCTGTGTTCAAACCGAAATCGTCTTAAGCAAACTGGGGTGGTGGGTCAACCCACCTTTAAGGACTAGTGGGGCCGGACAGACAATCCTGGGCTGCCACCTAGTGAATTGCTAATGGTCCCCCCAAATCACCTGGTGATTGGATCTAGATTTTGGTGAACCCACCTCTGGCAGCAACCTGAGCCCCTCGGAGTCCAATTTTGTCCCTTCTCTTTTCTTTACCCATGTGTCCAATGCTCTCCCACAGGGATGAAGAATCCTCATTTGGAAAGACGGGCCTGCGGTGGAGATGACCAGCATACCACACCCTTCCTGCCTCTTTTGCTCCCCGACCCTGGGGCAGTCAGGGCTACATGACCCTGTCTCCCTGAGTTGGCCGCAGTCCAAACACTGAAACCCAGGGAGGTACTATCAATCAATACAAGTTGGCACAAAGAGTAAGACCTATTTACCATCTTTGGACTGGGGCATTCTTCCAGAAACTGATGTGACCCAAGGGACAATTGCAAATGGAAACCAAAGTGCAGAAGGTAAGACTCGGCCGGTGAAGCACCTCGGTGTTAGGCCAAGGGGAGGGCTTGAGGATTGCAAATCCAAGAGCCGCAGAGGTAGTCAGCTGATCCAGGACAGGCCGCATTTCCAGTTTATTCAGACTGGGTGCTGATCTTATCTAAGGTTGCTGCTAAGCTGGCTTCGGGGTACTTGGCCCGGCTGACATCTGGGGCCACCTGTACTCAAGCCTGGGCCCTCTCTTTACCTGGTACCCTGGCCGAGCATCCAGCCATGGGGCAGTGTAACAAGCCTCTGTTCCTCCCGCTCTCTGTGGCGGGTCTGGCCTCATGACAATGGCGCTCACATGCACAGGACGCTCCTGTGGGTGTGCCCGGGGCCCGGGCAGGGAGCCAGCTGGCTCCCATGGGTAAGGCCATGCTGGCTGCAAAAGGGTGAAAGGGTCTATGATCTAAGAGCCAGTGTCCTGAGACCCTGGAGGTCCCCACTTCTTTTTTTCCCCTCCTACTGCTGTGACCACCTGCCCTTCACACCAGGACCTCCAAGTCTTCTTTATCCAGCAACTGAAAGCCATGCCCGGTGCAGAGGCAGCCTCTACGACAGATCTGTTGGGTCTGATTTGGAATATCAGCACTTTCCAGTATGATGTGATGTGCTGTTCCTAACGCCCTGGCCCAGCCCCACACTTTCTCTCCCACCCAGGAAGCACATCAGAATGCCTGTGGTAAATATTACATATTTGCTATTTGTATTCAGAACCTTTGAAACATCACCCCCTTTATTATGAGTAGCAGATAATCCTGTGAATGGATGTTTGTAGGGCTGTAAACATTCAAAATGTGTTAGTTCATTTGACTGTCACAACTCTATGAGGTAAATACTATTGTTATACCCATTCCACAGATGAGAAAACTGAGGCATGGAGAGTTACCTAAGGTCACACTGTGTGTGTGAGGTGCAAGTGGTCACAGACAGCTCCTTGGGGTCCTCACACACTCACACGAAGCACGGAACGCAGTAGAATGTGGTCCTGTACACCAGGACACGGAGACCCAGCTGGCCTTGGCTGAGGCCACTGGAGCAGCTGTTTGCGTGAACTGACACCCAGAGACCAGAGGGGCCCAGGAGCATCCCAGTGGATGACAGGGGCCAGGTGGTGACTGAGAACAGACCCCTCTTTCCCCCATGCTTCGGTATCCCCAAGCAAAATCAACAAACAACGTAAAGGAGAAGAGCTAAAAAACATGTCAGAGTGAGTGAAATTTCACTAAGATTAGGTTTGCCAATCTAGTATAGAAAAACACAGTAGATTATATTTCTTGCAACTATTTCTACTTAATTTTCCCTTCCCTGCTTGGTTCTGGGAAGGGAAAACACAGCTAGACTTGACACCTGCCTAGGCCTTTACCTGGAAAGTGAGTCCCAATGTCTCTGCTCTCAGATGCCTGACCTGTCCTGCCCTGGGGCCTGGGCCATGGGTGGGGGCAGACAGGGCACAGGTGCTCTTCTTGTGGTCTCCCCAGATCTCACAACAGCATGTGAGATCATTTAGTCTGGGCAGTGGTGGGGAGTGGTAAGGAGTGGCTTGGGCTGGTCACATTTTCTTCCGGATCTGTTGTTTACAGAATAAACTTTACACTCTGACTCAGGTAACTGTTGCTCAAACGCCCAGGTCTCATCACTCAAGAGCCTTGAAGGCTTTTGAAACCTCAAACACTAAGGTCTGGCCTACAGTTCTGCTCTGCTTCTCTGTTCTGCTGCAGTCACCCAATCGGGAGACAACAGGTGTCTCGTGCTCCTGTTTAGCTGCTCCAAGGGGATAACTGGAAATACTAGGGGAAATCCATCCATCAGTATCATCCACGTGCCCACTTATTTGCCTTTCCTAGGCTCAGTAATGCTTTTTTAAAATTTATTTATTTATTAGAGAGGACACATTGCACGCGCGAGTGCAGGGGTGGTGGGGGGAATGGGAGGGTGGAGGCTTGGGACAGGAAGGGGCAGAGGGAGAAAGAGAACGAGAATTCCAAGCAGACTGCCTGCTGAGCACGAGCCCCACGCAGGGTGTTCTCATGACCCTGAGATCATGACCCCGGTCAAAATCAAGAGTTGGATGCTTTAAACAACTGAGCCACCCAGGTGCCCCTCAGTAATGCGTTTTGTCAGTTTACGAGTACTTTGTCTTTAGTAAATTTCTTAAATGAAACAGCTAGTATATTTCAAGAACAGAAGCCCAAGGCCGCAACTACAAAGGACCCAGACCATTTGGAGAAAGGTGACCTAGGAGCGGGCCCACAGCAGGAAGTCTGTTCCATATCTTCTCCCTGGCTGCAGGGCCCAGGCACGAGCTCCAAACCCCAAGATGTAAAACCGGTTTATTCTCATGCAATGACTAGGACTGGCCGCTGGGGTACAGCTGTGTTAAGAAGGATCTTGAGGCTGGGTCTGTGCTCAGCAGGAAAGAAAGCAAGCTATTGGTTGATAATGCCCAACATAGGCCTGACCACGGAGGAAAGGACAACACTCCTGCCAGGTTCTTGCAGAACTTATTCAAACTCCTTCTTTCTGGAAGATGTAGTGAGGAACTCCAAGTGGTAAAGCAAGGTGGTTTCCTTTTTATGTCAAAGCCTCAGATCACAGGGGCACCCGAGCGGTTAGTACCCCAAAGCAGCCAAGCAGGACTGGGCAGGGCTGGCTCTGAGACTCGTGTCTACAAACCTCAGGAGTTTTTTGTTTGTTTGTTTTTGTTTTTGTTTTGTTTTTGTTTAACTGCTTGGAGTTGCCTTTCTATCATCATCATTTCGGTGGAAGGTATAAATAACCCCATGGGTAAAGTGGGGAACGGCTCTTCAGGCTCTGAACCAACAGGGGGCAGCAGAGAGCAGAGAAGAGCCAGTCTGGCTTTGGTAGCCCAGGCCCCAGAAGAACCGTTGGAATCTTCTACTCCCTTGGAAAGAGAATCCTCGTGGGCTCACAATGTTGGAACTGTTATCCATACAGTGGTGTGGTCCAAGGGCACAACAAGAAAGGCCAGAGGGAGGGAGACTTTCTTTGTGGTTCAGGTGGAAAAAAGCCTTTTTTGGATGTCAAGCTGCTGTGAGAGTAGGAAGGAGGAGAAAGAGTAAGAAAGAAGGAGTGACAGTTACTCTTTACCCAGCACCTATAAGGTGTCAGGGCCTCTGTGACTGCTCGTTGCACTCACTTTCTCCAAGACTAGTCAAAGTAGGTGAACCTCTAATTTACGGATGAGCAAACGGAGTGGTTAAGTAACTTGCCCAGGATCACGTGACTAAGGAGGGGCCGAGCTAAAATTTGGACTGTCATCTGCCCAAGCCTCTGAGTTATGATGCCCGTCCAGGAGGAGGCAGGAAGGTGCTCATGGTATCAGGATGTCTTGGGGAGTTCTGTGGGCCCAAGAAAAGGCAAGCAGCCTTCCTGGTGCTGTTGCCTCTCTCCTGAGGGCCGTGGACGTCCCACCATATTAGCCACCTCGTTGGCTCATGGATCCAGTCACCATCCCAGGCAGGGCCAGGGTGAGAAGCCGGACCACGGTGAGGGTGCCCATGAGTGATGCTGATGGAGTGAAATCTCTCAGGGAGATGGTGTTCTCCAGGAGGCACGTCTACCCAAGGAAGCCGTGCGGCTGGGTGAGTGGAAGAGCAGAGTACCAGTGGGTAGCAGTACCCTGAGCTGGCCGTCTCTTAGAGCCCCCTTCGTACTCTGCTCCACTCGAAGCTCGCATGTGTTCTCTTGTGTCCGTCATCCTGTGCATCTGTTCAGTGGCCTCAGTAATTAATCTGCTGTGTGTGGACTGGAGCCACAGCAAAGGACAGTCCCAGAAAGAGAGAGGAAGAAAGACTGTAGAAACTTGTATGGAACTTTCAAGTGCTCATCACGGAGGCCATTGATTTCACCACCCACCTGGGAGGTACTTATGTCACCTTGGAAGGACAGGGGCAGAGCAGGGATTAGGAAACCCCCCACCCCTTGCAGGCTCAGCTCCACCTGGGCTCAGAAATCCAGCCTGGTCTCACTTAGGGGAGGACATTCATGCACATTTGAAATTCTGGGGTAGCCTTGGGGGCATTGGCACCAGGGGCATCTTACTGCCAGTGTTGCCCCCAATTCTGAGAACTCTACTAATGCCTCATTCCTGAGTCCAAGCCTGGCTCTGGGAACTGGGCTGCTGCCTCAGTAACTGCCCCGTCCCCTGGCTCACCACAGAGCAGGTGCCTGCCTTCTTTGGCTGGCCAGCGTCGGTCTCCTCTACCCAGCAGTCTACTAACAGAGCCACATGGCTGAATCCCAGCTGAGGTCCAAGTTGTGAGCTAACTTCAGCTCCTAACTCCATCACTTTTTTCGTATTACTTTTTCTTAAAGTATTTTTTCTGATCATAGACACAATCTTTGTTAGAAAATATATTAAGGCATAAAGGGAAAAAAAAAATCCCCTTCTATCAGTCTCCCCTTCTTGATTCATTTTTCGTGATTATACTTGCTGCTGTCTGATGCCCCGTATCTTTTCATTATTTATGTGGTTATTGTTGGTCTCCCCTCCCAGAAAGAAGCTTGACAGGAGGAGGGACTTTCATGTTTTGTTCCATGCTAATTCATTAGTGCCCAGAACAGTGCCTGGCACATTTGTAGAATGAGCAAATTTAATTCGTAATGCCATGCACTCAGATCTAATTTTCTTTACCATTATAGAAGGAGAATTTGTCCATGTCAGTAAGTATTCTTCAAAAGCTTTATTTATTTATTTATTTATTTATNNNNAAGAGAGAATCTTAAGCAGGTTCCTTGCCCAGCACGGAGCCCAATGCAGGGCTCGATCTCATGACCCTGAGATCATGATCTGAGCTGAAACCAAGAGTTGGACTCCTAACCGATGAACCATGCATGTGCCCTCTGGACACTATTCTTAATGGCACCTGCCTGCATGGCCTTTAGCGGGGGACCTGAACTTTGCTCCTGTCCTTCTGTAATTTTCTGTAATGCTGGTTATAATTCTCTTGCCCATATCCCAAGGATTCCCCAGGAGTGAATGAAAAAAAAAATCTATGTGAAAATGCTTGTAAAATTACCCAGAAATCTACCACCCCATCCTCTTTCACCTCCAGTCTCCATTCCAGAACAGTCCTTTACAAGAACAAAGAATTAAGCACAGAAGTGGGAACATTCTGCTTCAAAGAATGCAGGAACTGTGGGGCCAGGCTTATTATACAAGGCATTTTAGAGTTTTTGGTGGGACAAGACCCCAAAAGCAAAGGGCCTCGATTCCCAGTAGGCTCTCCCAACTTTGGATCCTTGCTTGAGCGGTCCCCTCAGTCTGCAGTGCCCTCTCCCTCCTTATCTGCCTGTGGAAAGACCCGGCTTCCAGGAAGCCCTCCTGTTACCCTTCACAAGCGGGAAGCGAACTTTCCCCGGGGCACTGCATAGAGCTCGTGTCGTGCTATGCACTCCCGACTGCTTCTCAGCGGGACACCTTCGTCCAGGTTTGGATTGCCCAGAACACCGGTTCTCAGCCCTGGCTGCACACTGGGCTCACCTGGAGAGAGTCAGCCTCACCTGGCCACGCGGGTCCGCGTCGGTGTAGTTGACGAGCTCCCCAGGTGATGCTAGCGTGCGGCCAGGGCTGAGACCTCCTCCCGCCTCACACGGAATTTTTCTTGCAGTCTGTTCTCAAAGCCCACAGGCCCCTTTCCCTCATGACCCCAAAGAAGAGCTGAGTTTCCACGAAGACAAGACTTCAGTTCCGACTTGATGTCTTAAGCGGGAAGTGGAAAACCTAATTCGCGGTGTCAGCGGGGTCCTGAATGCCTGTTCCAACCCTTCAGGCCAACTGGCAGCCTGGACTGGGGTGAGCGACAGATGTCTCCTGAGCAGGACAGCCAGGTAAGCATATGCATCCACAAGCTGCCCAGAGAACCAAGAGGCATCTTGCGTCTAAGGGGCAGGGTGCCCATGTTTGCTGGTGAGCGCTGTCAGATGAAGTTATTTACCTGCCGTTGTGCGGTCAGAAAGATGCAATTCTTCTGGGGAAACTCGGGCTCATTGGGTCACTTTGGATCAATAGCAAAGAATTCTTCCAGCTTCCTTAGTAAATGGGCATCTGTCTGTCTGCTACCGGTTGTCAATGAAGCTTCCTTGGTCCTGGGTCCTTAGTGAAGAAGACATAGAACTTGGATCGGTGGATACTTTGAATGCATCGTTCCCTGGTTATTACTTTCCATGGCTTTACCACTGCTTGAGCCCTAAACCCAGCTTGAGCCTGGCACTCGAGCCCTGCTAGCAGAACCTCAGCCGACTTTGTCTAGACCTCAAGTAATCACTAGAGCTCTCCTAACCCCACGGTTATTACGTGGGCTCCTGGGGTCGGGCAGATGGCTCCAGAACATCCCTGATAATTAATGCCAGATATATGTGTATTTTCTTCCTGAGGAGCAAATCCATAACTTTCAGGTTCCTGGAAGGATCCATACCCCCACCCCCCGGTGGTTAAAGAACTGCTGGTATTGTCTAGTTCCTTTGTTCTGTGGAGGAAGACACGGAAGCCCCGAGAGGGTGGCTCAGAGGTGGGCTACAGCGCCAGGCCTCCACTGGGCCATCAAGGATTAGCCCTTGACGTTCTCAGCTGCCTCCGTGATTTCCCCGAGCTGATGGGTGCGGTCTGAGCTGATCTCAGGAACGCCAGTCAGGGCCGGCAGGACCCTCCACAGGCCTCTGGCCCTGGCGGCCTAGGTTGGCTGGTGCTGCGTGTCCTGGCGTTTGTTCTCCCTTCATCTTTCTTGGGTCCTGAGCATCTGTTCATGCAACGGGCCACCCAGCAGTGACATCAGTCTCATGCAGGCATTTCTTACCTACTGCTTACCTTCTCTATATCGCTTGGTTTCTGGTTCACCTTAATTTAGGCTGGATAGGGCTTTCAGGTGTTTTTAATTTTTAAATTGCGTTGATTTTCATTTTTTAGTGTTTTGGCCTCTATCAGATTACCATCTCTTGCTGGGTAGGGCACTTGGCGACTGGATGCTTCATTAATTTGCAGCTCTCATATCAGTTGAGCACGTCTCACATTCACATTACAGACAGGGACACTGAGGCATGAAGTCCTGGTGACTGTCTCTGCTATAATTTTTTAATGATTAAATAGGTGCGGTAATGTGTGGTGGATGGGCGCTAACTGAATGATAACAGTTTCTATTGTTGTGGCTGTTTTTGTGGGTTGTATTCATGCAAAGACTTTGCAGATTCCTTGAGGGCAGGGATTATGTCTTTAAACTCTCATTATCCCAATTGCAAGCAGCACAAGCTGGGCATTTCAGCGCTGCTCCGGAAATCGCTGCATGCGGATTTTAAATAAGCTTTGCGCCAGGTAGAGGCTTGGGGAGGAGAGGCCTGGGAGGAGATGGTCAGCCTGGGTGTGGTGCCTGCTCTGAGGAGCGTGTGAAAGAGTAACTTCCTCGCGAGTGGCCTTCCTTTGTCAGGAGCATACCTCATTTTTTCTAGGTCCCAGGCTAGAAGCTGATTTGGCTGGAGGTCAAGCTGCCACTCTGGGACTATGTGTGATCCCCAGGACGGGAGGAGCCGAAGGCCCAGCCAGCATCCCCCCGCCCCCAACAGTGCCTGCACTGCGGTCCCTGGGAGGGAGCCTTTGAACAGGGTTCATGCGCTACGTGGCAGATGCTCTGGTCCAAGCTGGAAGCTTGAACATCTGTCGACTTCTGATCTTGAACCCAAGACCTGGGAGGTTCCCTCTGCACAGAGCATGAAGGCGGGACCTGTGGCTGGTGGCACTGACTCCTTACTAGCATTCGAGATGCCGGAACAATGCGACCCTTAGGTCCCATCTCCCTTGCTCACCTCCCTCAGGCAGAGGCCCTGAGAAGCCCCCACGGGTACACCATTCCCCTGTGAACTCTGTGCCTCTCCCCAGCCCTTCTCCCTGTGCCCCATCATTTCCTGCTCCTTGCCTGGGATGTCCTTTTAAGTCCTCTCTGAGCCAAATCAGAACCCCTGCCCCCCATTCTTCCCATCAACTTTCACAGACATGGCAGCGCTGAACCAGGTCTGCATGGAAATGTCTTCAGGGTTCAGGTGAAATTGGGCTAAACTCCATGGTCAGGATCATCGACTCTGGCAGCAGACACACCTGGAATCAAAATCCAGTTCTGCTCACTGGCCAAGTGAACTTGGGCATGACCTTCCTCTTCTTGAGCCCCAGTTTTAGCTGTAAAATTTGGGGGGGGGGGCGTGTGATACCTGTCTCAGCAGATTGTGGAGAGAATTAAGAGATGCCAAATGTAAATCATGTCTCAGGCCCACAGCCAGCCCTCAGGAAATGGAAGTCATTTTTAATGCCAAGTCTTCAGCTCACTGGTTTTCTCAGTGTCTGTGTGCCCAGGCCCCCATCTGCTCAGGACTCCCAAGAATGCAGGGATGCCATTGGCACCCTGACTTTTGTGGCACTATCCCACGGAAAGCATGTGGGGATTGTGGGGTGAAGCTCAGCCGGGAGGCTGCCCTTTGTGCCCCCCCCCCCATTTCAGGGAGGCTGGGATTGGAGGTGATATCAGTTTAGAAGTCAGGCTGACCTGGCTTCCCACCCTGCGCCAAGGTCTAACCTCAGTAAATGTTGTCTGGAGGTCATGTGAGCCTCAGTCCCCTGACCTGTACATCAGGGGGTAGCACTTACCAGGGCTGGTGTGGACACAGAATGAGTGAACTGATGTACCATAGTGATCAGAAGCCTAGCCAGATTCTAGAACCAGACCGCCAGGGTTTAAATCCAAGCTCTGCCACTTACTAGCTCCGCAGTTTTGAGCAAGTTAATTGCCTCCTGGTTTGAGTTACTCTATTGGAAAGCAGAGACAATATTAATGTCTATCTCATAACACTTTCATATGTAAAGTACTCAAAGTATTGATTGGCAATAGGTAAACACCCGGTAAATATCAGGTCCTGTTTTATGATGATGAGAGCACCTGGTACAGTGCCTGGCAGATTTTAAGTTGTTCAATGACAAATTTCCTTCCATTTCCCTTTCTGACTCCCTGGGGGATTACGGTGCCTGAGATTCCACCATTAGGAAATTTTGATCTCCTAAAGTCTGATAATCATATGGAAATACCCTACTTTGAGGATATAATCCTCTGAGTATTATTCAGTTCCATTACACAATATTCGGCTGTTCTGTGCCAGGTGCCCCTCCCACTGGTGATGTGAACTTGAGTGAGAGGTGGTCCCTGCCTTGGGCTCACAGCTTACTGCGGATTGAGTTATTTGTGCATTTGTTCCCTTATACATTTGTTCAGCACCTACCGTGGGCCTGAGTAATTGTGTTCACATGCACAGAGTGCCGCAGGTGCTGTGACAGGAGCGATGGAGGCACAGGGGAAGGGGGCAGCGAAGTTGGCCTTTCGCGGTGTTATTTGAACTGAACCTTGAAGTCTGAACCAAAGATGGCTGAGCTTGGGCGTGACTGAGCAGCAGTGGGAGAGGGAAGGACATGCAAACAACAGCAAAACTGGAGCAAAAGTCTGTGTGCTTGGGAGTGTGTGCCCTTCATCCAGTGTCATTTACCAAGCATGTGGGGCCACCGCACTAGGTAACAGACACAGGAGGGAGAGAAGACGCCATCTCTGCTCTCCACTGGCCCACGGTCTACTGGGGGACGTACTCACTGTCCGGGCAAGAAGGCTGTGACTCTCCTTGTAGCCTTGCTGCTCCCTCCCAAGCCTGTCTGCTGCCAAATGAGTCAGATGGGTTGTCAGTGTTGACTGGCTCACAGTCATCGAGGGCGGAACGGGGTACCTGTGAATTTCAGGGTGAGCATTCGACGTGCGAAGTAGGAAGCAAGGGTGTCTTTGTGCAGAAATCGGGACCAAGCTAAAGAATTTGGGGATTTGTGCAGACCTTGCACGGAGAAACTGACCACAGCCTTCAGCCCCAGGCTGTACAAGGTGTGAACACTAGTGTTTGTGTTGGAGGCTTGGTGGGGGTCGGTTATGCCATTCATGGGCCTGAAGGGGTCATGTGTCCTTGAGCCTGCCCTTGTCCTGTGGACCCAAAGAGAGGCCCACCTCAATACCCATCCCTTCTAACTCAACCTGGGTGGGTTTGGAGAGGAACTTGCATAATGATCTCACTAGCAGATGACAAAATCCATATCCCCTACCAGTTCTGACCAGCACAGGTCTTCATTTAGAATTACACACACAAAAAAAAGGCAAAGAGCACATCAGAACTACAAGAGGATTCAGAAACCCAAAGAGGGGGATCAAGCTGAAAATTCAGAGCAAATATTCCTGACTGAAACAGCATTAATGTAGGAAACAAGAAAACATTTAAATGTCTAAGGAATATCCTCAGAGGCATTTTATCTTTATTTATTTTTAAAAAGATTATTTATTTATTTATTAGAAGGAGAGAGAGAGAGAGGGCGCGAGCGAGCACACACAAGCAGGGAGAGTGGCAGGCAGAGGGAGAGGGAGAAGCAGGCGCCCCATGGAGCAAAAAGCCCAATGAGGGACTTGATCCCAGGGTCCTGGGGTCGTGACGTGAGCCGAAGGCAGATGCCCAACCAACTGAACCTCCCAGGTGGCATTTTAAAATATACACTCTCAGAGGCATTTTAAAATATACTGAATCAATAAAGAAAAGGCTGTCGAAAAAAGAGGAAATCAGAAAACCCGAGTTTTCTAAGTTCTAAGAGTTCTAAGAAAAAAAAGAAAGTCAATAATGACTAGTAGAAGGGGCTACAGCTGCAAATAGGATTAGTTTAATTCAAAGACAACTTGGAGAAATTTTCCAGAAGGCAGAGCATGAAGACAAAGAGTTGGGATTTATGATGATAAACGGTAAGAAACATATAAAATAAAGGTAGCAGGCCCAAGATGTGCAAAACGGGAAAACCGAAGTAGAAAACTACGTGAATCAAGGAAACAGAAAAAAATAAGTTTCCTAATAGAAGAAATACATGAATCTAGATAGAAAAGTCTCAATTTAATCAAGGCACAAACTGGTACATATCTGAAGTTTTAGAATTCTAACTAAGAGAAAAATCCTATAATCTTTTAAACAGGAAAAGTAAATCATCTACAAAGGAGGGAAGGCCACATAGTATTGAATTTCTCGTCTGTAACATTAAATCTAGAATATGAGTTAGAGGGGCGCCTGGGTGGCACAGCGGTTAAGCGTCTGCCTTCAGCTCAGGGCGTGATCCTGGCGTTGCGGGATTGAGCCCCACATCAGGCTCCTCCACTATGAGCCTGCTTCTTCCTCTCCCACTCCCCCTGCTTGTGTTCCCTCTCTCGCTGGCTGTCTCTCTCTCTGTCAAATAAATAAATAAAATCTTAAAAAAAAAAAAAAAGAATATGAGTTAGAGGGGAAAATATAGGGACCCTCTCTATAACCACTCAAATTATTCTTATGTGAAGGCATGAGAAAAAAGTATACAAGACAGACTCAGAAAGTATGCTTGCTACTCACATAACCTTTAAAAGATAATTCCTTAAAGGAGCTCTAATGTGCACCGGGTGTTGTGATGAGCCCCGGGTGTTATACGTAACTAATGAATCATTGAATACTGTGGCTAACTGAACATAAAAAAACAAAAAACAAACAAACAAAAAAACCTCTCCCACTGGGGTGCCTGGGTGGCTCAATCAGTTAAGCATCTGCCTTTGGCTCAGGTCATGATCCTGGGATCCTGGGATCGAGCCCCACGTTGGTCTCCCTGCTCAGTAGGGAGCCTGCTTCTCCCTCTCCCTCTGCTTATGCTCTCTCTCTCTCTCTTTCTCTCTCAAATGAATAAAAAAAAATCTTAAAAAAAAAAAAAAAAGGAAGCTCTCCAGCCAACCAAAAAAAGAATTAGTACAAGACACTCCACCAGGAGGAAGGCAAGTGCACAAGAAACTGATGAACTTGGAACTCACACAGCATGGCTGTGCTCTAATGCAGCCGTTGAGAGAGTGCACCCTTGGTGGGACGCAGGTCTGGGTGCAAATCCTGGCTCTTGTCCTGTTGCAGCTGGAGATGTTTGGTCCTTGTGACGATCGGAGAGTCAGACAATAGCTGGACACTGACTTGCTCTTATGCAGTTGAGGACACCTGTGCCACCCGGAAACAGGAATGAGAATCAAAGCATAACCTTATCGATGTTTGTGCAAGTGTTCACAGACAGATCTTGTGGCAAAAGTTGAATTGTGTGGATGGATGGATAGATAGATAGAACGAACAAGCAGCCTGCAGAATGGACTCTATCCTCATTGGTTTTGCCAGTGCAGAGATGATAGAGAAAAAGCAAGCCATGGTCAGATTTTCCCCAGAATAGGCAGCCTTAGTTGGAGGTGAGAAATAGAAGAGAGAACTCTGTAAATAGCTATTGACCTTTAAAGAAAAGTAACTGCATCAAAAAATTTCCCACTGAAGATTCTGGGCTTGGCCCCATCAAGTCATTCCTTGACAGCCCCTTCGGTAGTCAGTAGAGAAGCTGACGAGAGAGTGGGCCGAGCTGGGATTCGTGGGCACTGGCGGCCAAAGCATCCCCTTCCTCTGCATTCCTCTCCTTCTGTTCCGTCTTAGCAGCCAGGCCCAGGGGCAGCCAGAGCTGTCCTCACCAGGAGCGCCTTGCTCTGGCCTCTGTGCGGTTGCTCACCTGAAATCTACTTCTCTGTCCTGTCCTGCTGTGACCAGGTGAGCCGTGCAGCCTCTGAAATGGGTCAAAGCTGAGCTTTCTTTAACTTGGGGTCACTCGTAGGAACACGTCAAGTCCGTGTACATTATCTAAAAATTTGCTTTTAGATTTTTATCTCAAATTATGCCCAGCTATGTCATCTACCCTAGTGTAGAAAAATATACAAGGAGCCAAATTAATATGAGACATTCCAAGTTTGAACATGAACTCTCTTCCATTTTAAGATTCTTTTCAGAAATTAAATTTCAAAACAAAATTCCTTTTGCAGATAAAATCGCAAAGGAAAAGGGTCCACCATTTCCTTCTCTGCAATTTCTTTTTCGGCCCATTCCCAGCCAGGGAGGGACTGCTCAGAGAAGCGGATACCCTCTGGATTTCTTCTTTGGTCACGTTAGCCTCTATTAGCTTTCGTCGAAGTGATTGAGTACCTCTTCATCCTTCAGAATTAAATTGGTCAAACCTCAAATTTCTCCCGTGTTCCAGTTCCCTCTCCCAGTCCCAGAGGTTTGGCAGGTCAGGGTGACACGTGTAAAGTGAGAGAGTTTGCCAGAGAGCTTGGTCACCAGTCTCAGATATGCCTACAAATGTAGTAACTTTCTGCTGTGTATCTTTTCAACAAACCACTGAATTCATAAGGACCCCTAGTTTTCCATATGATGTTTTTCTAACATTCAAGAGGACTGGCCCCAAATGGCTACTTATGATTATGTATGCAGATGTGAATCCTTCCATATATAATGTTAGCAAATCAAATCCGGAAAAGTATTAAAAGTACAACAACCATGACAAAGTTTTGTTCCAGGGAAGACAGCAAGGTTCAACATTAGGAAATTCGTTAATGAGGTCATTTTACCAAGAGATTAAAGGAGAAAAAGCATATGACTTTCCCCATGAGTGTTGAAATATACTTCAGAAAATTCAACATCTTTTCCTAATTAAAACTTAAGTTCTGGGGCACCTGGGTGGCTCAGTCGTTAAGCGCCTGCCTTCGGCTCAGGTCATGATCCCAGGGTCCTGGGATCGAGCCCCGCATCAGGCTCCCTGCTCAGCCAGAAGCCTGCTTCTCCCTCTCCCACTCCCCTTGCTTGTGTTCCCTCTCTCGCTGTGTCTCTCTCTGTCAGAGAGACACAGATTTAAGATTTTAAAATCTTAAAAAAAAAAAAAAAACTTAAGTTCTGAAGAGGAGGAAAGTTTTAAAATAGAAAGGGTATAAGAAGTGAGCAGCAGGGGCGCCTGGGTGGCACAGCGGTTAAGCGTCTGCCTTCAGCTCAGGGCGTGATCCCGGCGTTATGGGATCGAGCCCCACATCAGGCTCTTCTCCTATGAGCCTGCTTCTTCCTCTCCCACTCCCCCTGCTTGTGTTCCCTCTCTCGCTGGCTGTCTCTATCTCTGTCGAATAAATAAATAAAATCTTAAAAAAAAAAAAGTGAGCAGCAAACGTCACGTTTGGCGGTACAACAATAGCGGCCTCTCTCTCGTAAAGACAAGAGGGTATAAGGGACCTCCTGGCTCTGGGATTAGGGTGGTACTGGAATCCTAGCCGAAGCAATGGGATAAGAGAAAGAAATTAGAGGTACAAATATTGGAGGAAAGAGACAAAATTATAATTATTTGAACAGAGTAAGATTGTACGGTGGAACTATCCAAGATTGACTATTAAGAATTTATAGTAGGAATAACTTTGTATGGTGACAGGTGGTAACTAGTCTTGTTGTGAGGGTCATTTCGCAATGTATAAACATACTGAATCACCTGTACACCTGAAACAAATAGGATATTTATATGTCAATTATGCTTCAGTAAAAAAATTTATGAACTTTTTATCTGAAAAAATTTTTAGTCGAGGTGCTGAGTACAAGAGAAATATACAAACAATATATGCTTTGTCTATATTAGTAATAGTTAGGTAACACAAGAGGAAAAAGGTTCTCACAATAATATGATCTATAAAATACATGGGAATAATTGTGGCTAGAGAATTTCAAGACCAGTATGAAGAAAATCATAGGGGCGCCTGGGTGGCACAGCGGTAAGCGTCTGCCTTCAGCTCAGGGAGTGATCCCAGCGTTATGGGATCGAGCCCCACATCAGGCTCCTCCGCTATGAGCCTGCTTCTTCCTCTCCCACTCCCCCTGCTTGTGTTCCCTCTCTCGCTGGCTGTCTCTGTCCTGTCGAATAAATAAATAAAATCTTTAAAAAAAAAAAAAAGAAAAGAAAATCATAGACCTTTATGCATGCACAAGAAGGCTTGAATAAATGGCAAAACACACCATGTTTGTAAAGGTAATAATTCTTCTCAAATTAGTGCGTAAGTTTAACTTACTATAAAGAACCCAACAGGATATTTTTGGTGAAGTCAGATAATTGTATTCTAGAATTAATGTGGGAGAATAAATATGAAAGAACAGCTGAGAAACTCTGAGGGAAAAAAATCACACTTGCTTTATAAGAGAGTAGCACAAACTATAAATTCCCAGTGATTTAAACCGTATGACACTGGTGTAAGCTGAGCGAGACTAGAGGAACAGAACAGAGAATACAGAGGAATTCAGCCAATTCCTGAATTTTAAGTCAGCGGTGACAACAGTAGGTAATTTAAATATCGCTATGACAATGAACTATCCACTTAGGAGAAAAAAAACCAAATAGAACCTGAAGGAAATATTGGAGAGTACTTTTTATAATCTTGGGATAGAGGAAGCTTTTTATGAAATACACTGAAGTCCCTGATATGATAAAAAAGACTGACAGATTTGGTTAGGTAAAAAAAATTTTTTTTTAAAAGATTTTATTTATTTATTTGACAGAGATAGAGACAGCCAGCGAGAGAGGGAACACAAGCAAGGGGAGTGGGAGAGGAAGAAGCAGGCTCCCAGGAGCCCAACGTGGGGCTCCATCCCAGAACGCCAGGATCACGCCCTGAGCCGAAGGCAGATGCTTAACCGCTGTGCTCCCCAGGCGCCCCAAGGTTAGGTAAAAATTTTGAATATCTGAACAACAAAAGACACCATAAACAAAGATAAAAGATGAGTGACAGACCATGAGAAAAATATTTGTGAGTTGTATAACAGAGAAAGGACTTCTACCCAGGATATAAAAGATTCCTAGCAGTCAATTAGAGAAGTGCTAAGAATCCATACTCTGGGAAACAAACTGAGGGCTTCAGAGGGGAGGGGGTGGGGGATGGGCTAGGCCGGTGACGGGTAGTAAGGAGTATTGCATGGTGCACTGGGTGTTATACGCAACTAATGACTCATGGAACATTACATCAAAAACTAATGATGTACTGTATGGTGACTAACATAACATAATAAAAATTTTTAAAAAAACATGCGAAATCAACATTAAAAATAGTTTATTGTATATGAAGTATAACTTAATAAAGTAGTTTTTAAAATAAAGAAAAAAGAAAAGTGCTAAGAATCTGGTAGAAAATTGCCCGCAAGTACCGGATTAGTTAAGGAATGCTCACTAATGTAACACCTATCCCCCAAATCTCATGCAAAATCTAAAACGATCATTTATAATTATGTAGCAGCTCTCCCACAAGCAGGGACTCAGGGACCCAGAAATCTACATATGTAGCTTTCAAGGTCAACATGCTCCACTGGTGATAAGCCAAGGTCTTTGCTCAACATGGTGCTTTTATTTCAGTAAGAGGAGATAGAGTGGAGAAAAAAACAAGAACATTTTAAAAGCGAGAGAATTTCCCAACGTGGCAAGTGCCGAAAGTGGGGAACCTGAGATAATCCGTGAGCAGCTCTCTGAGGAGGTGACATTTGTGTTGTGACATTAATGAAGACTAGGGGTCACCCATGTGAGAAATCTGAGGGAATAGCACTTTGGGAAGAGGAACAGCAAGGAAAAAAAAAAGGCTCTGAGTTGGGACTGAGCTTGGCTTACTTGAGTTGCACAAGAAGGTTGGTTTGGAGAAGCGAGCAAGGAGAAAGACCCCCGGTGGGGGTCGGTCAGGTCATGCGGAGCCTTATAGGAAAAGTAAAGGAGTTGGTATCATCCCACGAGTGGTGAGAAGACAGGATGTCACAGTTTCAGGGCTATCTGCATGATGATCCCCCCTGTCCCATTCCACAGAAAAACGGAAAAACCTAGTGGCAATGCAGACAGATTTGAGAACACTCTCTGAAGTCCTTTTTGAACCAATCTGCGTTAGTTCCCCACCTCCTCTCCAGCTGAGCCTTGCTGACTTAAGTAATTTAACAAGGTTTCGGAGGCGTAGAGTGTGTAAATGTTATGCAGAATGAATCACAGGTCTGTAGACACTCATTTCAATAGAAATAGATTCTATTAGCCAAGTTCGCCTTATGGAGCAGCCCCAAATGATTTACCCTCTGCTAGCTTCTTCAGAAATGTTTCAAATCCCGTGAACGGCAAGCGGCTGATGGAATTGTTAAGAGAGGTCCATTTGGCGACTAGGAGCTCTAGCTCTGAGTTTGGAACAAGCCTTTGATCTGTCATGCAAAGGTCAACCAGACCCTTCAACAGAACACCCAGCACAGTGTCTGCCCCCCGCCTCCCCCCCCCGTCCATGCTCAGAGCTGGTGAAGGAGTGTAAATGTCAGTGACCAGAGAGTTCTCTCTCCCTGGCCACAAATTGGATGCACTCAGGGAGGACGGGGCTGTGTCCCCAACCCCTACAATAATGTGTGTGTGGCACATGGCGGGCACCCAGGCAGTGTGTCCTAATGACAGAAATGTGAATGATGAGATTTCTGGATTTCAACCACGTTGCCATGCATAACGGACTCTACGTGCACCTGGTACCCTAGTTTGAAGCATTTCTCTGGCAAAGTGGACCACGGGTGGGACTGTTGACGTGGCACGTTGCACCTGCCTGACCTGGCTCTGCCCACACCTCCAGCCCCCTCCCCTGCTTCCTAACACCAGTACCGGGGGCCCTGGTGGCTTTGGCTAGACCTCCTCCTCGAGGCCTTTGTGAGTCGTGTCCCTCTATGTGGAAAGGCCTCACCCGTACCCCACCCTCCCCTCGCTGGTTGGTCTGACTAACTCTGACTTAGCCTTCAGGCCCATGCTCACTTGCTGCTTCTTCCAGGTCAGTTTTTGTGACTGTCTCCTTCCCCAAGGAAGCAGACGATCTCACTTTTCCCTGTTAGGCATGCTTGCACCTTTTTTTTCCCACGGTGATTGTCAAAGTTTAAGATATTATTCTGTAATTACTTTGAGATCGCATCGTGTTGTGATGGGTGATACCAGGTCTGCCATCCACATGCTGCGTGAGCCTTGGCAAGATACTTCACCTTTCGATAGTCACTTCCCCGGCTGTAGAAGAGGATGATAATAGTAATTGTGAGAATTAAACAATCCAGTAGATGTAAATGCCACTTAAAGTTGGCTGTAATTGTTTGATGAATGCGCGTCTCCTCTCCTAGAGCTCAAGCTCCGTGGGGATGAGACACAGAGTCTATAGTTTACTCGCCATTCTGTCCCTGATACTCTGTGCTGTCTGGCCTCTGGTACGTGCTCAACACACTTTTGTGAAGGGAATGAATGAAATGAATGAGAGTTCAGATAGGTGCTCTGGTAATGTGACTTGGGCAGGAATCTCTGCTTCCGGGCAGGGCTCTGGTGGCCTGGGACCAGCGGACACTCGGGGGAGGAGATGGGGCCGGGAGGCAGGTAAGGTGTCGCGGCCCCTGCCGGGGCTCCAGCACGGCCTCAGACCGAGGGCCCAGCCCCAGAGGGCCGGGGGCCCAAGCCCAGTTTCAGGCTGCAGGGACTCATCTCTCACTTGCCACGGTGCCCTCATCAGAGCCTGTCCAGACTGACAGAGCCATGACCAAGGCACTCATGACCCATGGTCCTAAGAGAGCAGGTGTCACATGGTAAGCACTGTCTTCGGAAGTCAGAAGGCTTGGGTCCTAGTCCCTACCACCTGTCTTCCCCACCGCCTTGGGCAGGTGGCTTCTCGTCCCTGGGCTTCCGGCCTCATCTGTTACATGAAGATGACAATGTCTTCTCTCTCTGAATGCAGAGGGCTGGGTCCCCTGTTCTCTTTAGGTGAGAGGACCAGCCCTGGGGAAGGGGGCTTAGAGAGAAAGGGGATCCAGCTTTCTTTCCTTCCTCCCTCCCACCTTCCCTCCTGCTGCCGCCGTTTACTGTGCCGGATACCGTGCGCGGTGCAGGGGCCGGGGCGGCGGGCAGGGCTCACAATGCTTGCACGCAGGGAGCTCCAGCTGCGTGGATTAGCGGTCAGGAGAGATGAACCAGGTAAGAAATCAGGGCGCTCTTCAAGGAGATCATAGGAAAAGCTCTGGTCCTTCAGCAGCGACTCCAAAGCCAAGTCCTGGTGGCTACGGGATGGAAGCAGCCACGGCCCAGGCACTTGGCAGCCTCAGAATCTAGTGTTTCTTCAAAGATGCCAGAAAAGCCTCCCTCACGTATTCCTTCATTCCACAGAGGTTTACTGAAAGCCTGCCGTTTACCAGGCACGGTTCTAGGCCCTCGGGGTCTCTGGGTGCAGCTATGAGCAAAGCAAAGTGTCCCCCTCCTGAAGTTTGCATTCAGTGTGGGAAGATAGCAAATATTGGTATAAATCATCGGAGCTCTGAAGAACAATAAAGTGGGCACAGGGATAGGATCTACCTCTTCCCCCCTCATCTCCTCTGCGGTGGGAGTGCCTGCCCTTGTGGAACACTCCTCCAGGGAGGAGGGCTGGTCCGCTCTTGGTGATTTGGGATGCAGAATGGGTTCTGCTCTCCTCCTGCCCGTTCTGCTGGACGTGCCCTGCCCTCTGTAATCACCAGCCCACCCCGCTCCTCCGGCCTCACCTCTTCGGTGTCTCTGCTGCCTCGGCCAGCAGTACCTGGCTGGGTGGTCCACCTGCCGCTTGGTAGCCAGAAGCCTACTTGCCCACAGCTGTAAGCCTCGTTTTCTGACGTCAGTTCTTTTGGAAATGAAGGCAACATTTTGTTTTCCCGTCTGCCTTGACTTTCACCCTTATTTTGCTATTGAGTTAGAATTAATGTGGGGTGAAGGGTGCTACTTAGTGGCCCTTGAAACTTTCCATCAAAGAATGTTCCTTCCAGGGTGATAAGAGGGATGAGGAAGACATCTCTGATGAAGTGACATTTTACAGGACAAGCTGAATGAAATGAGGGAGAAAGCCTTGTGGGAGAAGAGCATCCCAGGGAGAAGAAACACGTTGTGCTCCGAGGCAGGCATTTCCTTGGGGGTGGGGGTGGGGTATGGAACAGCAAGGTCAGTATGGCTGGAACATAGCGAACGTAGAAATGTTTCATAAGAATTCCTGGCATTCTGGGGCGCCTGGGTGGTGCAGTCGTTAAGTGTCTGCCTTCGGCTCAGGGCGTGATCCCGGCATTATGGGATTGAGCCCCACATCAGACTTCTCTGCTAGGAGCCTGCTTCTTCCTCTCCCACTCTCCCTGCTTGTGTTCCCTCTCTCGCAGGCTGTCTCTGTCTCTGTCAAATAAACAAATAAAATCTTAAAAAAAAAAAAAAAAGAATTCCTGGCATTCTGTCTCAGGTATTTGTCTGGATTGGGTAAGAACAGCGGCTGAAGGGTCTAGTACACCTCAAATAGCAGACACACGCCGCGCTCTGGAAGCCCGCAGGCTTTTGTTCGGAGCAACCTGCAAGTCTCTTCATCCCTGTTTAGTGCCAGGACTCCCCCCTGAGCGCCAGGAGCTAGAGCGATGTGCCAGAGCGCAGCCTGGAAGATGCATGAAGTCTCTGGGGAGAGCCTGGCTGGAAGGCAAGACGCACAAGACAAAAAACAGAGGTGACCCTCAAGTTGAAAGGCTTGAACCTAGCTGGGTGATTGATTACCAGGAGACCGCCCTGATTTTGTTCTCTAATTACGGTGTTTATTTGATGCATCATATTGGGCCTGAAACCCTTAATACCAGCCGGTGCTGTTCATTGTTACAATGTCCTAATTAAGCTTTGATTTATATGCTAATTTTATTCCAAGTGTGTTCGAAAGAGGGAAAGTTATTAGACTTTATTTTGAGATTACATTTTAATCCTGGGGTCTGCCGGGTGAGCACCATGTTTATTCTGTCGCCTTTTGTTTCCAGGATGTTGGTGGCAATTGTGATTATTTCCTTGGAGGGGAAAGATGACGAAGTGGTAGGAGCTGTTTAGAATCGGTGGGGCTTCTGCTAATTGGAATTATGTAACCTCTTGCCTTCGCCTTGACAGTTTCGCAATGAGGCTTGCTTTGACTGCCCAGCTGCTTAGGAGGGGACAACTGGGGTGTGCCTTGGAGATGTCACAGGATGGTAAACATTTGGAAGGAAGTCCATTACACGAGGGAGTGACTGGATTTTGGAATGCAAGTGGGAATTGGGCTTTACCACACGGGTCTCTGAAATTTGTCAGGGTCACACAAAAAACTCCGTAAGGAGAGCAGCTGGTCTTTGCTAGAGAAAGAATGCATTGTGTATATATCGTGTGTGTGTATTGTGGGTGTGTCTACATTATCATCTATCCCGAGGAGACGGCCTTTGGGTTTTTCTGCTCAAGGATTAAAAAGTCTTGCCATGAGCTCTATGTCTGTTTATCTCTAGGCCTTAGACTTCACAGATACCCTGAAATAATGTGTAAAATAGTCTATGTATTTGCATGTGTGTATTTTTCTGGGGAAGGGTCCAAAGTTTTCATCAGATTTTCAGGAGTACTGACATTCCAAAATGTTAAGAATCACAGGCTTGGGAAGCATTAGGCTTGGATCTGGAATTTGATGTCCTAAGATTGTCTGTGTGGCCTGAAAAAGCCAATTACCCAGTGGCCCCTTCTCCCTACCCATCCAAAAGCTATCTGCCCAGGTCCAGGAGGGTGCCCTGGGCGAAGGAGCGCAGGAACAAGTTGACTTGGGAGAGGTGTCTACCCGAGCTTGTCATACACTGAGTGGCATGGCCAAGACTCTGCTCTGAGTGGCCTGAAAATTCTCTTTGTCTCAACTCCTGAGGGAAGAGCTGCTTATAAAATAGATGAGGACCTCTCAGTACTCCAGTTACCTGGTAGTCGAAACCCTTATCACTTGCAGCTTGTGTCTCCCCATGTCACTCTAGTAAATGGCCCTCCACCGGATCTTCAGATTTTCTGATTGGGTTTTATGGTTTCTCAACCCCTGGTGCACCCTCCACTCTCCAGTCAACAGTGAGCACTAGATAAGAGAGGTTTACTAGGAGTTTCATAGCCTTCCATTGTGTCTGGTACAGGGCCTGTGGCTTAATGTCTATTGCATTTGACACCTTAGTTTATTCTAAAACATTTAATTCAGGGATTCTGTTTCTAAAATAATTATGGAAGATAATGTTAATTAAGCTCTTCCGTGCTAAGCTTTTTCCCGTCTTATCTCATTCACTACTCCTAAAAATCCACGAGGGTAGGTCCTATTATTATCTCCATCCTTATGGAGGGAGAGCCTGAGGCTACGAAATGTTGAAGGCTGTCTTGGGGTCCCATCTATAGTATGGAGTTAGTTGGGATCAAAGCTGGGTCCAGGTCCGTGGTCAGGACCACTATACTGAACTGCCTCCTCTTGGGCCATTACTTCTTAGTGTCTCCTTTTCAAAATTTTGCACAGAGAGCATTCATCCATCTATCCTTTTCAGTATGAGGGCATGGAGGGCAGGTCAGCTCCTCTAGCCCAGGACTGTATCTTTCAGGGGCGTAGCAAGGGCTGGGCTGTTAGTTACCAAGGCCAGGCCTCTAACCTCCACAGGGAGATGACCCCGAGTTGGACACACTGCCTTCATTTTCGTGGGATGCCTTGGCTCTGCACCCCTCATCAGTCTTTTGCTGTCAGAGCCTTCCATCTGACCTAGTTGCATTATGATGTGACTTTAGGAAGGTTCTAACACTTGCTCTTGACGCTTATATATTAGCACCTCTGCTATTCCTCGCTGTGTGCCTGTATTTTTAACTTTACACTTCAGGTTCTCTCAGCTTTCCCAAAAAGCTGAAATGCCCCTGTCACCTGGTGCAGCTCCAGAGGAAGAACATTTGCCACTTTCCAAAGAGGTTGACCCTGGGACGGAGAGGTCGGTTTTAGTAAGGCTCCAGGTGACCCTTAAAAGTTTTCTTTGAAAACATACCTCTTTAAATGGATAACATAGATTTAAAAAAAAAATCACATATCATCTGGGGCACCTGAGTAGCTCAGTTAGTTGAGCGTCCAACTCTTGATTTCGGCTCGGGTTATGACCTCAGGGTCGTGAGATCGAGCCCCATGCCGGGCTCTGCACTTAACATGGAGTCTGTTTGAGATTCTGTCTCTCCCTCTCCCTCTGCCCTTCTCCTGTTCATTCATGCATGTGCTGTCTCTCTTTCTCTCTCTAGAATAAATAAAGTCTTTAAAAAATCACCTATCATCTTCCCACCTCATTATAAGGAATTCTTTTGTCCTATTCCCTTCCTTCCCTTTGCCCACATGTGTATAAATTTTACTTAGTCATGGTGGTGGCATATATCCATTTTATGTGTACATTTAATGTAGTGAATAGGAATTTCACAAGTTACATATTAAGTGCGCAAAGATGGTCGTTTTAATTTTTTCTATAAGTTAAATTTCTATTTGGGGTTCCCTTTACACCTGGTGGCAAAAACAAAGACACACACACATACAAAATCTTACCTAATTTAATCAATTCTATAGAAACTTAATCATCCAAAGGTTTCCTAGGCCTCTTTTGGGTAAATCCAGTTGATTTAGAATGTTCTACCTCCGTCCTTCCCTCTGAGAGTGTGATAAATTCCCAGGGGTCTCCCATAGCGTTAAGACCTCAGTTGAAGGGGAATGAGGTTTTGATCCTCATTAGTCAAAGCCCAGTTAGGAAATAGAAGCCAAACCTAATACAGAGAATGGGATGCATCAATTATGGAAGTGCGGAGAAGCCAAACAGAGAAAGAGATTAGCTACAGAGAAGCTACCGTCACCATTAGCTTTGGAGGGACACAGTAAGATAGTGGTGTTACAGAGCCCAGAAACCAGAACCCTCTGCCTCGAACTATGGCAGAGGCTGCCTGGCTGGAGCTATATGACTGCAGAGGGGGGGCCATTTGGCAGGAGCTAGAATCAAAGGAGATAGCCACCAGAGGAGCTAGGGTTTCACCTGAGGCAGGCAGACAGACACGGGGAGAAATACCCTGGCCTCTCTCCTGCTCCATCACTTCAGCCTTCCCCCAGTGCCTCTCATTGGCCAAGCCAGTTGGCAAAGGAGCCTGGGAAATGTAGTTCCCTGTAATGGAGAGCAGAAATGGGGTACTGTGAGGGCAGGAAATGGATCTGAGAATAGACAAATGACCAAGCCTGACATCATCTCACCTATGCTGGCATCTGTTGAGGGAAAACCGGGCCCTCTCTGATGTCTGATGGCTGGCCTCCACTGAGATGTCCTTGGGCCAGTTGTGGCCTCTAGTTAGTAGTCTATAGACTCTTTATTTTCTTGTTCCCTCTCAAAGACCCCTTCAAATCCATTGGACCCCTTTCCACCCTTGTACAATCATCTTGGGGGTTATGGCAAATTTTGGATAATTCATCATGCTCTGAAGTGAGGCAGGGTGTCACAGGAGACATAAGGGACCACCGCAGGCTTGCTCTGTCTAGTTCTGTCCTGCTGCCATGCCTATTCCACTGTGGGAAACCCACGCTGGGGACATTCTCCCTGAGCTTCCCTAAGGAAGTGAGGCATGGGTGTCCTTGCCTCTCAAATTCCCCCAACCCTATTTTTAAAAATGATTTCTACTCCTTCCAGGGCTGGGTCTTGGGGGTGGAAGGAGAGGAAGAATGGTGTGGGTGAGGGCATGGGACTTCTGTCTCAGAGTACCCACCGATACCTAACACTGTCACTTCATTTCCAAGTCCTAAGGAATAGTAAGGAAAACGAAATTTAGCTAACATCTCAAAGTTTTGTTTGGCTGCATTTGTATGGATATGTATTAAAAGAAACTTAACTTACTTAAGCGTTCCCTTATTGGGCATTTGGCTGGTTTTCAGTGTTTTACTACTGGGTGTGTGTTTAAAAAGGTGGCAGAAGATGCCCGCCTGACCCTGTGCCTTTATCTCCTGCGGCCCCGCTTGCACCTTAAAGTCAGTATAAAGACAAGCCTGGGGCACTTGAGCCCTGCTCATGACAAAAAGGTGAGACTTTTGGTCCTTGGCTTCCATTTTGTACTTACTCTCCCCACCTCCCAATCTTGGCCTCTGCTTCACACTAGATCCCTGCTAGAGACGTGGCTTCTTCTTTTCAGTGCTGGCCATCGTCTCACACTGTCTTTTTGGGTTTTGCTCTCTAGTTATACTACTCTTGGCCATCTTGGGTTCCTTCCTCAGAGGGAGGAAGGACATATGAGGTGGACTTTAATTCCCAAGGTCCTGTGTTCTGCCCCCAAAGCTACAGATAACACCTCCCAAGTTTTTATTTATTTATTTATTTATTTATATTTTTTTAAAGATTTTATTTATTTATTTGACAGAGACAGAGACAGCCAGCGAGAGAGGGAACACAAGCAGGGGGAGTGGGAGAGGAAGAAGCAGGCTCATAGTGGAAGAGCCTGATGTGGGGCTCGATCCCAGATCGCCGGGATCACGCCCTGAGCCGAAGGCAGACGCCTAACCGCTGTGCCACCCAGGCGCCCCCCAAGTTTATTTTTAAAATTATGTTTAGGGGTGCCTGGATGGCTCAGTCGTTTAAGTGTCCCAGCCTGGATTTCGGCTTAGGTCATGACTTAGCGGGGAGTCTGCTTGAGGACTCTCCCTCTCCCTCTCTCCCCACTCATATTCTCTCTCTCTCTCTCTCAAAATAAATAAATAAATCTTTAAAGATCATGTTGAATTTTAAAGTTATTTATTTATTTATCTGTTTGTTTAAATTTTATTTACTTTACATAATCTCTACACCCAACGTGGGACTTGAACTCATGACCCCAAGATCAAGAGTCGCATGCTCCTTGGACTGAGCCAGCCACGCATCCCAATTTTAGAATAATTTAAAAAGGACTATCTGATCAGCTTAGAAGACATGGAAAACACAGAAAAAGACATGGGAAAATCAAAGTTACCTCAAATTCTACCATTTAGAGACAACCACCACAGATTCCATAGGAGGAAGGACATTGCTAACCTTGTTCACTTCCGTAGCTGCAAGGCCCAGGCACGTTGTAAGTGCTCAGCAGATATTGCTAAATTAGTAAGCTTTCACTTATTTTTTTCCATCCATTTAATACAAATGGAATCACACTCTACCAACTGTTTTGTAACCTACTTTTTTGTGTAGTGATCCGTTATGAACAGTTTCCCAGACCCACACATATTGTTCAACATCATTTCATAGTGGCAGGTATTCAAATGTCCAAGTGGCTGTGATCAATTTCATTAGTTTCTTAATGTTGGACATTTAGGGTTTTTTCCTTTAACTTTTTATTCTTCCAAACAACTTTGTAGTCTTGCACTTACATGGGTGCACAACTGTCTACCCAAAAGGCACATATACACTTTTTAAGGCTTGGGTGCATTCTGGGTTCTGGGAAGTGTGTGCATTTCTAGCACCATGAATTAGAATGTACATTTCAGGAAGCAGAGATTTGGTCCACGTATGTACTCTACCACAGTGGCTCTGGCCTAGAGCAATGAATGCCTAGCACGGAGTAGGTTCTCAATAAATATTTGTTGAATTTGTTTCCCTATGCCCTCACCAATAGTGCTTACTATTACTTTAACAAGTTTTTTTTTCCCAGTCTGATGGCAAACCTAATATTTCCCACATTTAAAAATCATAAACTCATCGCACCTTCTATCCCCTAATGCTTAATAAGCCTGCTGGAGTTGGACCGAAATATTTAAAAACTCTGCTCAATGCTAAAGCTAGTCAGAAATAAGCTCTTACAGAACTGGGATCTCTGGTTTCAGAGATTCCCTGAAGTGCAAGGTGCGATGACCCAAACCTGCTTCCGCTCACGCAGAGCCAAGCACCCCGTGCCCATGGGAGACTTCTACAGGTAAGGAAGCCAATGAGATTCCGGGGAGCAGCACTTCATGGATCTACTTTCCCATGAACGATACATCTTTGGTCCCCCTCCCCCCGCCCCCACAAGCTAACTTATTGACCCAGAAAGAAGAGGTTTTCTTGTGCCTTTTTCTTTGAGGATTTGGAATAGGGTAGGCTTCCATCAGGCAGCCCCAAGGGAGGAAACACGGCATAGAATGGTGGCATCACCAGACTTCAAAGATGCCTTTGAAGAAGGACTTACGTGAAGGTGTGGGTCCTGGGGGCCCTGTGGGTACAGTGCTGTGTGCGTGCACGCCCACGTGCATGTGTGCGTGTGCACGTGTGTATGCTTGTGCAGGGAAGCGCCAGTCAGGAGACAGCCAGGGAGCCGTCTAAAAACTCCAAGTAGGGTTTTTCTTCTGTGGGTCTTTGCTCAGCCTGCTGGGCTTTCAGTAGTTAGACCACTGGACGCACTGTGAGAGGAAATTTTTTTTTTAAGGTTTTATTTACTTTGAGAGAGAGAGTGCGTGCACAGGAGAGCGAGTGAGCACCAGCAAGGGAGAAGAACTCAAGCGAGGGGGAGGAGAAGGGGCAGAGGCCAGAAGCTACGGGGGCTGGATCCCAGGCAGCTGGTATCACCACCTGAGCCAAAGACAGACGCTTAACTGACTGAGCCACCCAGGTGCCCCTTGAGAGGAAAGGAATTTGCCTTGACTTCCAGGCCATGTTCACCCGATGCTACAAGACCAAAAAATAATGCAAAATAAAATAAATAGAATAGAATAGAATAAAATAATAAATTGCATGGGGCCCCCTTTCAACGGAGAGACAAATTCCGGGAATGCAAATACTCCCGACGTGCTATGCAAAGTAGCCACACCAGAGGCCCCACACCTGCCTTCCCAGGAAAGCTTGCCATCAGTCCACACACAGGCAGCGAGGGTGGGCCTTGCCATCAAAGCAAAGAGCCTTCCTTTTGAAGATTTTAGAGAAACAAAATATCAATGGAGAGTCACACACCCAAGAAACAAACACGATTCAGATATGAAGTAACTGTGAAACTTTTCTCTTCCAAACAAGAGACTTGTTCTAGATTGGGAAGTAGTGGGTTCCTGGACTGCCACATTCTCTTGGTGACATGCCTGAATATTTCTCCCATCGCCTGGGTCCGTATCCTCTCCCTCTCTTGCTTGCACTGCTGTAACCGCCTCCTAGCTCTGTGTCTGCCGTCTTCCCTGCTCTAGTCCGTTCTCCACACTGGCCACCAGAGATATCTTTCTTAACAGCGCATCTGACAGCATAACTCCTCCTTCTTCTGTTAAGAATCCTTCAGTGGCTCCCTATGGTCTTTAGGAGGAAGCATGGCGCTTGAGACTGTCCACTTCCGCACCACTGGCTGGCCTCTCATCTTCAGTCCCCAGGCCTTTGAACACAAGAGTTTCCAGTGCTGGACCCCCTAGTCCCCTCCCTCCTCTAACTTGTTCTTGCTCTTTGCTTCCCCCCAATCTTTTCATTGATCAAATGTGCCTTTCCCATGGCATCATAATGATTGTTTTACAAACAACGGCTGTGAAACCACTAGGATAGATGTTTAATTATTAACTATTTTTTTTAGATGAGAAACTTGAGGCTCCAGGAAGTTAGGGTTCTTTACCCAGATGATAGAAATAAATGGAAGATCTGAGCTGAAACCAGACGGTGCAATGAGTCTCCTCTTTGTTTCACTAGATAAAACATGATCATTAGCAGCCTTGGCAGCTGGGGCAACATCTGTTCCCATATTTGTCAGCATCCATGTTCAAGAGCCCTTCTCAGTTCAGTCTGACCTAAAGCTTAGAAAGGATTTCAGCAGAGGCCTAAGATCAAGACCTCTACAGCCAGACTACTTGAGTCTGAATCGCAACTTCGTCCCTTACTAGCTGTGTGATCTTGGAAAGGTCACTTGGCCTCTCTGTGCCTGTTTCCTTTTCTGCAAAATGAGGATAATAATAGTTTTTATTTTATAGCATAGTTATGAAGATTATATTAGTTATTATATAAAACTTAGAACAGTGCCTGGAATGATGAGCGATATGAAGGTGCTAGCTAAGATTACTGCTAGGCTTACTAATTGTGGCCTGTAGAACACAGCACATTTCAAGAGAGACTGACCCACCACAGCCCCTGGCTGTGGCACTCAGGTAGCCCTGCCTCCCCCATCTGCCCTAGCGGGGAGCCCCTGACTCACAGAGAGGAGGATAGCTCAGAGGATGGCCTGGCATGAGGAGACAAGCTGGACTGATCAGATCCTCCTTCTGACACCTGTACCAGGCCAACCCAGCTGTCAGTGGGAAGTGAGGATAGAGGGAGCTCTGGGTCTAGGGGAGACAGCAGGCAAGCTGAGGTCTCAGGGAATTTCATGTGTAAATGGAGGAATCCCACTGGGCAAAAAAGGACGGTGGAGCAGATGTTCAAAGAAACTAAAATCATGAGAGATTCCGTGATAGTGTGGGTGGTTCTTCCCTAAAAGGGCCGAGGCTCCTGCTGACTTTCCTGCCCGCCCCCCCTTGATGCCTCTCTTTCCAAAATATATTCTAAATCTGTCCTCTATGTCCCTCTCCACTCCAGGCCACTGCCATGTCTTTTCTGGTGACTTTGGTGGCCTTCTAACTGGTGTCCCTGCTTCCTCTCTTATCCCTTACAATCCAGTCCCCATAGTACAGCCAAAGTGACCTTTTGAAAACATGCTCCCTTAAAACCTTCCCATTGCACTGAGAACAGATGTCTCAGGCCTAATTTCATAGAGCTCTCCTTATCATTCCCCACTCTCTAGCCACACTGCTTTCTTGAATGTGTCAAACTCATGGTGGTCTCAGGGCCTTTGCACTTGCTGTATGCTCTGACTGTTAGGTTCTTCCCCATGACCTGCATTTGGTTGGCTCCTTCTTGTCTAATTGGAATTGTTACCTCCTCAAAGAGGTCCTCCCTAGTCACCCTATGAAATACTGCTCTCCCCCACTTCAGTCATTTTTTATCACACTGTACTGTTCTACTTCCTTTGTGAAAATTGACCCTTTTAAAAATTATCCAGGTTATTTAATTTGTTTCTCTGTTTAATGGCTGGCTCCACTGCTCGGATGTAAATTCCTGAAGGGGAGGAAACTTACCTGTCATATTCACTATGGTATTTCTAGCAGTGACAATAGCACTGGAAAACAGAACATAGTAGACACTCAATAAATCACTGGACTTGTTTTAAATTATAGTTTTCACTCCATTTCTAGCCCGCATATGTCCCCTCTTCTTACAGATATCTCGAAAATCAAATGAGCCTACTAAAATTAACTAATAGCTTGGATCTTCTTACCCATTTCAACCTTGCTAGAATGTTCCACCCGGAGCCCCTTTCTCTACAGTTGACTCCTCCACAGCCCAACTGATGTGCTCATGTCACCCGTGGGAGGTTCTCAGCAGGCTTGTTTTTATAGCATCCTCCCATGCTTGTGGAGTTCTGGGGCTGGGAAACCAGAGCCAGTCCACCCCCTGCTCCCACCCCTTGCCAGCTGACAATAAACTCCCTCCCAGCCACTGTCTATTTTAGACAATGTGGCATTGTCTCAAGCCATTACAGTGGGGTAAACAGTCTCCTTACATCTACTGTAGCTACTCAGCTGTGGTGGTGCTGAGTAAGGCACGATGAGAGAAAAGTTTGAGAAGAACTTGCCAGATGCAGGAGGGGAGTGAGGACCAGAATGTCCCAGCCCATCCATCTCTCCCCTCCCTGCCGCTGCCACCATCACTGTCACCGTTCTGCAGATTAGGACGCTGAAGTGACTTCCGTTAAGTCACTCTTCAGGGCAGTTGCACAGGGTGGCAGTGCGACACGAGGGGCACAGGCTGCCTGAGAAATGGGGACAGTAGAGGTGGGGGATAGCTTTTCTTCATATGCAAACCTCTAACTCCTGTTACCTGGAACTTACGTTTTTCAAAAACAAAACTTCAGCTGCTTCCTAAAGACTCAGATTAAGAGTCACGTTTACTATGATCACAGCAAATTGATCCCCCCCCAACTGTGGAAAGGATTCATCTATTCTTCGTGTGGTACTATCCAGAGGACAGGGTCTGTGCCTGGCTTACTCTCCAATGTATCTCCAGATGCTAGCACAATTCCTGGGACAAATTTATTGGATGGAGAAAACCTGAGCCCCTACTTTGAAAACTTACTATATGCCCAGATCTATGCTAAGCATTAAGAGGAATAAAAAAAGAAAAGGTAGATACTGGCTATGCTCCCCATCTTTTGTTTTGGTCATAAAAGATCTGCTACTAACCAGCTTTGTGACCAAAGGCAGGTTACTCAACCCCTCTGAGCCTGTTTCCTTCCTTTTTCTTCCTTCAGAAAACAAGGGTAATAACAGTACCCACTTCAGAGAGTTATTGTGGGGCTTGAATCAAATCAAGTATTTAAAGCAACAGGCACGTCTTAGACTTGCTCAATAAATTATAATTGATAATTCCATCAGCATACAATATTGGCTGTCCAGAATTTGAATCATTTTCGGCAGTTGAACTTTCCTAGTAGCCCTGAGTTTGTCCACTAAGTTCCATTTAGCCAACTTGTATGAAAAGCTTTCTAGGATACTAAAATCTTCCCTGTCTTGTAAGACCTTTGTTGAATTGAGTCAGCATTATGATGGGTTCATGCAGTTTAATGAATGGATGAGATGTGTAAGATTGATTGCCCATTCACTAAATGGTCCCAGATTGCCTGTACCTTTTGTTTTGTTTTTCATAGGTTTATTGGCCTCCTCTCTTGCTGACAGATTGTCCTCTCTGACTTCTTATAGTTGTCAGTTTGCTAACTGCTGGGGATAAATGCTTTCCTCTGATTTGCTGTGGGCTTGGAAACTAAATAACCAGCCCCATTAAAAGTGTGAGTAAACCAAGAGCATACAGGCTTCGAATGAGGATCTGAAAGGCTGTATCTTTTATTGCAAACCTTTGTATCCCCCTTTTTGACTTCTCAGAGATTTCCTGATTCTTCATGTGATCTCATTAATGAGATCATACTGCACAGACATGGAAGTTATTGGCATATGTAGGCATTCAATAAAATCTATCAACTAAACGAAGGAGCAAGAAAACATAATCACGTAGGTATAATATACTGTAAACTTAAGGGGTCTGTGTGGAAGGAAAGGATGAGGTGAGAGAGCATAGAGGAAGGTTAATTTGAGGCATATGAGGAAGACACCAATTGAGCTAAGTCTTAAAAGAAGGGAAAGATGGTGGGTAGTAAAGCTGGTATCATTCAAGACTATAGAAAAGAGGAGTGGGCACTCTGCTGTCCTTGCTAGCTCCGTAGGCTTGTTTTCCCCCAGGCTAATCTAATTAAGGTGCTTGTAAAGGGTTAACCCATCCATCCATCCGTCCGTCCATCCATCCGTCCGTCCGTCCGTCCATCCATCCGTCCGTCCGTCCGTCCATCCGTCCGTCCGTCCGTCCGTCCATCCGTCCGTCCATCCGTCCATCCATCCGTCCATCCATCCATCCATAAATTCACTAAGCATCCAATGTGCTTGGTTCCTTCCCAGGTGCAGGGGATAGGAAGAGAAATAAGAGATGGTCCCTCTATTGAGAAGCTCTCTTAGTAACTCAAGAACACACACACACACACACACACACACACACACACACACACACCAGGGAAGAGTTGATGTTGCAGTCTTGAGTCCAAAGACAAGTATGGAGACCGAGTTTCTTCTTCCCTGGTGGACCTCAGTCTTTTCTCGCCAGGCTTTGACTAACTGGATAAGGACTCCTGACTTTATGGAGGGTGATTTGCTTTACTCAGTCTACTGATCTAAATGTCGATTACCTCTAAACATTACCTTTGCAGCAACACCCAGACTGGTATTTGACCAAAAATTAGGTGCCACAGCCTTGCTATAAGCTGTCATACAAAATTAACCATCCCGGGGGCAAACTGGGTCTATTGGCAAAAGCCTTCCACTGCAAGGTACATTATTGCTTACAAAACATCCATGGTCACATCTGTGATCCTCAGAACATCTCTGTCGGGGAGAATGGTAGCTTCTCTATTTTACAGAGGAGGACATTGAGGTTCAGAGATAAGAATGTTGGGCTGATAAATGACAGGAGATTCCAGCCTAAGCTGTTTGATTTAGTTCTGTGTTCTAACTTTATCACACTCCCTACAGCTGGGCACAGGCTGTTCCTCCCTACCATTCCCCTGCTGGTCGTCTTCCTTGCATGACCTCAGAGAGACCTGCAGGAATTGGCTAAGAAAGTGGCGTGGTTTTCATTTCTCAGTTCTCCCATCCGAGTACTAACCAGGCCTGACCCTGCTTAGCTTCCGAGATCAGACTAGATTGAGTGTGTTCACGGTGGTATGGCTGTAGGCCATTTTCCAGTTCGAAATCTCTGGGGCATGACCCAGGTGTGTAATACACGTGTATGTGTTTGAGTGGGCATGAGTAGAGGTGGCCTCCCCGCCCAGCTACCATTCTCTCGCAGCAGCCGTCTCACAGCTGGGCCCTCTACTCTCACTAGCAGGGGCTCCAGCACCTTTCCTACCACCAGATCTGGGGAGTGGTAGTTGGAGCTGGCACACGTCTGGTTGAGGACTGTGTGGGCCTCGTCACCCCCCCCGCCCCGCTCTGATGGCAGGTAAGCCCAGCCCTATGTTCTGAGTTCTGAATCACCTCCTACACCTCAAGCAGCAGTAGAACTGGCTTTCTGTTTTGCTCTCTGTCCTGGACTCCTGTTCTGGTGAGCCGTGGGCAGACCCTGCAGCTTGGTGGCATCTGTAGGCTTTGGAAAGGGCAGGCCACTCTCTTGCCAGGACCCATAGGCCTCTTGGCCCTCTCACCTTGGATACACCATGTGATGGAGCAAGTTTTGATTGGAGGAGAAAATAGGAGGGAAATAAAAAGTCTGAATTCAGAGACAAAGGCGTTCACCCTAGCACCTCTCCTTTTACTCTATGATCTGCGAACTGGCCTCATTTTAAGAGATGAGAGACTTTTTTTTTTTTTTCCAGTTCCAATCTTATTTGCAAATACTGCTGGGATCCTGAGATTCCTCCCATCTGGGCACTTATTTACTAGGCCACCTCATGCAAGGGGAATGCTGGGCTAAAACTGAGTGCAAACCTCTCTGATTTCAAAATCAGAGGGGAAGAAGACAGAAGATGAATGAAGAACTTTCTGAAGAAGGGTCTCCGGGGGCTAGTATGCACTGCCTTCTAATTTCTGAGGTCCTGACTGGTAGCTGGCCAAGAAACCTTGTTCTGTGTATCCAAAAGAAAGGAAATGGGTCTCGGCATGGAGGTTTCACTTCCGTGGTGGAGAGCTTGCCCCCAGTCTGAGCTCTGCAAGGGGGAAGGTACTAAGCACTGCCTTGGGAGATTGTGAGCGCTCCACCAGGGAGGTGTTCATAGGCTGGACAGCTCCCTGATGGGACGCTGTCCAAAGGATTTCTGGATTTAGTGGAAAACTGAACTAGGTGCTCTCATGTGTCTTTCGACTCAGGTTCTCCAGCGAGGCAGGTCTTCTTTAAAGTGTCAGGTCCAGAAGAAGAAGGCCGCCAAAAAGGCAGGACCAGATGACTCTCTCTACCCACCTCCCCCACCCCTCCGGAGGCCCATCTTCGAGCAGCAGCAGCTCCAGAGAGACCCCTGCCTCTCTCTCTTGGGTCCCCTAGCCTGGGAAAGGGCTCGGGACCCTGCAAGGGGACCGGGATGGCGAGGTCGCCCATTGGCTGAGAGGCGCCATGTGAACGATGTTGGTTGGTCCGCGGGAGGGAGGAGGAGGCGGTTTCCCGGGTAACGGAGGGGAAGGAGCGGCTGCAGCGGCGGCGGCCCCGGCTGAGGAGCGCTGGCCGGAGCGCGGTGCGAGACCGGCTGGAGGCTGTGGCTCCGCGAAGCCGCGTGGGCGCAGGTAGGGGCCCCCTGAGCCGCCTCCCAGGCCTGGGCTGGGCCAGACTGCCCTGCGCCAGGAGCGGCTGGGGGAAAGTTTGCCGTGCAACCGGATGAGCAGACAGGAGAGGACTTGGGGATGCTCTGTGCTGGGCTCCGGGGCGGGCAGGGCGGGGACTACCGGCGGAGAGAGGGCCGGCTCCTCACCGACCCGCGCAGGGGCCACACCTCTGCTCCGGGACCCTGGCCGAGGACCGCGGCCTCCTCCGCCGGCGTGGGCGCAGCACAGAGACCCTGCGGGCGGGCGCACAGTGACCCGCGCACGCCGACGGCCGGCGGGCCCTTGTTCAGAGACATGCTGGGGAAGTCTTCCCCGGCAGATGCGGGCTGGGGCGCGCGGCGCGGGGCGGCGAGGCGGTGCTGCGAGCTCCCGGGGCGCACTTTCCCCGCCTGGGCTACGCTGCACACGCCCCCAGCCAGAGTGGGTGTGCGTCCCTCTGAGTGTGAGTGCCTGAGGCTGGGTGGATCTCCTTGTGCGTGTTCCTATGTTTCTGGGTGTCTTCTGTGTATGTGTGTCTGTGCGTTCCCCTCTGCGTGATTGTATCTCTGGGCTATCCTCACGTCTGGTCCCTCTGTGTTTGCTTTCAGCGTGGGTGTCTGTGAACGCCCTCTCCGGTGCTTGTGTCTGATTATCTGTCGATCCTTCTGCCGGCATTTCTATGTATTTTCGGTTTGTGTGTGTGTTTCCTCTCTGTGTGCTCCTCTGTGTATCTATGAGTGTGTGGGTGTGCGCGCCTGTGCCTCTCTTTTCTACCCATCTCGGTCTCCGAACGTAGGTCTGGTACCTGTTTGCGTGTGACCCTCTCTGGGTGGATATGCATCCTGGTCTGTGATCTCAGCTTATGCAGGTATCTGGGTGTGCGGGTGGGTGTGTGTGCTCTAAGTCTGCGCGTGTGTATGTCTGGATCGCTGTGTGTCTACTACGCTTGTGGCTGTGTCTGCGTCTCTTCACAGTGTCCATATCCTTGTGTGTGTGTGTGTGTGTGTGTGTGTGTGTGT
>NW_024424786.1:7632276-7706882 GCF_017311325.1 Ursus maritimus
TGTGTGTGTGTGTGTGTGTGTGTGTGTGTGTGTATGTGTGTAGGTGGATCGGAGCCGGGGGCGACGAGGCCAGGCCTCGCGTTTCCCTGGCGTTCTCTCTCCCACGCTCGGGGTAGCTGCAGGCGGAGGGGCGAGGGCGAGGGCGCGGGCGGGGAGGGGGCGCCCGAGCGCCGGGAGCCGCGGTGCCTCCCGGCTGTGCGCTCCGCTGAGCCGGCTCCTTTCTTGCGGGCAAAGGAACCCCGGCGGTGGCGGCGGCAGCGGCAGCCCGCGCCGCCCAGCTGGGGCCCTAGTGACTTATTTTTGTGTGTGATCCTTTCTTTTCTTCAGGGAAGAGGCGGGAGCACGCTCTGCTCGCTTGCAGTGAGCAAATAAAGGCGGGGGTTGGTGGCTGGGTCAGCCCTCCTCGCCGGCTTAGCAGAAGCGGCCAGCTCGGCGGACTCCCTTTGGGAGCAAAAAAGCCCCCAAACCAAAAATCCAGCCTGGAAAGCACCGTGCCTCCTTGGCTCTCTTTCTTACATCTTATGTAACTTATTTATTGATTTATTAATGAAAGGCTACGTTTCCAAGAAGCTCCTGGTTTCCCCTATTGGCACCGAAGACTAATTAAAAATGCTGTGTTGGTGACGAGTGTTAATTAGACCATTGGAAAGACGGATGCACCCTTGTTTCAGAAGCTTAACTCCAGTTACCAGATGAAACAGGTCAGGCTTCCCATTCTCACCAGCATCCCAAACCCCCTCCTCCAACCTTTAATCCAGGTTTAAAACCAGTTTCCCCAGTCTTGGAGCCACCTGGGGGAGGGAGGTGTGGTGGGGCGGAAGTAGCTGGAGAGGGAGAGAGAGGTGAGGAGGAGGCCAAAGGGGCTTTGCCAAATTTTAAAAACTTTGGAGCATTTAAGAAGGATGTTTTACGAAAACGTATAAAATGGGCTCTCGATTCCAACACCTAGGCAGGAGGAAGGAGTACATTCTACCTGGGCTGGCCTTGTCTGTGACTTGTCTAGCACCTGGAATCCCAAATTGGCATTTATCAAGGAAAAGAGTTTTCCTGCAGGAAGGAACCTCAGGGGGCCTCTAGAAGGACACCTCTACATCTGAGACTAGATCCTTTTCTGGATCTCCATATTCTGGACTCTATCTCCAAAACAGTGTTTAAAAATTTTTTTCACTTGGGGATTACCCAGAAAGCAGGAAGGATTTGAGCAGACGTGGAATGGGAAGTTGAAGCGTTCCTGGAGACTGCGGTCCAGGCAGGAGGAGGCCCTGGCAGTATGTTCAGAATGTCTTCAATATGACTAGATTTGTCTTCTGGACTTTAAGGGGCAGGCAGGGGCTTGCCCTGAACGTCCCATCCCCCGTCTTACAGCGCAATTGGGTCCAGCCTTCTCCTTGTTCCCCCTTCCCTTACAGCTGCTCATGGCAGACTTATGGCACAGAGAGAAGCTAGTGACATGTTGCTTTATTTAGGGACCATTCCAGCAAACATGTTGACTTTTCAACAATCTGGTTAAATGTTTTCTTAGTCCCACCTTTTAGGTTTTTTTTTTTTTTTTAAATTCTAGTGTATTTAAACTTCCTGAGATTTCTATGGGCAGTGAGAAACCAGAGCTTTTACATCAGGACTTGCTCCAATGAAGCCTGCCCTCCCCAATCAAGAAACAGTTTAGATATGGCAGCTAGTTGACAGCAGCATTCTTGCTTCTCCCCTTTCTTGGGTCCCCTGTATACTCCCCCCCCACCACCATCCCTAGCACCAGAACAGTAATGGCCCCAGAACAGGAGGGGACTGGTTCCCAGAAAAAAACAAAAGGCTCCCAAGAGATGTTGAACATCCTCTTACTCCCTGCTGATGGAGAGGGACTTCTGTGGTGAGAACGTCTGTCCCCATGTGCACTTGGGGTGTGTGCGCCGGCTGGCATGATGGGATGTGACAGGGTCTCAGCCGGGAGAGAGCTAGGGCCCGGTGCAGAGGGCAGAGCTGTTCTCCTGCATGGAAGGAGCCCAGAGCTGTGAACGAAGCAGTCCCTCTGGAGAAGGCCCTTCCAAGTAGGAGACCCTTTGGCACCTGTCCTTTTTCTTTTATTATTATTCATGAGGCGAGCCAGGAGCTGTAAAAAGTGTGGACTCTGGACTCAGGCTGCTTGTGAAAAGCCACCTAGCGGTAATCCAGCCAAAGAGGCATGGGTATGAGCAAGGACTGTGAAGTCAGACCTGGGTTCAAATTTCAGCCCTATGTTTTACTGACTGTGTGACTTTAGGCAACTTACTGGACCTTCCTTATCGTCAGTTGTCTCACCTCTAACACAGGGCTAAGAATCCCTAACTGAAGCAAGATGACTGGTGACAAATCCTGGGTAGAGATTTGTTGAATGAATGAATGCGTAAAACAGCGGACAGGGCCTGGCTAGCAGTTGTTCACCTCCTCTGTGTCAGCAGGTGTTATTGTCTTTCCACTCTTGGGTGTTATTTTTATTCCCACTTTACAGATGAGAACACTGAGGCTCAGAGAGGTGAAGTTACTTGCTCAAGGTCACACTGCCAGTTAAGCTGCAGAGATTCATACCTAGGTCTATCTGAGTGTGAGGTCTCAGTTTAGATTCAGAAAATGGTACTATTTGAAGCCAGTTTGCCAGAGTTTGTTTGCACTGGGATCTGGAATGATAAAAGAATGGATCGAGGTTTCACCTTTGTCAGGCATCCTATGAAGGGACTTTGAAATGGTGGTGGTGGGCAACCGGAGGCAACCAGAGGGCTCCTACTTCTCTGGAAGTTCAGCTGTTGCCTGGGCTAGCTGAGGGCTTCACTCACGCTGTCTTGTTTTGTTTTGTTTTGTTTTTAAGATATTATTTATTTATTTGAAGGAGAGGGAGGGAGGAGAGTGTAAGCAGGGGAGGAGCAAAGGGAGAGGGACAAGTAGACATCATACCGAGCATGGAGCCCATCATGGGGCTCCAGCCCATGTCCCTGAAATCATGACCTGAGCTGAAATCAAGAGTCGGACGCTTAACAGACTGAGCCACCCAGGCGCCCTTCATGCTGCCTTGCGTGTCAGTGCTCTTGGCGAGAGGCGGTGCCCCTCTTCTGGACATTCTGCTCTCATCGATTCTTGCCAAATTCAGAACATTTGTGACTTGGGAATTCGCGTGCCAAAATCTGCTCTGGCTGAGTGTTTTCTGTGGTTTAGGACAAGCCTTCAACCTTTCTGCAACTTCTCTCCCCAAGAGAAGCACTTCCCGTCTTCCTCCTCACAAGCCCTTTGTGGCTGAGTCTCTTGTCCCCCTTTTAACCTGCTTTGGCACTGAGCCGTGGTGCGGAAGCCCCTTTGTGATGGGGGGTGGCTTCGGCCTCATTCCAAAGTGGCCACCGGTCCGGACAGCTGCAAGGGATGGTCTGAGGGCTTCTGTCTCGTGCCCGCTGCGGCCGGATCTGCCCACAGCTCTCCCGGAGGCTGGCGCGGCCTGAATTGTAGAATGGCCAGTGAGTTGATTAGAAACGCTGGCAAGAAGCTAGTGCCTTTTAGTGAAGGGCTTTCTCCCCTTTTTTCTTTCTTTCCTGGCGCTGCTGGTTCTATGTGTGGGAAGAGGCATTCATAATTATGTATTGGTGCCTCTTCGTGGGAATTGTCAAATACGTGCCCACCTCTCGGATGCGCCCACGGAAGGGCACACCCCGTGCCAAAGGTCTTCCTGGGTGGGGAGGTCCCTCCTCTCTCCTCCCTCCCTGTCCCTTCAAGCTGCTGTGACGTCAGCCGGGAGGTGACTGGGTGCCTGCGCTTCCTGCAGGTTCCAAGGCAGGGAAAGCGGCTCCTTAGCACACCCTGCCTTTCAGCCCGCAGCTGATCCAGGCTGCTCTTTTTCACCTCCCCAGCAGACCCTGCTGTCTTGCCTGCCACACGCTGCCACCGCAGCTGTAATTGGGGGGGGGGGGTGTTGATGCCTTTTTGCTTCCCAGACCATTGCTTCCCTGTCTCATCATACCAGGGTGCCTTCTTCCTGTGAGGATGAGGATGAGGATGGCTTTCAAACACGGGTTTGAAAGATAACCTCCTTCCGGCTCTGGTGTGCCTATTTCAAGAACAGCGTCCTCCGTGTGCCTCTCCCCAGGAGGAGCGGGGAACCCATGAGGCCCCCCGGTTGCTTGTCCATGGCTGTGCTGGGAGGACTGAGGGGCTTGGAGGAGGATTGCTGGCCGCTGCCCGGCTGGGGCTCCGGCTGCTGGGCAAGACAGCTTGCACCCGAGCTCTGCACAAAAGACAAATCTGACCGTTGAACGTTGTCTCCTCAGGTATGGGTCTCACTCCATGAAGACAGACGACAGCCCGGGAGGGGAGCAACGCCTGTGATGAGCGCCCGCAGGACCTGCGAGGGGTGGCTTTTCGCGCAGCGTTTGTGGTGATTTATGGGAGTCAGGGGCTGCCGGAGAGGCATGTGGATGCTATCAGCGCGGTGGATTAAATGCCCATTTACATTGTTATTGACATATAAATTATCGGTGCCAAGGAGACAGTGAGGGAAAGGATTTCAGGGGCAGTAATGGGGCACGTGCCCCAGGATATGGACTCGTCTTTGCCCAAATTTGTCCTCTGGGCTCTCAGGAAGCCAGTCTTGGAACTGCAGTAAAGCCCAATTCCCAGCTCTCACCATGCCGGCAGCCGCCCTCATTGCTAAGGCAGTGATGGCGAGGGAGGTCCCCGTGTGGATTTTAAGAGGTCGGGAAGACCTTTGAAGGGGCAGCGTGGGTCTCCTCGGCTGGAGAGGGCCGTGCCTGGCGGCCTACATGCATCCCTTTTGCCTGGCTTCTTTTCTTCCTCCGTGGATTTGGAAGCATCGCTGAAGGAGAGAGGGATTTTATTCCTGGGAAATGGAACCGGTCTCCGAGTCCAGCCAACAGCAGAAGAGAAAGCTGGTGACCCATGGACTGGAAGATCAAAAGAGGGTAAGTGGCAGAACTCTGTCGCTTGGCTTATGGCTCTGGAATTGCTCAGCGGGATTCGAGAACCCAGGTGGTGGTCCGGACAGGACGCTGTTGTCCTCATTATGATTGCTCGCGTCTTTCTCTGGTTAAGCAGGCGGGGTGGTGGCCCCAGGTTTGCCAGGTCCTAGTGCTGGGCTTGACGTGGGCAAAGGGACAGAAGAAGGAAACATTTAATCCTAGGAGCCAGAAAGTCAAAGATGTTTAAGCTTTAGCTCCGGGAGTTAACAAAAAGTGTTGTGTTTTCTGAGTCACATATGAGCTTCTTTGCACAGAAGCCCCCTTTGGGATTCACACGCTCTTAGCACCTTTTGGAAATGGCACTCCTGACAGCAGTGGTTTTGTTTGAGTTATTCTCCGTGTGGTCTGCTGGCTCTTGTGTTTACGGATCAAAAACATATCCTACTCCAGTCTTTGGCCCCATCTGTGAGAATGTCACAGCCACTTAAAAAGGCCTGTTGAGTGTAGGTCGTTTGCTGTCATCGGTCTGAAAGCTGCAGTCACCCAGGACCCGTGTCTACCAGTGAAAGTTCAACTTGTCTTTAAAAGCTGGACACATTCAGGAGTAGCATCGAGTGGCTGGTTGTCTAGAAACAAAGCTTAAACTGTGTGTCCTCACTCCCAGGCACTTGCTAGGACCAGGAGGTGGCAAGGGTTAAACCCAGCTCCAGCAGAGCCAGAATCCGTGTTAATCTGAAAATAATTTCTGATATTTCCTCTGAAATGTTGTGGATGGTAGAAAAATTTGTGGTGTTCTCTCAGTGTGGAGTGGAGTATTCCCTCTGGTTCTGCGTCTCAAAGATCATTTCTTCCTAGTATGAAATCCACACGGAGGTGAAAACTAGCCTTACAACTTTCCCCTGTATTTTAGATGGCTCCGTGCATGCGTGTGAGCGAGTGAAAGGGATTTTGTATGGGGTTTTGCTCTAACTTTCAAAGGGTAAAAAGAAATGGAAACAAATTGCATTTTATAAACATAGAGACTGACTCCATTCCTAAAGAAAAATATTCCACTCCTGAAACTACGCTTGCCATAATGCAGGAAGAATGCCCACTGTCTTGGGCGCCCAGATAAGTAAATTGGTTTTGTGGTGTTTGACTTACTCAATGTATAACCTAGGTCCGTCTGCTCCTATTTCTACAGGAGCTTTCTGAGAGAGAGGAGGAAAATCGGTTATGGTTGTGAATAGGACCTGGGATTGACTGCGATTTACTAAGTGTTAGCCAAGTTTGGCATCCAGACACTTAGTGGAGGAACATTTGGGACCTCTGACACTGTAGAAAATTTTAATTGGGCTGGTACACCGAGCTAATATGCAATTATGACGGCCTCTCCTCGGCTAGGTGTAGATGTCTGCATTTCCCATCTGTTCTTGGCTCTGGCTGCGTTGGGTCCGCGTGTACTACGGAGCCTCTGGAAGTAGAATATAACCCCAAGTGAGGCTCTGCGGCAGCTGGGGTAACATCAATTGGTCATGCTCAGCTGACATTCATTTTAACTTGAACTCTAGCCGTCATGGCGATTATTAAATTTATAATGATATATGTAAGATCCATTTTAATGACTCTCCATGCTTGAGTGAGCTCTCACTTGGGCTGGCAAAGTAAGGCTTCATAGAGTATTACATTTCATCTCCTACTGAATTTTCCAGGCTGTGGTCGCAACTTTGCCTAGGAGGAATGAGACCGTTTTTCCGATAGGCATCGTGATCCAGTTCTGTGTTGTTCAAGTACAGTTTTACTTGAGTACGGTTTCTGGGCTTCTAGAAATACTGCCACTGCAGCAGCTTCTGTTGGCGTGTGCATGTGTGTGTTTGTGGGTAAACACACACCCCATCTGCGTCAAGTGTGAAGCTAAACAAGCCTCCCGGCGTGCAGCCTGGAATGTCTTGTCCACGGAGCTGAAAGGCGACTCTGCAGTGTTTTGGCTCACATATCTCGGGTGAGCTGAACACTCCTCTTCAGGGGGATTGGCTGAAAATCCAACAAAGGCACAATCAAGGCATCTGCTGGGGAGCTGGGAAGTCTCCACCAGCATGCTTAAGTTACCAAGCGTTCATTGGCACCAGATCCTTGTGACATTGCCGGCTCTGTGTGTGTGTGTGTGTGTGTGTGTGTGTGTGCGCGCGTGCGTGCTCCTGCGTGGAGGACAATTGTGGGCAGCTGGGGAGACAAGGAGGAGGGAGAGTGGCTGGCTTCAATTTTGCTGTATTTCCTACTGTCCTGAGCAGCAAAAACCACTTCTCTAGGGTTTGGTTGATTTCATGCAACTCACTGTACTCAACTTGGCCCTTGTTTGGGGCTTCATAACGTCAGAGTGGCTAGTTCTGGGCTCCTCGGGGTGGTATTTGCCTGTGCTTTCTGCAGTGAAGAGTGCCGTGAGCTGTTGAACCCAGAAAGTTGGGTTCAAATGCCGATTGTGTTGCGTGCTCGCTGTGCAACCCCGGGAAATCTACTCAACCTCTCTGATCTTTAGATTCTGTATTTTTAACAGAGAATGCTAGTATTTAATTGTAGGGTTGTTAAGATTAAATGAAATAAAGCTGTTAAGGAATTTGGCACTTGGTAATTATTTAAGAAATGTTCTGTATATTCTTGGGACAGTTTGCAATGTGGGATTTTTTCCCCTCTTTTTGTTCTTACAGGGCTGCATGTAATTTTGTTTTAAATCTTAAAGAAAAAAAAAAAACAACAACCCTCAAGTAATACCTACTCATTACACATTCAAACATTACAGAATACAGATTGCAGATTCCTCTTCTAATTCTACCCAGCACTGACTGCTATTAACAGTTTTGCCTATATCATTCCTGACTAGTTTTGGTTTGCGTTTCTTAATAAAAATGGAATTGCACTGTATGTATTTTTAAGAAACTTCCTTTTTAATATCCTGTAGCTATCTGTCTGAGTCATTACATACACACCTTCCCCGTGCCTTTTAGTGACTGAATAGAGTTCCATTATAGAATGTGCCAAAATTTATTTAGTTAATCCCTTAGAGATGCACATTTAGGGTGTTTCTGGGCTTTTCTTTTTGCTCTGTGGTTTTGTGTGTGTGTGTGTTACAAAATTCCTTTATTCACCCTTTCAACAAGTATAATAAGTGCTTTTCATGTGCCGAGCACTGTCCTAGGAGCTAGGCATAAACTAGACAGACAAGGCCTCCGACCAGAACCTTGCAGTTTAGACCAGCACTGTCCCACATAACTTCCTGCAATGATGGAAGTGTTCTATTCCTGCCTATACAAAGTAGCAGCCTCTAGCCATAGCGGCCACGGAGCAATTGAGAGGTGGCTAGTGTGACTGAGGACCTTAATTTTAAATCTCATTTAGTTTATTTAAACCGAAATAAACACATGTGACTAGCGGCTACTGTGTTGGGAGTGAGTGCCTTTCTGAACAGTAAGCCACAGGCAAGTAACTACATCATTTATTTGTGGACAATGGCTATGCCCTAAAGAAAATAAAGGGCATAGTGGTGTCATGGGTGAGGGAGGGGCACATTTCGTATTTAGAATCGTTTTTAATTTCCTTTTTAATAGAGGTATGACTTACATCAGTAAAATGCATGCTTCTTAAGGTTACAGCCGGTGAATTTTTATACCTCTTAGACACCCGTGTAGGTACCGTACAGATTGAGATGGGGACAATTCCTTGCTCCCACGAGGGTCGATTTGGCTGAGCGGAGGGGATGCCTCCCTGGGGGAGTGTCTTGGAGGGGAGACCTCACTGATAAGAAGCAGCTGGCCATGGGAAGCTCAGACGGCAGATTTTAGCTGTGGATGCGCCCGCTCTCGCCCTGCCATTCAGATGGGTGCCGATCAGAACCTCCCGTGGGGGGACTGACCGTGGCACTGCTTATACACAGCAGGTCTCAGGCATCCCCAGCACTTGTCAAATTGAAAATTCTGTGCCGAAGTCGGGGAAAAACCTAGAGAGGCGCAGGGCTGCAATTGCACGGAGAGAAATTCAGTGCGGTAAGTATTGTTCAGTGCTGTAAGCACCCACTTAACTAGCATAGACGGGAGAAGTAAAATTTCCCTGACAGACACCCATTGATCAGTCAAGGGAATGACTCTTTGATTGATTTCTCTCTACTCCTCCTTAGAAGTTTGTCCTTCACAGATGGAGCTTTCCCACAGAGGATGAACATTGTAAAATAAGATCCGTTCAGGGGTTTTTTAAAGATACTTGATGACTGAGTGGTGACAGAGATGGTTTAGGGTGAATTCTCCTGGCTGTCAGCTTCTCAGCATGGAAGCCTCCTGGAGACAGTGTCTAAAAAATGACTTTGCAGAGGGTGAACTCGGGCTTAGTGTAATTAAAATCTCCAAGGTTGGCTGAACTGCTCTGGATTGCCAAATCGTGCCCCGAAAGGCGAATATATTATCCTACTGCCCTATTGGCTTCTCCTCTTCATATTTATTCCCGGGACCCCCAGCTTCCCTGTCACCTGTGGTTGCAGCTCAGAGTCATTTGACCTTCTGCTTCCCATGCCGCCCCCGCACCCTGGTCCACTACTTTGCCACGTAGGCATCAGCTGCACTTGCTTCTGTGTGGCCGTGTACGTGGCGGCTGTCTCTTCTCTCTGATCTCACTGCCGAGTTTCAGATTCGGGAGTTCTTGCCTGGCTGGCGGCACAGCCTCCTGGCTGGCCCCCTTGATCCCATTTCTCCACTGGTCCATCCTCCCTTCCTGGCCAGAGTCGTCTTCCCAGAATCCCGTGATTATCCCCTAGTTGCTGATTTCTCCCACGGTGCCCTCAGAAGACACCATCCCTAGCTCCCAGCATTTCATGCTGCACCCAGCTTCTGGGGTATAGCGGGTGAGAGCTTGAAGCTCACTGGAGTCTTGTGGACCTCAGCTTCAAACCCGAGAAGTTCTGTAACCTCCCAGGGCTGTGTTCCCCAGTGGTATTGACTCCTAGGTTGTAAGGTGCTTGGCATTGTGCCTGGCACGTAGTAAGGGATCAGTCAGTGGGGACTGCCATGACTGTCATCGTCGCCCGTTGTCTCTTAGCCGGTCTTCTTGCCAAACTCGGATTGCTGTTCCACGAGCAACCGGTACATTTCTCCCCGTCCTTGAATCTTTGCTTACGCACGGTGTCCCTCTGGAAGGCGCTCCCTTGAGGCCCCTCACCCGTCCTCTGTGAAGAATGGATCCTCCTCATGTTCCTATGCTCTGTGCTCAGGTGCTGTCAGGGTAACAGGGCACCATGTTTTCTTCGTGGCCCAGACGTTTCTTCACGTGTCACACCCCTGCCCCAGACTGTGGGCTCATGGAGGAAGGAGGCAGCCTTATCCCTCTCTCCATCCCCTGGCACACAGTAGGCCCCAATAAATATTGGTTGAATACTGTCGCTTTGGGATTCCTCTTTTCCTGTGGTCCTGCAGCTGGTTTAATATGTCCACTCTTCTAGAAAGAAGAGGGAGAAATAAGATTCAAGGAGGTGGTTGGGCGTTCTGTGCGGTGATTGCTACATCTGATTAAGGGAGGCTAGATTGGGCCTGGTGAGAGGAGTAGAGAAAAGGGCGTCTACTGACGCAGTGTCGTAAAGGAAGAAGCAGGAGAGTTTGGGTTCGCGGCTAGACTAGTCACCAGGCTGGCGGAGAGGGAGGAATCTGAGATGTTCCCAGGCTTTCGCACCTCGGTGGCTGGAGGGTCTTGCGGGGGCTTGAAGTCATGACGCCTTCTGATTGCTTATCTTCAGACATGCTCTTTACTTGGTTGCGCCAGTGGGAGCAAGCAGTTGTTTATTTTCAGACAAAGAAGGAAATCAAGACACACGTATTTTAAGGTCATTTCCCCAACACACATGACTAGATGGAGTGAATTTTTCAGAAAGGATTAAGAAATTAGATTAACAGGCTAAGGAAAGAGAAAGGAGCGTATTGAACAACAGCTTTGTGCGGGACAGTGTCCTAGGCGCCCCTTTTATCTCGTTTAGGTATTGATAGAGATATTGTCAACCCATTTTACAGACACAAAAGCTGGGATTAAGGGGCTCCTCCAAGGATCTGCAGCTTATCTTGTCTGCTGGACTCCTGCACCCCGCTGTTGTTTCACCTCGTCCTTAGGGTCATCTCTCTAAATTTTCTAGACCAGATTTTACTTGAAAACCTGCTCCTTCCACCTTCCTTGCCATATGCACATGTGTACACGTGGACACACACGCACACGCACACGCGTACGCTCCACAGCAGGATTGGCCTTTGTGGCATCTCACAGGTGTTTGTTCATTTGGGAACCATGTCCGTATTAGTCATCAAATCAGCGCTACAAGCTGCCCCCTCCCCAAGGTCGGTGATGGGCTGTAGTGCACCGAGCGGCAGCAGGGGAATTCTCCCCCCTCCCCAGTGAGCCGGGCTTGAGGGGCTGACGGTGAGGGCGGCGCTCTGGAAGGATGGATGCGGCCCCAGGCCTGGCTCCCTGACCACTTTCCAGCCGAGCTGAAACGCTTCCTCTTGGGCCGGGGCCCGGGCCCCTGTGCTGCTGCCGCTGCCCCTTTGGAGCCTGAGGTAGCAGCAGTTACAGGGTGATCGGCCTCCTGACAGCCCCTCCTGGTTGGCCTGCCCGTCCTCCTGGCATGAATGGAGGGGGTGGTAACCAAGTGCTCGGAGCAGGGACGCTGCAGACCTACCACAGGACACTTCACATGTCCCTGAAGAAGGATGGAGAAAGACTGCAGCCAGATGTCAGTCAGTTCAGCAAGTTCTGAGGCCCTATTCAGGTACAGGAGGAGAGGGGATAGGAAAGGGGCCAGGCCAATGCCCCGCCTTCATTTCAATGGAAAGAATGCGAGACAAGACAAGATCAGTCCCATTCATTCATTCATTCATTCATCCATCCATTCATCCCACATAGATTATTTATTATTTATTGAGTACCTACTGTATGCCAGTCAGCCACAGCATGGGGCCCTGGGGACAGAATGATGAGCTTCGATACTGTCCCCAGTCTCTTGGCACATTCAGTGTCTTGGAGGAGTCAGTTCAGCCAGCAGTGCAGTGACATTAGGGAAGTGTCTGGTTTGGCGAGGTCAGTAAGCTTCCCTTGGGGTGGGGGGAATCGAGCTCTGTCTCTACAGGGCCTCATGAGAAGTAGCCTGGAGGAGGAGTCCGTAAGCGGCTCCCAGGGTGGACTGAATCCTGTCCCCTCAAATTCCTATGTGAAGCCCTCACCCCCATTGTGACTGTGTTTGGAGACAGGGCTGTGACTGGTGTCCTTAGAAAAAGAGGAAGAGACAGCAGCGAGGAAATGCACAGAGGAAAGGCCATGTGAGGACACGGCAAAGAGACAGCCATCTGCAAGCCAAGCAGAGAGGCTCCGGGAGGAGCTAGACCTGCTGACACCTTGATCTTGGACTTCCAGCCTCCAGAACTCTGAGAAAATAAATTTCTGTTTCAGCTACCCAGTTTATGGTATTTCGTTATGGTTGCCCGAGCAAACGAATACACTGGTGCACAGTGAGAGAGAGCGTTGGCGAAAGGTATTTTGCCTGCAACAACCCTGACCACAGGCTCCCTGAGGGCAGATATTAAACCTGTTCCCTAGTATCTAACGCACTGTCTGATGCCTGGTGTGTATGTTGTAAATACTTGTTTAGTGAGCAAATGCATGAGTGAAAAGGATGAGGAAGCAGAACGCAGAGATGGGACAACCCATGTGAATAGTTGGGATTTTATCCTGTAGGCATTGAGAAATCACTGCAAGACTCAGAATTAGGGACTAAGCGGAAGCGGTGCTTGAGAAGATTTTAGAATCAACTGGGGCAGATCCAGAGGAGTGAGGGTAGCTGTGTAGGTGAGAAAGGCTGGGATCAAAGAGAGCAGTCAGGAGCCCGCAGTAGTGATGTAGGCAGGCACCGAGGATAAACTTCCACTCCTGGGCTGAGACGAAGGGAAGGGAAAAAGGAGCACAGATACAGGGGATAGAATTGGAGGAATTGAATTTGGCCCGCAGCTGGATCTGGTTGACTCCTGTCCTGGGTGGCGTGGATTCCAAGGTGTAGAGCCTCCCCTGTGTGTCCGGTAGGATGGTGTCCGATAGCCCAGTGGCACTTTGGACCATGACTCGCTAATGCTCCCTGGATGCGCTGTGGTCCCCTGCACCATCATAACACAGCAGGTGATGCCATCCCCATTTGACTGCTCAGGTAAGCGAGGTGTGAACAGGCAAAGTGACCTGCCCAAGGCCACACTCCAGCTGATGGCGAAGCTCTTTTGTGTTCTTCTCCTCCAATATAAGGTCCTCTTCTCCAATTTGGCATCACTTTCCAGGGGAAACCCCCCCCCCTTCTTCAATCAGCAGAAATGAATGCTGATGTTCTGTTATTTTTGCTTAATTTTCAATGGGAAAAAAGACTTGGCATTTTTTCGGACTCAGTTTTAAAGATGCTGGAAAAGTTAGGTTATTTTTTTTTTTGGACCTTTAGGTGCTAGAATTGAACGATGATTCAGGCACCTCATAGGTGGCCATTCCCATTTATTCGAAAGATTCATATAGCCAACTTTCTGGCTGGTACCCTCTGTGGGTCTCCAGGGTCAGCATATTTGTGAAAGACCCTTTACTTAACCTGATCTCTTTAAACTCACTTTTTCCTGTTGCTCTGCACTGTTTCTCATTCATTCCTTTCCTAAACTTTCTAAAGTCTGGTTTTAAACAGGAGGCAAAAAGCGGCCATGTCACTTGGGTTGTTTGGTGTTTGTTAACAACACAACCTTGAGACCTTATTACATCGGATAATGGACTTATCCTTCTAGCTTGTGCTGCTTCGTCCTGAAAATTAGGGTGATAATAATAAAACCTTTGGTGAGGATTATGAGATATAATACACTTGAAGTATTTAGCGCAGTACTTAGCACACATTTAAGCATTAAATGATAGCTATTATAATTCTTCTCATATGTTTCTCTGTGCTCATTTGGCAAAATCCTTTAAGTGGCATATTTGGGGGATAAAATGGGGAGTGAGGGAGGATGGGTGACCGCTGCCAGTTCATTTGAGTTTGCTTTTTTGGTTAACTGAAGATCATGTAACACTCCTTCTAGTTTAAACTTCTGCTATTGCACATCTTTTTAAAAGAAAGTCTGCTTTTCTGCTTTCGAGTGCGGTGAGAACAAGGGAATCTTCCTCTGTGTAGCAGTCCTGTAGGAACTACGTTGACCTCATCATTCCACACATTAAATTACAGTTTATGGGAATCTGGCGTATGGGAATTGGCTAAACCCTTTGTGTGATTCCAAAGCCCCCCTGCAAATTGCATTTTTACTTGAATATATTCTATGAATTTCATTTATTACGCTTTGTGGCACCCTCTAAAACCTCAGCACCAGGGGGAAAAAATCTGGTTACGTAGAGGTGAGTTCCACTTAATCAAGGTTTTCCAAATCCTGTCCTAGTTTACTTTGCTCCTAAAGCTTAGATCAGATTGTTCTGTGCACCACAATAATGACATCTCTGACTCCCATCCTCAGGGCATTAATTTTTAATCTTCCTTCTCTTTGGGATAATTAGAGAGGGCTGTGGGGGTTGGGAAGAGAAAGGGGACGAGATGGCGGATGGCAGAGCGGGAGTGGATGTTTGTATAAGGCAGCCTCTTCCAAGGAGGGGAGGGAGCCACTGAAGCTCTGTGTGCGCATTTCCAGTTTGCTTAACGGGGTGGGGGTGGAAAGCAGAGGCAAGGATCAGGATGGGGGCAGGTGGCTGATGGGGCCAGAGCAGGGTGTTTCCCGACATGGGGTCACTTGGGGAATGAGCAGAGCTGTGTAAAGTATGTATTGGAGACGGAGGTCGAGAAGTACATTTGGGTGTATGTAGGGATTTCTCCCTTGGCTAAGCTGAGTAAGGATAGACAAAGTTACTCGAAGCCTTGTCCATCTCCTACATCCACACTCCCTTGGACCTCTGGGATCATAGTGGGACTTAAGGGACATGAGTCAACATCTCGATTACAACGGGCAGGGTCCTACGTCTTTCATCTCTTGTGAAGTTCTTACAGAAGAACCACTCTGGACATCTGGGAACATAGTGCCTTTATGTTCAGAATCCAGGTTTTATTTATTTATTTTTTAAAGATTTTATTTATTTATTTGACAGAGATAGAGACAGCCAGCGAGAGAGGGAACACAAGCAGTGGGAGTGGGAGAGGAAGAAGCAGGCTCACAGCAGAGGAGCCTGATGTGGGGCTCGATCCCATAACGCCGGGATCACGCCCTGAGCTGAAGGCAGGCGCTTAACCGCTGTGCCACCCAGGCGCCCCCAGAATCCAGGTTTTTGCTAGTTTCTTAGACAGGTGAGTGGGGTTCCTCCAGCATCCCCCAGGCCCACCAAAGAGTGGGATGTAGATGGGAGGCTCCCTTGGAGTAAGCGATTCTAAGTTTCCGTTAAAGTGTTTCTCTCTTTTTTCACTGATGTAATTAAAAATGCAATAAGTAAAAATCCTCAGTGACATGGGAAAATCTTAACGAAAGCTAAAAAGTATAACAAAGAATTGCAGTTCTTACATCTTATGTGTAATCCTGCATTTAATCAATTGCATAAAGTCTTTCGTCTTCCCTAGCCACTCAGTTTCATGTTTATTTCTATATTCTTAACACATACTACATTGTTGCCAAACACGATAGGTAATCAGTAAATATTTATGGAATGAATGAATGAATGAATGAATGAGAGAGAGAATCAACATCCTGAATGCGTTGGGGGGCAGGGAGAAAGGGAAAGTTAGGGCTGTCCTCTTGACTCTCTGCTGAACTCAGTGACATAGAGCATAGCATGTTAGAAAGGAGAAGGCTGTCATTGTCTTTGGTTTTGTGATGGGAGAAAGAGTGGAAGGACCGCTCGGAGGTAAAAGTCCTGCACTTGTGTGTCTTTATGTGTATGGGGTTTCTTAACTGCGAAAACCCAGTTTTATTATCTATTATCTCCCCCATCGCTGCCCCCAGCAGAGATATGCCTTTTTCCTTTGAGTTTCCATGGGGTCCATGGTGACGGGTGACCTGGAGGGTCACTTCATTGATGTCTGCATGAGTTGCTCATTTAGAGGTGAGATTAGAGGCAAGGACGGTGGTTCAGATGCACCCTAAAGGGGATGTACTGAGTAATCAGTGCAAAACATACCCTCACATATTGCAGCACAATGGGCCAAATCATGAGAGCCAGTAATGAGGAGTCAAGAAGGGAGACAGTATCCTGTTGAAGCCCATAGAATTTTCTAAAATGGTGACTCATGATATGGCCATTGATTAGAAATACCTGGGCCTACCTGGGCCCTTTTTGTCCAGCAGAGAGGGTGTATACTGGTAGGTGTAGGGTGTTATTCTTTCAGGTGATTCTTGCAGAGCAATGGGATGACGTTAAGAGGAACAGCTTTGTGCAAGAGGCGCTGGGGAAGGTTGGTCCTTTGAATGTCAGCCAGGGTGGTTTGATCCTAGTATGACCCAATGACCTCACTGATCAAAGTACCACCATTAGACTGCATGCCCTTTACTGTGAATTAGATTATTATTCTACAAATAGTCATTTCCTTCCTCATGAGAGGGGGGTACTTTCCTGCCCCACTGATGTTGGACTTGGCCAGTGACCTGCTTGACTAGTGGAGTATGGATGGACATTCAGTGTGCCAGCTCCAAGCATAGGCCTTGAGAGGTATAGCTTGTTTCCACTTGCCCTTCTGGGAGCTTCTGACTTCTTTGTGTGAAGAAGGTGTCCCAGCTAGCTGCTGCCATTCCATCCTGGGCCTCAGAAACACATGAACAGACACGAGGCAGAGCTGTCCTAGCAAACATGCAGACCTGTGAATGAGAAATAAATGCTTATTTTTGTACACTGCTGAGACTTTGTTTTTTTTAAGGGGGTGTCATTTGTTACGTAGCAAAAGCTGACTAATATACCCTCTAATCACATAGACCTTTACTGGGCAGAGTGTGTTGTCATGTGTGTGATGGTTCCTAGTTACCTGAATGGACAAAAACCAATAATACAATTGACAAAATATAATTAGATGCAAAGTTTGTTAAAAAGTTTGGTCCTAGAGCATTTGCATTAGAATTCCCTGAAAAAGCAGCTCTGATCCATACCCACCAAATTAGAATATCTGGGGTTAGAGCCCGGGGAAACTGCATTTAAAAAATGCATTCCAGTGATTCTAATTGCCCCGAAGTTCAAGAGCTGCTTTCACAAATGGATTAAAACCTGTGACCACCTCCATTAACACCCAAACCAGAGTCTGCAGGAATGGGTTGGAGGAAAAGGATTTTTATGTAATTGCACGGGCTTTCACTTAAGTTCCCTTGGGGGGGGGGGAGAAGTTTATTGTTTTTTGTTAGTGGAAAGGACACATGTGTTTAGGAATCCAGAGAAATTTCAAGAGCCAGTCTTCAGGAAGGGCAGGAAATAAGGCAACTCCAGGTCCTGGCCATTCCTTCCGTCTTGGCTGTCATGTCCCCTCTCTGCCTCTCTTGGTACATCCATTCTTTCCTTCCTGACACCCTTCGTCCATTGCTCTCCATAGTTTCTCTTGCTTCTCTCTTAACTCCAAGGCTGACCCTCATCACCTCTACCCACCGTCACCACCTAGCTCTCTCAGTATCACTGTCCACCGAGGACTTCCCTCCATGTTCCTCAGTTCAGAGTCATGAGATAATCTGATCAGGCCATCTCAACTTGTCCAGTGTAGAAGCAAGCCCAGAGAGGTAGAAAAGCCTCTAGACTGACTCCTCATGAGGTCTGTGTCTGTCCCTGGGCCAGTCAACTACGGCTTTGGTGAGGCAGGGTCACATGGTACATAGCCATGGAGGGTAGAGTCCTCCAGGAGGTGGCATGCACAGATAAGCAGTGGTTCACACCTCTGTGCTATTGGGTAGAACTTGACAGAGGAGGCTGGAGGGGAGAAGGCACTGTCTGGGGTGGACAGTCAGGGGGGTGATGGAATCATCTGTTGAATGTTGGTCTTTCTCACTTGCCTTCACAAAGCTCAGAGCCCAACAGAGGAACCAGACATTAAGTGAAGAGTAAAGAAAATATCTACGTAGGTCCTGGAATTGACAAATGGGATATACCCGAGAAGAAGGAGCTTTCCACAGCGGAAAACGGGAAGCCGGATGGTACAGTGGAAAGATCTTGGGGCACCTGGGAAAGTACAATTAGAGCAATCTGGGTTTCAATCCTTGCCTTAAGAAGTGCTGGCTTTTTGATCTTGGGCCAGTTTCTAAACATCTCTAAGCCTTGCTGCCTTTTCTATAAAAAGTGGGTACTAACAGTTTCTACCTTGTAGGGTTATATTAAACGAAGTTATGTGTGTAAAATACTTAGCATAGCACCCGGCGTATTGCGTTGGTGCTGACCAAAAGTGAGTTCTCCTTTATCTGTCTCTGAATTCATGCTAAGCTATGAGAAATTGCACTTTGTTAGTGAGGTCTTAGGGGGTCTGCTTTGGGACCACCATTCCTTGTCTACAGAAGTCTGAAGAAAAGCCACGCTTCTGAGAAGTCTTGGGTTCCAGTCCTGGCCCATCACCTGGCATGATGGCTATGACTGGGCGAGTCCTGCCTTCCCCTGGACTTCTGTTCCTGTTGCACTGGTGTGAGATTCTTGGCCTCCTTCGTCCAGCCTTTTGCTGGCATTTGGTATGTGGGTCGCTTTAGGGGCTTCCGTCCGCTTGTAAGGTGGGGCAAAGGTCCCAGCTGTAGCGTGTCTCCCTCCCTGGCCACCTTCCACGGTCCTCAGGCCATTACACTAAGCCCAGGGAACCCACTCACTCTGCTGATTGAGATCAAGGATGCTTGAAAATGGGAATGCTGGGTGCGTGTGCTCTCTTGTCTCGTGGCCATCAATCACTGGCAGGGCCGGGGTAGGACTGTAAAGAGGGAACTGGCAAAACGCAGTTTGCATTACTAGAACAACACGAAGCGCTTTGCCTACGGTAATTGAAAAAAATCTAATTTCTGTCCATGTCCCTGGAGTATCTTCCCATTTAGATTCCTATGGAGTCTCCAAATTTTATTATCAACATAACTGAGGAGGCAGAAGGGATTCAGCCCCTGGAGTCGAGTTGTGAGGAGAATCCCTCGGCCCACAGAATGGTGCCCAACAATTGATGGTGGATCTCAGCTAGATTGAGGAGGGTGAGGTAGAGGTGACAGGGACGTGAGTGAGGACAATGCAGATGGGAGAGTGGGGCTGGGCTGGAGAGGCTATTCTGAGGCCTTGGGGTGCAGGTGCTTTTAGGACACTGTTACTTTGAATCCTCACTTCAACAACACATGAGAGGTGGTGCCATTGTACCCATTTCACAGATGGAAAAATAAAGGCTCAGAGAAGCTAGGTAACTTTCCCATGGTTCAACAGCTGAGAGTGGTAGACCTGGGTGTTGTAGCCAGCTCTGTCTGCGTGACTTCAAAACCTGTTTCCCTTTCCATCAAATACCATTCATTATCAGGCATAAATATATCACTGACCTGATTTCTGCCATGTTATTATTACCTCTTGTCTTTAAATTGACTTGCTTTAAAAAAATTTAGCCTTGTCACAAGGATACTATCAGTGAAATCCTGAATTTGATGGGCTACTTATTTCTTCTTTCTAATATCCGTTAGAATAAAATCATGGCTGGGGGCTCCTGGGTGGCTCGGTCGGTTAAGCATCTGCCTTCAGGTCATGATCCCAGGTCCTGGGATCGAGCCCAGTGTTGGGCTCCCTGCTCAGCTCAGCGGGGAGTCTACTTCTCCCTCTGCCCCTTCCCCGCACTCATGCTTGCATGCACACGCTCTCTCTCTATATATATATCTCTCACTTTCTCTATCAAATAAGTAAAATATTTAAAAAAATCATGGCCATGACATTTTAATTTTTTTCATTTCTTATTTTTATTATTTTAAAAGATTGATTTATTTGAGAGAGAGAGAGAGAGGGTGTTGGGGAGGGGCAGAGGGAGAAGGTGAGAGAAACTCAAGCAGACTCTGATCTGAGATCATGACCTGAGCCGAAACCAAGAGTTGGACGCTCAGCCAACTGAGCCACCCAGGCTCCCCACGGCCACTGACATTTTCAAAAAGTAACCTCAGTTTGGGAAACACTGTCCTGTACATAAATAACAATGTAACAACAGTAACACCTCCCGGTTGTCGAACATTCACCATGTGTCAAACACCGTGCAAAGCATCCTATCCTAGTGCAGTCGAACACAGGCTCTCCACTCACACGTGGGTTTGAAACTCAAGTTTGCCACTTCCTTGGTGCGGAACCTTCAGTGACCTAGTTAGCATCTCTGTGCCTCAGTTTCTTCATCTGTAAAACGGGGATAACAACAACCTTCTAGAGCTGTTCTGGGAATTAAACAAGTTAATAACGCTTAGAAAAGTGCCTTGCACTTACTGAGTGCTTGTGGAAGTATTAGCGATGCTTCATTCATTCATCCCATCACCCAAACATTCGACAGTTCACGTTTGAGCATGCTCTATACACCGGAGCCCATTCTCCAGATAATCTTCTCGACTGTCCAAACGATGTGGGTGTTATTATTGCTGTCCTCCACATTTTACAGTTAAGAAAACTTAGCTGGGGTAATTTCCCCGAGTTTCCCACAGCTCAGACCTGAGGAAGCAGAAAATCAAGCCCAGGTGTATCTAAAGTTCTGCCACCCACAGAACACTTCTGACACCAAATATAGGGGTTTTTTGACACCAGGTTGGGTTTTTTCCCCCACACTGACCAATTCTCTGACCCCAGCTGAATGTCCAGCTGATACCCAGGTATACCCAAGGACAAGACACTTCTCTCACCCCTCTTGGGAAATTCCAAGGGTTTTTGAAACTCTGAGCCAGGAACTGAGGATGAAGACCAAATATGTATTTTTTATTATACCACAGTATCATAAAAGCCTTAGCTGTCTTTTTTTTTTTTTTTTAAATTTACTCTGCCATCTGCCATTATTGCCTCCCCATGAAGGGAAGCCCTGCTTCCTGAAAGAGGGATGCCCCCCCACTTATGTCTCAGACACATGGCCAGACTTGATCCTCTCGGGCCAACTGAAGCTACTTGCCTAGTTTTCTGAAAGCAGTCAGTGGTACCCCGTCTCTCCTTGTCTTCCAGCGTTGATTCTAGTTGTGTGTGAGTGGGTCTGCAGCCACTGTTAGGCTGTTGTGGCCGTGGCCTCTCTGTGTCCCCCCAGTGTGCACCCGGAGCCCTGGAGCCCCTGCTCGTGGTGGGCTACGGCTGGGCCCAGTGACCTGAAACAGGCAGATGCGACCATAGCAGTAACAAGGAAGCATTCGTATGCAAACCTCTTGCTTTCCAAGGGACACGAGTTAAGGACCTGTTTTCCACTGTAGAAAACAGTGGTTTGCTTTACCGATGTCATCGTAGAGTTCTACTCAGAGCACTTTAGAAAATTGGGGTCTCTTGTTACTTGAAATGAATTTGTTCAATATGCAAAGCGAGGTTTACCCCACAACATTTTGACTTTTGACCGCCCTTCATAGGAAGATCTCTGCGCAAAATTTTATCATTAAGCACACCTGAGCTTCCTTTTGAGGGCAAGAAATTCACCTCTCTCCGTCTTTTGCAAAGAATGAACTAGAAATGATCCTACCTGAGGTGCTTTTTCAGGTGTGTTTAGAGCACGGTTTCCAGGGATGTGGATGACATAGTCTGTAGAGAGAGCTTGTGTTTGGGCTGTCGTGGACAGGACTGGCTTTCGTCGTGGAAACAGAGGTGGTATCTGTCCACTTTCCCCTTACCGCCCCCTTCCCCAACCAGCCACCCCTAGCCACACTCCAAGATTCACCTCATGTTTCTTTCCACTTGAAACTGTCCCTATCTCTTCTCTATTGTTCTTTTTTTTATTATTATTAAAGGTTTTATTTACTTTAGAGAGAGAGAGAGAGAGCAGGGGAGGAGCAGAGGGAGAGGGAGATAATCTCCAGCAGACTCCACACTGAGCACGGAGCCCTACACGGGACTCGATTCCAGGACCCTAAGATCAGGACCTGAGCCAAAACCAAGAGTCAACACTCAACCAACTGAGCCACCCAGTGTGCCCCTCTCTTGTTCTTTCTTCTCTGACTCTATTCAACTGTCTCTCTCTCTCTTTTTCCTACCTGATCTGTGATTTCATTGAACCACATGTGGGTTAAGAGTTGTGGAGTCGAACTTCGCCTTCCCAAGGTGACTTCCCCTCTCTGCCTTAGCTTCCTCCTTTGTTCAGTGGGAAAAACAAGAGCGCGATATCCTGGCCCTATTACGAGGATCAAATGAGATAATACAAATATTTAGCATGTACCGGGTAGATAGTAGCTATCCAGGAAATGGCGAGCAGGAGCAGAGATAGCGGTATTGACGGGAGTTGTGTTCCCAGTTAGAGAGTAAGAGGCTGGAGGCGGAGATTGTGTCTCGTATTTGCTTTTATCCTCCAGAGCTGATCATAGGCTGTGCTTGTAGCAGCACTCCGTAAATACCCAGTGGATTTAAAGAAGTTGTAAATGTCATGCTTTCCCTCATGGCTGCTGACTTAGAATTGCATTTAAATACACTTAGTGTTTGCCTGGTACTTAGACCCATTTTACAGAGGACACGTGTCAGTGATTAAATTAAAAGTCTATTCCTAAGTGTTTATCTTCTTGGAGTAAAAAGCACCTGACCACACCTGCTTCTGCTCCGGGCCGGCTAATGCGGAGTGTAAGCCCAAAGGGAGAGCCACCCTTGCTCTTTCAGTGTTAAGTGAAGCAGGTCGTATTCTCAAAGCAGCCGGAGAATTAGGAGCAGCTCTGCGAATGGGGAAGTCCTAGGGGAGATGTCAGTAACCAAAATTATCTCTCATTTCAGCAGCCACTAAAAGGATCCCCACCTGGCTCCTTCCCCTGGGGACTGACCTCTCCTCTGTGCCTGCAGGATGGGCCCAGAAGGGGTGAGGAGGGAGCAGTCATCAGGGGTCGGGTTACCCGGGGGGCATGACGTCAGGAGACTCTGGCTCCTCAGAGCCCGGCGCTGGTCGCACAGAAAGGCAGCAGCTGGGCCTGAGGACTGTACACGCTCTGCAGAGCCCTTCTAGGTCTGAAGCTCTGGGTGGTCGGAGGGAGGGCTGTAGATGCCCCCCCCCCTTGTAGCCAGGGCTGCTCTTCCTGCTCAGTTCGCCCAGCAGCATTGCCTTTCTGCAGCTTTCCCTGCGAGGCTCGTTTGCAGAGGGGAGCCAGGAGCTGCTACGGGGACAAGACTGTGGCTATTGAGTTGAAGAAGGGCTTCAGGTCCCTGGGATGCGCTTGCTCGCACTGCCAGTGGTGGATGGGAGGCAGAAGGATGTCTTGGGAAGAGCTGGATCTCCAATCAAACAGACCCCAGATGGATTCCTGAATTCAGTCCTTAGGATAGGACCATGTACAAATTGCTTCTCGGCTCTGAGCCTGTTTCCTCGTCTGTAAAATGTGGAGAATAACACTTTGCAGAAAACACTGAGACTGTCTAATGCATAGTGAGAGCTTGATACATGGCAGCTCCTTGTCACGCCTAACACTATCCCACTACGCCTGATATTAAAGAGACAACTAGCTAGAGCTTCAGAGCCACAGCTCCGTAGCTGCTGGACTACTCCAACCACGACTTGTGTCAGCTATGCACTTTCTGTTTGCGGCACCATCTAGAGCAGGTGTCTAAGGTCTGGTTGGATCCCCCCTTTGTTATTAGGGTCTTTAAATCTAGAGTCATCACTGTGCACACAAGAAAACTGAGCCCCAGAATTGTCATCCCCAGAGTAACCCAGGACCAGGCCTTCAATCCTTGTCACACAGCACCATTTGTAATTTCCTGATGGCTCAGGATCTTCTTACAGCCTCTGAGTATTTGCATATGCTGTTCCCTCCATCAAGAACAACCACCTGCTGACCGTGCTAGACTGTCCTCCTTGAAGATTCAGATCAGGAGTCAGTTCTGGGAAGCCTTCTCCGACCACCATCTCCCTGGCTAGGTTGGGGGCCCCTCCCCTGTGTTTCCAGGGCCCCTGGAGCTGACCTCTGTGGTGGACTTCTCACACTTGGTTGTGGACAGCTGTTTCCTTGACTGTCTCTCCTACTTAGCAGTGAGCTTTTCAAGGATTTAGGCCAAGTCTTACTTGTTCTTGTATTTCTGGCCTCATGTCTGGCACACTGCGGGTTCTCTAGGATCTTTTCAGTTCAGCAGTGAATGTATTAGTGAATGAACAGATATTGGATATAGGGTATTGCTTATGGTGGTAGCTTTTTCAGAAAGCCTCCCATAGGTTCTGTTAAGTAAGGTGGCAGACCTCTAGCCCATCTGCCCTTGGATGCTTCTCTGCCTCCCTCTGGGCCGGTCTCCCTCCTAGTAGCCCATCCTGCCTGAGCTGTATGTCTGTCCTTGTTGGCCCAAAGGGCTGGAAACCTTCCCAAAGTGAAGCCTGGAGAAGCCCGATATTTAGGGCCTATATTTAAGACAGTCCCTGCAGTTTTCTCATAGCTCTGTCCTTGGCTAACATCCTTACAGGGACTGAGTTCCCAGAAGATACAGTAATGGAGACATCACTGTATTGCACTCCAGAGCTTAGCATAAGTAACCCTGGTGTGCATTCATTCATTCACTCGTGCATTCATTCAACGCATTTCTCCTTCCATTAGGACACATAATCACAGAGTGACTGTATATAACTTTATCACTCACATGGCTCCGGTGTCACTCAGAGTAGGCAATTAGATTTTTCCCAGAGGCCAGATTTAGGGGTCAGGAGGGCAGGCTGATGGAGCATTGACAAGCACTCTGATGTCAGCTTTAAAACATGCAGTAGAATCCTGAAGAAGTAATATGACCCCTCCCAATACGCACATGCCCCCAACCTCCAGGAGCAGGTTTGGGGATACAATTGCTCTCTTCCCTTCCCTGGGGCAGGGAACAACCGGCCAGACCCAGAGGCCCTGCAGGATTTGAAGCCCTGAGAGTGACGGCCATGATAATTCTGCTCTCCTACAGTCGCAAACAAGCAAGCTTCCTCCTTCCAAGCCAAGCCTCCTTGTTCATCTTTGAGCAAGGTGGGACACCGAATGGGGCCCAGCTCCCCCCATGTGCTTCAGCGGGATTGTGGGAAGCTGGACTGGGGTTGTGTGGCCTTGGAAGGGTCATTTTACTACCGTGAGCCTCAGTGTTCTCATCTAATGAGGGGTTAGGTGATTGCAGTTGTTCCCCCCTGGTCACGTCGTTTGGAAGATGAAATAAGGTCATGTTTGTGAAAGTGAAAAGGATCCTAAGAGCTAATGTTCCTTGGGTGCTTCTTCTATCCCAGGCACTGTTACAGTTTCCATTTTGCAGATAAAGGACCTGCGACTTGGGGCAGTGAGGCGCTTTGCTCAAAGTCACGTAGCAAGTAAATAACAACGCACGGATTTGTTGTCTGTCTTATGTCACAGCTTCATCTTTTCACTGCTCTGCCCTGTACTGTTTCATGTTCCAGCTGTGTGACGTTGGGCCTGCCACTTCCCTCTCTGGTCTTCAGTGGTGCCATCTGAAAATGAGAGACTTGGCCCGGATGAACGCTAAGGTCCTTTTAGCTTTAAATTCCTGCTTTCATTTTAACCAAGGATGCACGCACACCGCACCCTACAAAGCTCGCTTCTTCCCGGTCCGGTGTTTTGAGCATGGACGGACTTGACCATGTGTCGCCTCTAGCCAAGAAGGCGCTCTAGAGGAGCAAGCAGATTGCCACGCACATCTAAATAGCAGAGCCGAGCCGCCCAAGTGGGAAATGGATGTTGTAATATAAAGGCAGTTAGCAGGGTCCTTGGCTCGCATATGTTTTTGAGCAAACTTAACAGATGCCCGGATGTCATGTCTGTATTCTTCAGGGAGTCTAGGATGACTAATTTTCTACAGCAAGTTTGCACAGCACATGGGAACGACCCATTGCAAATCAATTCCTAAGGTGCAACTTAATGAAAGCTTTCATTGATGATTCAGATTAATAATCTAAAATCCCTTGTAAAATGACCACAACTTCATTTCTGCCTGGTCTACTCTGTGTTTGGTAAACTAGATGGATAATCCTCTCTGTAGTTCTAGTTTAATGTGATTCCTTTTTCCACAGCCACGCCTGTTGACAGGGTTTGAGGGTTTTAATGCTGGTGCTTTGTTTCCGGTGCAACATCCTTTGCAAACTTTTGGGACTTGCTCAGAAATTTTCTTTGAGCTGTGCCCTAGGGAGATCTTCCAGATGGTTCGCTACCATTTTATTGTAGAATTAAATGCACATCGATTCTGAAGAATCAATGCCCAGTTAAGGTAGTTTGGGGGCCATTTGTAGACCCCAGCATACTTGATCTGGAAAAGTCTTTTGGAAACCTGTGTCCCCCCAGGCTGTTGAAAATATTGAAAAGCTGCGTCAGGAAATCGAAAGATAACAAGCCCAGTTCCCTTCAGTGGGCACCTTGACATCTTTTTCCTTGTTGGAGCTCTAGCCAGGCTGATATATTTCCAATTGAATTTTTGGCTGCGAGTGATTCCTGTTCCCAAGACCAGGTTGCAGCCTTCTGGGTTCACTTCTCTGTACTGGTTGCCTTGGAGCCAAGAAGTTTTCCCCATCATAATAATAAACAGTTGAAAACAGTTGAAGATAGAGGCCTTGCACGTGTCCAGCTCAGGCAGAATCAGCCTTTCAGTTGCCTCCAACTATTCATAACCCTCCATAATTTCATCACCATCGATTTCCCCTCCTCCCCAACGCGCTCTCTCATTGGCCTGTTGCCCATATCCCGTAATTGTGCCAGTAACCCCCCTGACCTTTCCTTTGCTAAGCCTGATTAATAATGTACTCGACACATTTCCCTGTTGCATCAAATACCAATTTGGCCTGAATGGGTGAAAGAATGGCTAATGAGGAAATGGTTAAGTCTTCTTATTGGACAAGTCTTTTCATTGAGGTGGTCTTGGGAGATGGGGAAGAGAGGAAGCTGCACGATAACATTTTGTTCAGCAAGTTTTTCTCAAACTCTGCCGCACAGTCTGATTCTAATTACCCAGATGCAGCTTTTGTGCAGGAGAGAGTACGTCATCTGATATCAGGGGACTCTGAGCAGTAAAGGCCTCATGTGACACCGCTTGTGGCAGGTGCTCGCCCGCTTCTCATATGTTTCTGCTAAATATTTTGGACCGAAAGGAGAGCAATTAGAACATGGAGTAGAATATATATTTAGGAAGGAAGGGGGAGAGCTGTCCTCTCTTCCCTCCGAAACTTTCTTTGTGTCCTGAAATGACCCAGGAATGTGCTAAGTCAGACGATGGAGTTGGGTAACCATAGAGGAGAACATGGCGCCCGCACTGCTGACTCTCCATCCGGCACAGATACCTCATTTGCAGTTGCTTCAAAGGCAGGTTTCGCTGACAGTTAATGTTAAGGGGACATGTGCCAGGAGAAGTGGCTTCCAAGCTGTGGAACAGCAGCCAGCTGGGCTCTTCAGCTCTGAGTTTCGGGTGGATTCTGCAGCTCCCTGGGAAGAGGCATTGGCCTTGAGCTACCCATAGCCCCAGAGAATGTCAGCGGTGGAGGTTCTTTGAGATCCTCTAGCCCAAGCCCCCATTTTACAGATGGGAAAACTGGGGGTCTCAGCACGTTGTCCTCTATAATCCTTGCCATCGTTGGAAAAGAATTGCAGAGAAGTGGAAACAACTGTATGAACCAAGTTTCTTGAGCATTTACTATGTCTTGTTCTGTACGAAGAATTCCACATGCATGATTTCATTTAATCTTCAGGAGAATCCCAGCTGGGAGGTACTGTTTCTCATCTTCACTTTACGGATGGGGCAATGCGGTTTTGAGACAATAACTTTCAGGGGAGCCTGTGCTTAAATCCTCACCACCCGATGCCAGTCTTCATTCCGAATCACCATGTTCTTACCACCTTCTGACCTAGTTTAGCTTCCTTTCGTTTGAGAGGTAAGGACACCTATCACTCAAAAAAGAAAAGCAGCTTGCCCAAGGCCACTCAAATAATGGAAAATACTGTTATTGCTATTGAAAGCTGACATTTATTGAGCACCTATGGTGTACCGGAGACTGTGCTGCGCACTTCCCATTTTCTTTGTTCATTTTTACCACCATTCTAGAAGGAGGATAGGTACCATTAGGGTAAGTAATCAAGGGCTGGGGAGGTTGAGACTAACCTGCCCAGTGATTGATAGTCAGGGTTTCCGGGGAAGCTCCAAACTTCAGCTGTCCTCATTCTAGTTTGTGAGGCCTGGCATCTCAGAATCCTACACATACCCATGTCCATATCTCATGGGATCCTCGTGGTAACCCTCCCGGCACGGAATCAGGAAACCTGGACAGAATCCTAGCTTTGCTACTAAATGCGTCATGTGCTATCAGGGAAGCCGCTTCCCCCTCTGTGTGTCTCAGTTTCCTTATTTGTGGAAGAGGGCTAGCATGCTTATCTATGCCGCAGGATCTTGTGAAGCCGTGAATGCGCATGCAATTCCCCAGCTGAAAAGTGCACGACGGGGGATTATTTGGGTTCTTTCCATTAGGTCCCTTTATCCTTTGAGGTCTGGCGGCTTTCTCTGGTGCTCCGTCCGTTCAGATCACCACTGGAGGGCCCACAGTTGTTGTGAGTTAGATGACAGCTGGGTTTGTATTTTCTTCGGATGGAGCGTGGCCTGGATCTTAAATGGCTGTCAGCGAGACCTCTTTTCTAGCTGCTCAGAGGGACAACAGAGCCGGGTTGGCAGGGCTCCCTCCGGATGTCTGGGGATGCCGCAGAGGGGAGCGGTGAAGCCTCCAGCACCAAGTCCCCATGTCTTCGTGCTTGAAGGGTGGGGCCCGAACAAGAATGGCTCCACGCTGAGGCAGGCTGAACCCTGCTCCAGAATCCTGCCCCACCGCCAGGAGCTGGTGGGAAGACCAGGCCTGTGAGGTCTGGGTAATAGTGATGCTGAGAAATGAGTGCGGAAACCAGGTTTCAGGGCCTCCAGGCTGCATCAGCAGTGTATTGTACACATTTCACAACATTAGGCCGTTTGGGCTATTGGAGTTTCGAGGGAAAATTCGTTCTAACCTTAACCAGTCTTATTGTGTTCTTTTTTTCTTTTTAATCGGGTTGGGGGATATTGTTTCTCTCTCTCCAGTCTACACTGATTTCTTCCTTATCTGAAATCCTGTACTGTCTGATTCTCTCTGAAACTAGGAGAGGCAAGTAACACTTTTGAGAGTCGTCTCATCCCTTCCCTGGACACTATGCTCAAACGTTTCCATCTATTACCCTGTATCATTCCTTCAAAACCAGATCACTCTCTCTCTCCTTGCAATGTTCACATTCTCTTGCTATTTCCGCCATGCTAACGGTTTCACCTGTTCAACCTCCTTCATTGGCTCTTTCTCTGAATGTCAAGTGCCTCTGGGCTCAGTCCTTAGTCCGTCCTTCTCTTCTCGAGGACTTCGTAGATGACCCTGTTCAGCCCTTTGGTTTTATCTTCCATCTTTGTGCTGATAATGTCCAAGTTTATGTCTCCAGACCCACGTGTGCACCTGGGTGCAGACTCACAGCCCCCTACTTGGAAGTCTAAAAGAAAGCTTGGCTTCTGCCTGCCTCTTCAACCTCCTCTTTTCACTTACACGTGAGGCACAGTGACCTTTGTCCTGTTTACCTCTGCGGCCCCAGCCGGTGGGATGCGGCTGCGTGTGGCCAGGGACTGATGAATGTTTGTTTGATGTCGAATGAAAGAGTAATAGGAGAGGTAGGTCCCCAGTTTTATAGGTGAGCAAGCGGAGGCTGAAAGATGTAATTTACCCCACACCACAGATGTTCTTCCCCCTCAGAAAAGGTGTAATGGTTTTAGTCAAGATCACCTACCTGAAAACACGGCACTGAGTTATTCTGATAATTTATAACTTAAACAAGGGTAGATCTCTCTTTGCTGCCCAAACAGCCAAACTCAGTATGTACATTTCATAGCAATGACGGTAATGTATTACGACCATCGTTTACCCCATGTATGACCGATCTGTTTTCCCCCCTGAAACACATGCTTTTCTGACTTCACAAATAATCTCGTTATCTTGCTATTTATTATGTGTACGGTAATTGGCACTCGTAACTCTTTGTCAGCTCCGGTAGCGGACCATTTATCTAGGAATCTAAATACCCAATGCATTCAAATAAAATTTGTCTTAAAAGGTTTTACAAATAATTATCTATTTACAAAACCCCTCATCACTGTCCTCACTGAAGGATGATTTGTCATCGTACCTGGTGCAGGATAATGGGGGTGACCTGGGGGCAGCTGGATGGTCGTGGGGCACCACGGCCTTTTCTCTGGTGGCACCTAGTTGGGAGATCCCCAGTCATTCCTGTGCTTCAGCAGAAGCCAGTTGTTCTGAACTTTCATGTTGCAGTGATGCAAGTGGATTTCATGTCTCCATTCTTACTCTGCACCATAGGAAGAAACAGCAAGAGACTCCAACCAGAAACTGCTGAGCTGGGTCAACCCCCCTCCCCTTTTTTTTAAATGGTCTCTCCTTTTGATTTTAAGAAGGCTGAACTCTGGAAATACCATGAATCCAGAACAGTTCAGAATCTGGATATTCGGGGTGTGCAACCTTCCCCCAACATTGTTCCCCAGCTGTTTGCCCTACCTGGCACTTTGGTGTCCTTGACATTACTTAATTCCCCTACAAGGCTTTTTCTTCTCTTTGGATTTGATGCCTACCCCTGTCTCTTTATCAGGACCTTGCCCCACCTCCCTTCTGACCGGCAGGCCTGCTGGCACACAAAGACAGACTTTGATTGTATCTGTCCCTTCTGGTTGGATGCTGCCTGGCTCACCCAGCCTTTGGATCAGGACCGGGACCCTGATGGCCTCCTCTGTAGCCTCATTGAAAGCTCCTCCTGGAAGATGACACTTGCAAATGTTACCCCAAGGCCGGCTACCTGGAGCCACTCGATAAAGATTCATTTGTCCAACTTCTTGGCTGGCGGCAACTGGTTATGCCTTTCCATACTCCGCTCTGCACATCTGGGTAAAGACTCTTCATGAGGGGATGGCAGGAGATGCCTGCAGGTGCCCTGTCTCCTCGCTGCAGCTGCTCGAAATCAGACATGTCTAAATTCACCCTAGAGGTGGGCACAGACCAGAGATCAGGCACTGGGAAAGCAAGGCAGTGCATCGCTGCTCCCTTGCCTTCCATTCCAGCAAGATTCTTCTGGGTAGTTCTTTTCCTAGTGCTTGCCTCTTAATAGCTACGCCCTCCCCTCCAAACTCAGCTCTTGCTCTGCATCCGTCTGAATTTCCTGTGCTCCCAGCCTTGCCTTCCTATTAAATTAGGTATGAGAAGTTTCCGTGAGCCGGTGCTGTCCTGCGCATACAGCTGGCAGTCTCTGTGCACGGCCTGCTGGATGCCGTGGCTTGGATGCATCTGGATTTATCTACAGGATAACACGAGAGACTCGTGCTTTTATCTGTGTGGCTGTTCAGGTCCTGGCATCCCTACCTAATAAAACACACGCTCCCCTGGAGGGTCTCAACAAAGGAATCCCATGTTATTATCTCTTGGCATTCCTGTAGCTCTTTATTTTTTATCTTCTGGTGCTGGTGGTGGGCGGGTATGTGTTTATGATTATTTTATTAGCCTCTCCTCACAAGATTCATTTTTATTAAAAAACACAAGTATCACTGTACATATCTAGGCAGGCGGCTGCGGAGGATTTCGGGGGAGACTAGGCGAAAGACTCGAATGTCTGTAGGCGTAACCTGTTGCTGAAACAAACGGCTACAAGGCATCATGGACTTGTTTCTCACAGGTAGCCTCAGTCAGTTGTCATTTAGGTAGGGTGTGACCGCCCTGACTTGCTCTTTTAAAGCCGACGTGTCACAGAGGGCAAGGCAAGTTTATGGAGATTGTTTTAAGAAAATTCACGTTTTCTACTTTCTGTAGTTACTTCCGGCTCAGAATGGTTCCTAGTTGCGCATGTCTGGTTATGTGGGCTAACACATTTCCTTGTTTAAGCTAAGGTAAAATAGATTTTCTCGTTCTTGCTGCCTGAAGCATCCCGATGGGTAAAAACAGGTAACGCGTGCGCACAGCACGTGCTAGTTTACAAAGCGCCTTCACACTGATCATCCGTTCACATCTCACGACAACCCCGAGACGGGAGCCTTCAGATTTCCCCGCACGGAAGAGGAGCTGGGGGTTCTGCGGGACGGGAGCCTCATCCAAAGCCATAGTGCGATGAGTGGTGGAGCTGCCCTTGAACCTTAGTCCTTTCATTTGTGTTTCAAGTTCTTTCTACTATTTCACGCTGTCTCACAAAGAAATAGATTTGTGTATCTGTCCGTCCGTCCGTCCATCCATCCATCCATCCATCCAAAACTATTCGCTGGAGAGCTGTATACCAGATGCTGTCTGGAATGCTCCGTTTGGCAGGGAAGACAGTGAGTGAATAGAAGGATAATTACGGCAAGGTATGACAGGTGCTCAGGCATTAGCATTAGGGCTCTGGAAAAACAAAGGAGGGACACTCTGGAAAAACAAACCAGTAGGCAGGGAACGTTTCCCGGATGAAGTGATTCTAAAGCAGAGCTTTGACATGTACGTGCATTTAACAAGGATTTATTTCCCTGAGTGGTGTGTTTCCTATGCCCCACTTTTCTGCCCTCCCGTTATGGCACTCTTAGTGGAGCTCCGTTGTCAAGAAAGAAACGGGGTGGAAAGAGTTCCAGAAGTAAGAGCATTCCCAGTGAGGGAACTGCGAGTGATACGGTGGCCTGGAGAAGGCTGTGAACACATGGAATGGGGAAAGAGCACTAGACAGCAATTGGAACACCTGGTTCTGATCCTGTCTTTTTTCCAGGTCTTGCTTTCTTATCAGTAGCACAAAGGAGTTGAATCTGTAAAAAGCTGAAAAATGTTGGCTACACTGTCCCCAGCAGGCAATGAGAACGGGGCAAGTAGGAATGTGGTCAGCGAGCTTGGCAGGGTGCTGCCTCGTGCTTTCTCATAGCCTCGTGCCTTTGCACTGGCTCTTCCTTCTGCCTGGAAAGCCTTTGCCCATTTTGTTCATCCATTAACCTCGAACTCATCCCCAGCTCTGTTCTGCCTATTTCCAGGCAGATACAGAGACTCTTCTCAGGTCCCACAGAGCCCTGGGCTACAACATGTTTGCCCCACTCACTATGTTTGGTTATTTGCGTGCTTGACTCTCCACTGGGCATGGTTTCCGTGGGGGAGGGACCACATCTCTTCCTTCCGTGTTCCTAGTATGTAGAACGTGTGAATGAAAGATGGGGAACTGTGGACTTTGGTTTGATCAGGGACCTTCGAGTTGGAAGAGGTTTCCAAAAATGACAGGTATTCAGAATAAAATACTTCCATGCCTAATATACAGACAAAACTCAAGACCCAGTGAGGTTCAAGGACTTAATGAAAATGACGAGCCAGGTCTCCTGCTTCCCAGGGCCAAGGTTTAGCCATTCCACCAAAACTTTCAGGATTTCAGTCTCATTTCATTCCTCTGGGAAAATGGAAGAGGCATTTTTGCTGGTGTAAGTTGAAGGAGCCAGGAGCTGGGGTCTAACAGCTTGAGGAGAGGAACGATAGGAAGTGTGTGAAGGTTCATTTGGGTAACAGCCTTCTGAATAGATTAAGACGGTGATGCTGGGGGGAGGCAGTGGAAGATCAGAGGAGGCAGCATTTGACGAGGCGGAGCTGACTGGGCCGGGAACAAACAGCTCATCTCTGGGGAGGGCAGAGCGGGTTTCACGGAGCGTGTGTACGAGACAAGCTCCATGTGCAGTGGAGTGATGTGTACCGCAAACACGTTTCTGTCCCCCCCCCCCCTCGGCTGTCACAGACCTGGCCCCGCTGCACATGTCATTTTTATTTCCCTTTTCAAGTTGCAGTGGACTCTTTCAGGCTATCTGAAAACAGGGGCTGGGCTTTTTGGGGGTACCTGCTTCATTCTCATGGCCAGTCTTCATTGCTTTGGGATATTGTTTTGGTCTTTGTTCATCTACCCCTGACTTTATTCCTTGGCAACGTGCCTCTGGCTCTGCGGGGCCCCTGAAGCGTCTTCCCAAGCTGCTGCTTGTCAAAACCCCATGAGAGGCACCTTATCAGTTCCCTGGCAGACGTGGGCTGGTGGCGCCGTGTGCACGCCCTGAATCGCTGATAGACGCCACTCGCGGAGTCAGCACGCACCTTTAATAGAGAGCGCCGTCTCGCTATTCGCTTTGATAGGGCTGGTCGTGATAAAAGCATCTCATCGGATTGGCTTTCGAAATGGCAGATGGAGAGCTGGATGGGGGTGGGCAGGGAGAGGCGCTGGCAGAAGAAATGCTCCCTTTCGTAAAAAGCTGACTTTGTCTCGGCCAGAGCCTCTAGGTGCCCAGCCCAGAACTGGCTGGACGCTACCTTTGATTGTGTTTTTCTGCTCCGAAAGAATTAATGACCAATACGCACATCCCGGGCACTGCCAAGGGGGTTCTGGCAGGATGTGGGCCAGACCGGCCTCTGAGCTCCTTGAAGACAGGGCCTTTCTTGTATTTTTCTGGTTCCTCATCCCAGACTCAGTGTCAGGCACATGGATCTGTGGGGGCTCACGGGCCTGAGTTCAGCCCTGGCTTCACTCCTTGTTAGCCATGTGATCATAGGCAAATGACTCAACCTCTCTTGAATTCCTTTCCCAGCACGGGCAGGGATGGGGGAGAGAGATGTGTCCTGGAGATGCTGCTGCCCAAACTGAGTCTTGATAGAGAGGAGGCAGTGGGGCTCCCTGGCGGGCAAGTGAGGTCGGCTCTATAGCCTCATGTAGCTGAGGACTTGCCCTGTGGTTGAAGGTCAGGCAGGCCAGCTGGAGGAGGGGCAGGGAACAGCGACACTGAGGTTCTGATGATGGGGTGGGGAAACCAAGAGTAAGGTTAGAGTAAGACCTATTTAGAGAGTAAGAGTAAGTTCTTACTGAGAGGAAGATGTGTAATTGGGATGGGATGCTATGAAGCCGTGACAGTGACAAGGGACATTCTAAGGGAGATCGGGAAGACACTTGTGCCCATACCTCACCCTCAATTCACCAGAAAACGTCCATCTTCTTTCCATTCACCCTCAGTTCACTAGAAAATGTCCATCTTTTTTCCATTTCCCGGTTATGTTCTGAAACTGACCCCTGAGTGGCTGCTATGGATGAAAGGATAGAGATGGGACAGTGAGAACTGCTTTGGACCCCGACACTAGCCTGGCGTGGCCACCTCTGCTTCCCTGACTCTTCTGTCCCCTAGCATTGCTCTGATCGGGCCACATCCCCGGGGCGCTGACCACACCCCCATGTGTGCTTCTCAGGGGCTTTTTCTCTGTCTCACTTCAGACTGCCTGCTTGGCCAGGTACTCCTCTGAGACCCTTGTATCTTCCGTATGGCTTTGCTGCCTGCATACAGACCCCAGCAAAGCAGCTCTCTGCTCACCTGCCCACAGTGCTTTCCCGGGAAGCTCTTCCTGCCTCCTCCAGCACCAAGAATTGAACAAACTCTCCACATCACCAACAGAACACTTTAAAGGACAGATTTAATTAATATCTTGGGTAGCTATAGTGTCTATAATTAGAGCCATTTATAATAGAGTTGTATAATTAATATCTCGTACTATACTTGCAGAAAGGATAAATACTGCCAGGACCGTTTTTACCTTCCAGACATCCCTTTTGTCTAACCCCCTTCACCCCCTGGTTGTTGTATTACTTGCAATTAACCATATAAGTGGAATCTTTTTATACAAACAAATAAAACTAATAAATAATCAAGCACATCTTCTCTTTGCTCTGGCAGCAACCTCCTTGGCCTTAATGAGATTTGAACCAACACAGCAATGTTGATATCCGTCAACCTTGTTACGGTGGGATTCTCTCCATATTGGATTTCCTTAGGCTACTGGTGTCCCCTTGCATCAGATATATGATCCCTGTGGCTCTGAAAGTCTGTAAGGCACTAGCTGGAAATTGTGCTGGTCTGGGAAAACCATGGCATGCTTGAACTGTCTCTGGAATTTCTATATTTTGTCATCTAAGGGGCTGCTCAGGAAGTGGAGTGGGTTACCGTGAGACGTGTGGGTGTGCAGAGGGAAGAGCTTCCATCTCCAGCGATCCTCTGTGACATCCTCTGTGACTGCAGGCCAGCAGGAAGTGGCAGAGCCATCAATTTCATGGCAAAGTGTTGGTGGTCAGTATCCTCTGACATTATGATGCCGTAGTTGAAGTCCCCACTGTGCCCAACTGTAGAAGCAGTTGGAGAAGGTTTTCTGCATACATTGTAAATACAAATCTGATCATGTCTTGCCTGCTTATTATCGTCCACGGACTCCTGGTCACTTTTGCAAAATGTCCAAGCCCTTTAATTCAACAAAGAGCTTTTCAAAGAGGGTGACTAGCTCCCCTACTTTGCCTGAGATGGAGGGGGGTTCCTGGGATGTGGGCCTCTCAGTGCTACAAAGGGAAAGTCAAGGCAAACTAGGCTGAGTTGCCTGCCCCCCCCCCCACAACCTAGGCCCACCCCTCTGCAGCCCCAATTTCCACACCTCTCCATCTTGTGGTTCAAACTGGATTCTAATTGTTCCCTGCTATTTCCTGCCTCTTTGCCTACACCGCTGCTCTCTTGGCTGCCTGGAAGGCTGCACCACTCCCCCGTTGGCCTAACTGATTCTCCTTCTCCTTTAAGACTTAGCTAGGGACCGCCTCATCTGGGAAGTCTTTGCTGACCCCCTCAGCTGGGGCGTTTCTCCCCTCTGTGTGCGCCCCTATTGTCACAGCCATCACTCCATCTTTTCATTATCTATTTCCTAGTCTCTCTCCCCCACTGGACTGGGAACTTGGTGGGGGCAGGAATATGACTTGGAACTCCTGGCACCTAGCACAGTGACTAGACAGAGGCATTCCTTAAATATTTAATTCAAAGATTTATTTAACTCTTTAAATATTTAAGTGAATGGATGAATTAAAATATAGTTTAGGCATTGGTAGACTTTCAAAGCCACGTATCTGCATTCTCCTGACAAGCATGTGGAGCAGTCCATGAGAGACAGGGAACCCTGACTCTTTCGGGGGACAAGGTGACTCAGGCCCACCAGACATACTGTCCAGGGAAAACGGGGCTGGAAGTAGGGTGGCGATATGGGCTGAGGGTGGTGGCAGTCTGTAGCTCTGAAGCAGGCTGGTGTCCTGGGAGCTGGGATGGGGAGAGAGAATGGACCTCCTGGGCACAAGCGAACCAACTATAACATCAGAATAAATGCAGGGTCATTGGTCATTTAGCTCTTTGGTGCCAGATATTCTTATCTAGGATGTCTACCCAAAGAGGGGTTGGGGGCCAGAGGGAGAGAAGGAGAGAGAGAGAGAGACATCTAGGAAGGTGACCAGGATACAGAACTTAGGAAAGTTCCTTTTAGAGAGGCCCTGCCGGGGCTTCTAAGGGCAGAATGGAGCTGTGAAGGCAGCAGGCAGGACCCGGTAGAACTAAGACTGCTGTGGGCAGTGTGTCCCGCACCAGCGGGGGGGTGGCCGAACTAGTCCACACGCTGCTCAGGGGGCCCATCACCACCTGGCCCCCTGGTGGGCACGCTGCCAGAAAAAGAAGTCTCCCAGGCTTCAGAGGGGGCTGCCTCATGCGCTGGAATTCTGTGTGCAGGATAAATATTTCAGAAAGGCAGCTGGCAAAGGCAGTGCCTTTTTAATCGAAGCTGAATAGGAGCCTGAGGGGGAAGGGCACGGCGTCCTCAGCAGTGGAATAATGTGCTTGCAACACCACGTTCCCGTGTACAATGGGACAGGAGGTGAACGCGGGAGATGGCTTCGGTTATAGAACTCTTTTCCTCTCGGCCAATAGTGAAGGCGAGCCTGGAATTGTCGGCCGTGACCTTCGACGGCAGCTCAGGGTGGGTGAGGCAATTGTGCCTGATGCATTGGAACAGGTGGGGGCAGCGAGCAGCGCCTGCCCTTCACGGAGCGGCCGGCTCCGCCGGGTGCGGGGCTGTGCTCTACATGAATGACTGCACTGTCACAAGAGCCTCACGGCAAGAAGTGATCGCGCCTGCTTTCCAGAGGAGAAAACTGTGGCCCAGAGAGGTCTAATAACTTCAAAGCACTTAGCAGAGCATCCCGACAATGGTGGCTACGTTTTAGATAAGGTTTGATCTGTGCCAGCCATTGACCGAAGTACTTTAAAGATACAGCACATTTAATCCTTACGACCACCTGTGAGATAGGTGCCATTACTCGCCCCGTTTTCCGGATGAGGAAACCGAAGCACAGAGAGGTTAAAGAGCTTGCCCAAGGCCACACAGCTGGTAAGTAACAGAGCCAGATTTCGAACCTAGGTAGTCTGACTCCAGAGTTTGAGTGTCTACCCATTTACAATACTACCTTGTGTACGGAGAATGTTCCATAACGGTTAGCTGCTGTTACTGTTATTACCTCCCTCAGACCCCCGCCCCCACCAAGCACACAGCTTGGGAGGGCAGGGCCAGGATTGAATACAGGGTGCCCAACTCTAAGATATCTGCATTGAATGTCTATGTTAGGCCGAGGGAGGGATTTGTGGATTTTGCCAATTAACTGGGGGTTAGTAAGAAAAACCAGTTGCCGTCAACACTGGCAGATTCTGCAAGAGCTCGGGAGTATCTGTGTTTTCTTTCTGGGCTCCTGGCGCCGTTACACGTCCCTGCTTCCTTTGCAGGGGAGTGGGGCCAAGCCAGTGAATGCTAGCCAACAGAATAGGAGCAGAAGGGATGTGCACCGCCCGCTTGCCCCCAGCCCCAACTAGTCCACCCATCTGTGATCCTAGAGGACTTAAAGGAGGGTCACAGGTGGCAGGAGCCTAGGAGCCTGAATGACTACACGGAGCAGCCCTCCCCACATCCCCTTCCTCCCCAATCCTTGCAGGACTATGATGCAAGCCAGGGGCCATCTTTATTGGGTCAAGTCACTGGGATACTGAGACTATTACAGCAGTCAGCTCTTCCCTCTCCCCCAATAATATAGAGCTTTTAAAAAAGCCCTTGAGAAGGGCCTTAATCCACTTCTCCACCAGAGTAAACAGAGGCTGAGAGAGTGGGGTTTCGAAACAGCACAGGCTTTGGGCCGGACACAAGTGACTTCGGTCCCAGCTTGTGCGTCAGCCCCCCTGAGCTGCACAGCCTGCTCTGGGCCATCAGGGCAATGCCCCCTGTGCTGGGTGGTAAAGCTTCCAGCACAGCGCCCGCCGCACGCTAGCTGCCTAAACGTGAACGGTTCTTCCCTTTCGTGAAGAGCAGTTGTCAGTATGTGTCAGAACCTAAAATGTTTGCACGGCTGTTCGCCGAGCGATTCTACTTCTGGGAATTTATTCAAAGAAAATAATTTTGGATGCTCAAAGATTTTGCTATTAAAATGTTTATCCCACTGTTGCATTTAAGTGAAAAATTGGAAGCAAGCTCAATTTTCAGCAGTAGGAAATTGGTTAAATAAACCGTGGTGCCTCTCTTCGATTGAGAACCACCCAGCCATTAAACATTATGGAATAGAAGGACATGCGACGATACGAAAAAATACAGTAAAGTGGAACAAGCAGATTACAAAATAGGATGTATTCCATGAGCCCACTTTTAAAAATAAAAATAAAAGTATATGTAAATATGCAGAGGGGCACCTGGGTGGCTCAGTCGGTGAAGCGTCTGCCTTCAGCCCAGGTCATGATCCCAGGGTCCTGGGATCGAGCCCCATGTCGGGCTCCCTGCTCTCGGGGAACCTGCTTTTCCCTCCCCTGCTCCCCCTGTTAGTGATCTCTCAAATAAATAGATAAAGTATTTAAAAATACATGTATTCATGGAGAGAAGAAAGAGACTAAAAGTTTATACCCTAAAATATTAAAGTGCTTATCTTTGGGGAGTGGGGCTGTGAGTTTTCTCTCTCCTGTGTTTATCTGTATTTTCTAGATTTCCTATCATAAATAGGCATTACTTTGATAAAAAGAAATACTAAGTTATAAAAACTCCTTTTCTGGCCTTGTCTGCATTAGCCATGACATCCCTTATCACCGTGTGTGGATGTTGACTTGCACAGTGTGAAAGACAAAGACAATTGTGAATCGACACATCTCTGGACATATTTGACACATCTCTGGACATACCTGGTGGGGGGTGTCTTGCTGTCATTGGTGGTTTAGTGGGGTGCTGGTTGTTGGATGTTTAATATCATGGGTATTATTTGCATGGACACGTGTGCACCTGGATCTTTCTACTCCTCCCTTCACCCAGAGAGTGCTGCTGCTGCTGCTGCTGTGAACCCTGTTTCCGACCCTGAGATACTCTCCAGGTGCCCAGTGGATATGAGCTCCTCTGGACACGCTAAGAACCACAAGATGCAAAGTGGAAACTCCCAGCCTTAATATCACAAGACATTTGCCATGGAAGCACATGGTGGAGCGGCCTCTTCCGGGCTGATACGCTCGCCACCGGCTTTCTTACTCGCCGAGCTGGGCACCGATGGATGTATAGGAGTTTGTTCCAAGCTTGTCAAAAACATGCATTTGCAGGAATAAGCGAACCACAGACTGGGAGAAAATATTCACGATGCATGCACCTGGCCAAGGACTCCCATCCAGAATATAGAAAGATTTCCTACAAATTAACAATAAAAAGACAATAAAATGGGCAAAAACTGGGCAAAAATAAAAATGGGTGAAAACTTGAATAAACACTTTGGAGAAGAACATACAGGAATGGCTTAATAAGCACATAAAAGGAGTTCCACATCATTAATAATCAGGAAAATGCAATTTAAAGCCACAGTGAGGGGGCACCAGGGTGGCTCAGTGGGTTAAGCGTCTGCCTTCAGCTCAGGTCATGATCCCAGGGTCCAGGGTTGGAGCCCCATGAAAGACTCTCTGCTCAGCGGGGAGTCTGCTTCTCTGCCTGCCTCTGCCCCTCCCTTCTCCCCCACCTTGAGCTCCAGTACACGTGTTCTCTTTCTTTCTCTCTGTCTCTCTCTCAAATAATCTTTTTTTTAAAAAAGATTTTATTTATTTATTTGACAGAGACAGAGAAAGACAGTGAGAGAGGGAACACAAGCAGGGGGAGTGGGAGAGGAAGAAGCAGGCTCCTAGCGGAGGAGCCTGATGTGGGGCTCAATCCCGGAACGCTGGGATCACGCCCTGAGCCGAAGGCAGACGCTTAACGACTGTGCCACCCAGGCGCCCCTCAAATAAATAATCTTAAAAAAAAAATAAAGCCACAGTGAAATACCATTTCATACCTATTAGAATGGCTAAAATTAAGGAAAAAAAAGTCTGATAATTCCCAAAGTTGGCAAGTATATGCAGTAACCAAGATCTCAGTTTAGTGCCATTTGGAATCAGTTTAAATGTCTGTTCATGTACATTCTGTTCAAAAGTCACTTGATTTATGTGATAAAGTAGTTTCTGGATAAGTATGTTTGTTTATTCATGCACGTATGCAGCAGTCACGTGGAGTTCGTGTCTCCAAGATGCAAAGCGAAGCCAGTTAAGTCAGCCGTTGTACAGCTAGTGTTATTAACTATATTCTCTCAATTCTCAGATACATGTATTAGTTTACAACCAATTTCAAAATTAATCTGACAACTGAAAAGAAATGTGTTCTTGCACCAAAAATAAGAGTCTCCAGGTGCCTTTGCATGTCATTTTTTCACACGTGGGCCTGGCTTCCTCAGGAAACAGACAATTTTCATCCTCTTGCCCTTTGCCTCCACATTTAAAATTTTTTGAAAAGCAGTGCGTGGGGAATGCATGGTATTAACGATGATATTGTTCCATCTGTTCACGCTTTTACCCCCCTCGGTCTCTTCTTAAATATAGCTGCATTTTGACCTCTCAATCTAAGGAAATTATCTTAGATTAATTCAGTCTTAAAAAGTTGGCTTGGCTTTATTTACTTGCCCAAAGCCCTGAATACAAGGGCAAAGGTTAAATCCACTCAACAAATTTTTTTTTGTGCGTGCAGAGTTGAGCCAGGCACTGTGGAGTGACATAGAAGGAGCGGCTCTGATATGACACACTGAGATCGCTTTGTTACGAGACGAACTCTGAAGTTAGGGGAGTGGGCAGGAGGATGGCCCTGCCCTGTCTTATTTATGTGATCTTGGGCAAGTCATTTTAATTTTCTGAGCCTCTGTTTTCTCCTGGGTGGAATGAGTATAATTCTACCTGTCTCATGTGGTTGATTTAATGGATTATGTGAAAAAAGAAAACCCTGCCATGTGATAGGTTCTCAAGGAATGTATGTCAGACCTGAACCTCAATAGAGACCCAAGATAAGCTTGAACAGATTCTCAGAGACAACAGGAGACAGTGCAGAGCCTGTCTTATGAAGTTCAAGATTGACATGGCACAGCTTTTATTTTTTATTTTTTTTAGAGAGTTTGGGTCGGGGACAGAGGGAGAGAGAGAGAGAGAGAATCTTAAACAGACTCCTGGCTAGGCACAGAGCCGATGTAGGGCTCGATCTCCTGACCCTGAGATCATGACCTGAGCTGAAATCAAGAGCTGGATGCTTAACTGATTGAGCCACCCAGGTGCCCCTCCTTTTTTGGATGGCATGGCTTTTAGAGTAACATCCATCCAAGGACGTTTCCACAGTTTTCAGTGAGCCGCAGGATTGCACAGGAAATGTGTCCACAACTTTGACCTTGGTCTGGTAGAGACAAAATGTGTCTTGGCAAAACTGAAGTGAGTTTTGAAACAAGCCCCATCTATTGTCTTCATGACTCAAAAGGGCAGCAGCGAAAGGGTTAAAAAAGGTAATGGCAGGGGCATGATGTTTAGAAATAATTTCTGGAAAAGAATCAGGCACATGGGGTGCCTGACTGGCTTAGTCGGTGGAACATGTCTCTTGATCTCAGGATTGTGAGTTCGAGCCCCAAGTTGGGTGTGGAGATTACTTAAAAATAAAATCTTAAGCCCAGCCGTGTGCACACGCACGCACACACACGCACCACCTTACACACACACACAAGTTGGCAAAGCCCTATCTGTGGGGAAAAGCTTGGTTCATCAGTTCATGTTTCTAATTTGAAGTCTTCCTTATCCTGTTTGAGGTGCTTTCAACATGTGTAACCCAGGCCAGCCAGTCCTGTGGGACATGGAGGCTGAAGAAGGGATAGCAATGGGGAAAGTGCTGCCTGAGACCCAGGGTACCGAGAGCATCCCTGAGCTCAGCTTAAGGATGGGTGAGGGCACCAGACTGCATGAAGAAAGGGAGGTGCTCAGGGTGGAAAGGCATTTCCCGGAGTAGGAACAGCAGGTGGGGTGGTCTAGGAACCGAGAAGTGTGGGACATGGAAGGAACTGCCCGTGACTGAGGCAGGAGTCCAGACTGTGAGGTGGGACATGAAGGGGGGTGCATAGAAGCCGCTGAGCCTCCCACATCTTTTCCCCCTCAGGACATTTTCTTTCTCTTGCCAGTTTTGCCAACCAAGAGGAACAGAAAGGTATTTTCTTCTTCTGGTGAGGTGCCAGCGGGGGCAGGTGCTGGGTGTTGAGTGAGGCTTCTGAATGGCACGAAGCATGGGGGCCCTGGCTGTCCGGAGAAGGGTGGACGTTAGGACCCCCGACCCAGACAGTCCTGGAGATGGGAATAGAGGCAGGGGACTTTCTAATGCCAGTGATGGTGGTGGAAGCTGGTTCAGAGTAACAACCATGGACAAGTCATTGATTTTCTTTAAATCTTGCTCTTTGCTGTAATTTGTCTTAAATAGAGTTCTTTAATTTTCAAGCCTCCACTAAGAGCTCTGTTCTTAGAAGAAAAGCTCAGCGGGAGGAAAAGCCTGCTCACATCAGGCCCCCTTTGATGAACCCCAGGCATTAGGTATACACGACTTTGCTCACACCTTCCCTCCTCCGGTGTGACCAGGAGCGAGGGCACTGGCCAGGGGCGCATTAGAAATGCAGAATCCCAGGCCCCTTCCAGGCTCACTGAGTGGAAATCTGCATTTTAACAGGATTCAGATGCAGATGATAGGCATGTAAAAAGTAAGTAGATGGCAGTGATAGAAGTCATGGCCAGCCTTCCGGGAGGTAGGTGAGACCATGAGAATGCCACTTTCCAGGAGGTGGGACCTTGAGAACGCCATGCCAGAAACCTCACACTTTGCAACGGAAGGAAAGGGAGTTATGGGGATTTTGGAACAATGCGTGTAAATCTTTGTTTTGGAATACTTTGTAAAACAGCAGGTTATAAATTGCATGTTGGAGTTCTCGGGATAATGGGACATGTGTGACTCTCCTTGCAAGCACATCACTCATCTCTGACAGACCTTGCGAGAGGATGGCTTTCTCCAGCTGTTCCCAATCCCAGAAAAACCAGCTTTCCATCCAGTGTCCTGAGTCTGGCTTCTTCGAGGTCGAGCCTCACTGGAGACGATGAGTTTGCTGATCCTTTTTCCTTGTTTTGAAGATTTTTTTTTTTAAAGATTTTAAAAGATTTTTTTTAAAGATTTTTTTAAAGACAGAGTTAGAGACAGCCAGCGAGAGAGCGAACACAAGCAGGGGGAGTGGGAGAGGAAGAAGCAGGCTCCCAGCGGAGGAGCCTGATGTGGGGCTTGATCCCGGAACGCCGGGATCACGCCCTGAGCCGAAGGCAGACGCTTAACCGCTGCGCCACCCAGGCGCCCCCGTTTTGAAGATTTTAATTGCTGGGTGTTAAAAACACCCATGTAATATATATTCCATCTGAGAATCGGTTTTTCTAAACGTCCTGTAATGTAATCTGTACGGAAAGGTTGAATTATAGATGAGAGGAGGCTTTGCTGCTGGGAGGACGTCCAACGGAGAGTGGGTGGTGGAGGATTCAGAGAATGGCTGTGTTTGTAGTGCCTGATCGTAAAAATAAACATTAACTGTGTGGTTACACCGCGCAGAACAAAGTCTGCCAAATCTTCTGCCGTTGGTGTCACCCCTAAAATTCGTACTAGCTATAGCTTATCACACTTAGTGTGTGTTGCGGACTTACAGACATTATCTACAGCAACGGCACGAGGCAGGTGGCATTATCGCCACGTAGAGGTGAGGAGGCCAAGGTTCAGAACAATTCAATGCCTTGTCTAAAGCCATAGCACTAGCAGGGACGCCGCCATTTGAATCCAGGCCCTTTTTATTATTATTATTATTATTATTATTATTATTATTATATTTTTTATTATATTATGTTAGTCACCATACAGTACATCCCTGGTTTTTGATGTAAAGCTCGATGATTCATTAGTTGCGTATAACACCCAGTGCACCATGCAATACGTGCCCTCCTTACTACCCATCACCGGTCTATTATGATAATTGTCTTTCTCTGCTTGACTTATTTCATTTAGCATTATCTCCTCTAGTGCCATCCATGTTGCAGCAAATGTTGAGAATTTGTTCTTTCTAATAGCTGAGTAATATTCCATTGTGTATATGGACCACAACTTCTTAATCCAGTCATCTGTTGAAGGGCATCTCGTCTCCTTCCATGATTTAGCTATTGTGGACAATGCTGCTATGAACATTGGGGTGCCTATGGCCCTTCTCTACGTCTGTATCTTTGGGGTAAATACCCAGTAGTGCAATGGCTGGGTCATAGGGTAGCTCAATTCAGGCCCTTTTAGCCCCAGAGAGACGCTCTCTTTACTCTGCCCTCCTTTGTCCACTAGGAGCCAGACTCGTTTTGGCACAACATGCCACAGAACCCACCAGCTTTCTTTCTCAATGGCTAGAAGCAAGTCTCATAAACGTGTTCATCTGCGAGCAGGTGGGGGATGGACAGCGACACGGCCTGCTGTCCATCCCGTCCGGGAACGAGTCAGGGTGTCAGCTAGTCAATTCCACAACTTTGGGTAAAGAGCCAATAGGCCCGAGGCGGGGCTCTCCGCCCCAGGGGGAAGGGGGGAATTATGGACGTGGGGACTACCTATATTCCCCACGCACCTGCACAGGCCGCGTAGTGTGGGTAACACGGCGTGCTTTTGCAAGGTGCCTTCCATGTCAGAGGCTGCAGCGACGTAGCAGAAAGGGCACAGAAGCGGGACTCAAAATGTCTGGATTTGGGTCTTGCTCTCGCATCCACGAGATCTGTGAGGCCGAACAGATTCATCTTCCTCTCTGAGTCTCAGGTTCCTCGTGTGGCTCATGAAGAAACAGGGACGGGCATCTCGTAGAGCGGTTGTAATGCCGGGATGCGTGGGAACGAGCCAGCACAGTGCCTGGCACACAGTCGATGCTTTAAAAATGTTTATGGATTTCTCAGTGTTTCGTCTTTACTGTTTTCAAAGCCTTGCGGTTCCCAAACATCTCATCTTACTTCCGGGGGCCAGACAGGTTGGTCTAAGCCTCTTGAACTTCCCCGAGCGCCTCCAGCCCAGCCCACAGAACTAAGGTCTAAGCAGAGAGGGACTGGCCGTGTTCCTACATCACCACTGTAAGCTGATCAGACCAAGCTTAGGGTCCAAGGTAGGACCCCATCTTCTGTTCAGTGGCCCAGGCTGCTCTGCGTCCCTGGCCACATGGGATATTTTTATCCTTTGGCCAGAGTTTTGTAATCTGCACCATTTGTACAAACATTCCAGGAAACAATTGTTTGTACAGACTCATAAATTTGTAGGACAGTTTACATATGGAGCTCAATTAAATGATAATCTTCTGGGGCTCGGGGCCCATTCCAGAGTCCTCCCTGTGGCTCTCCCTTTCTCCTGGGCCCAGCTGTGTGGGTCCCGACAGCCTGAAGCTGTAAGATTCTGCTTTGCCTTTCATGATGGCTGGTCCCTGACCCACAGTTTTCTGCCTCTCGAGACGTCCCAAGCAAGAGCTCATCACCCCCCACCCCCCGCCCGCCTCAGCTTTCAGTCTTTGGTGGAGAACTCCCAGCTCTGCCCTGGATGCCCCATCCTGCTTCCCTGCCTACAAAACAATAATCAGTATGAATTCCATCCTTTTGCAAACATTCACTGAGCTCCTACTGTGTGTTAGTCCTGAGGACTCAGGGTGAATATAATACATAAAGTCCTGATGTAATAAACAAGTGAAATAAAGAAATACATCCTAAAGTTTCAGTCGGGTCGGGGGTGGAAATGAAACGTCAGACCAGATGGTCAGGAGACACGGGGTCGATGGCCTGTCTCGTCACCAGGAACAGACGAGTAACTCCTCTGGTTTGCCTGCTCTGAGGACAGTAATGCAGGTAAGATCTTGACAGCGGGCACCAGGCTACGGTAAGGGAAGGCTCCTCTAGGGACTGGACCTCCCAGTAGACCCTGTCTGCTTCGGAGCCCGAAGGTCTGGGGGAAGGGAAGCAGAATGTACAAGAGGCGCTGAGGTGGAAGTGAGTGTGGTGGGTTTGAGCTGTTTCTCGTGCAGTGAGTGCTAGGCACTGGGTGTGGGTCTTAATCCCTACCGTGAGGAGAGTAGTAACATTATCCCTGCCAGGGACTCAAGATGTGCAGCGACTCTGGTCTCACTCCCACTTTAAGGACAAAGAAGCTGGGAGGCGGAGAGGCTAAGTAGCTTGACCACAGGTGTTCCAGACCAAGTGAGTGGTAGGTCTGGCATTTCACCAGCTTCTCCATGGTCTTTGTCCTCTGCTGCTCACTGGCCCACACTGCCTCCTCTCTGATGAAACCTCACCTCCCGTCTTCACGACGTTTGCCCCCAAGGAGGCACCCCTTCCAAGCCTTTCCCATCAGAGCCTCCCCCATGCCATCTCTGGCCTGTCCCCTCACTTTGCCCCCAGTCCCAAGTCAGTTCTTTTTCCGGATTTCACCTCTGTCCCTTCCCAGTTGGATTTCACCTGTTCCCTAAGCCCTCAGCCTGGTTTCTACCTGTCCTGTCCGCTCACCTTTGCCAGAAGAATCATCCGTCTGTGACATCCTTGCCGCCCTTGAGTTAAACCTCCAGTGAGTTTGGATGCTCTGAATTTTAAAGGAGATCAGGTATTTTAGATCTTATTAGTGACATTAAGGAGGACCCCTTGAATTTGAGGAGGACCCTGGAGTGAACAAGACATTCACTGTTAATGTGTGTCCTGGAAAGTGTCCTGTGCGTTTAAGTAGCAGAAACAGTGGGTGATGATTTTGAACTTGGGTGTTGCTAATGGCATCACAGTAAGAAAGTAATAGGGCTTTTAACACCTATCAAGGGGGTGTGGGGCAGTGGGGGAGGAGCAAGAATGGGTAGAGGAGGGAGACTTTTTATGTGCATTGAAACACTGGGTTCAATCTTAACTAACTGTAACTTTTAAATCTATTTTATGAGTTTAGAATAATGAATGACAGATACTTAGCACAGTGCTGTGCACATAGGTGCTAATAAAATGTTAGCTCTTTCCTAACCCCTCCCCCCCAAAGCTTAGCTCATAGCAGATTAACCAGGTCTCCTGAATTTGTGTTTATTTTAAAGTTGCTCTCCTGGAGAAAATGATATTTAAATAAAGCTAAAAATTAAATAATGATTACAAATGATGGCAAAGGAGGGAATACATTAAACTCTTGACCAGAATGCCCAGGGGGTGAAGAGTGAGGTTAGTGTTTTCTGAAAACTGAGAATTGATCCGACTGTCTCTGTTTAAGCCTGTGAATGGATGATGAAGAATCAGGCTGAGAAGGTACTGTGTAGTGGATATGGGCGTAAGTTGGCCAGCTGGGTTCAGGTCCTCCCAGGGCCAATTGCTGGCCGTGTGAGGCAACTTCATCTAAGCCTCAGTCTTCCCATCTGTAAAATGGGTGCAATAATAATTTGTTCCAGGAATCTGTTGCTATGTTAAAAAACCATCCCAACAATAATTTAAAGCAATGACAGCATTTAATTTGCTCACAATCTGTGATTTGGGCAGAATTCAGCAGGGATAGTTTTCTTTGCTCCATTCAGCATCAGCTGGTGGGCTACATGTGGCTTCTCTATGTGGCCTGGGTTACCTCGCCGGAGGGTGGCTGGATCCAAAGGGGATCATCCTGAGAAAGAGTGGGGGATGGTAGACAGCAGATGGATTGTCTTTAATGACCTACGTCGGGATTCACCCCACATCACTTCTGCTGCATTCTATTCATCCGAAGGGAGGCTACAATCTATTCATTAGAAGTCTGGCCCATATAAGGGGGGAGGGTGGTCGGAATTGGATGCCACCTTTTACTGGGAGGAGAGGAATATGATTTGAAGCCCTGCTTAAAACCTCTGCAGAGTTCGTACCTATCAGGGCTGCGGTGAGCATCTGATGGTCAGCAGGCGGTAAAGCCAGGCACCGGGTCTGGCACGAATGGAGAACAGCAGCCGCTTCGTGAAGTACATCGTACTTCCACTTGCAGTTGCAGACACCGAGGCTCTGCAGGGTTTAGTGACTCGCCCAGAGTCCCAGTGAGTGCCAGAGCTGAGACTGGTCTCAGCACACTCCATCAGAGGCCAGCGAGCAGCACTGACAGCACCGCCCCTGTGTGCACGCTGGGTCATGTTGAAATCTGCTATCCCTGTACAGGGGGAGGACCTGCGAACTGAATGATCCAACCTTTGCAGCCTGAGGTCCTTCTTCCCCTTCTGCAGAGTGTCCATCCTTCTGTCTTCTTCGAAAAGGGCCTTGGGGTTGATTAGGTGGGGACTGCAATATTTTGTTTTGCCCCATGCACCCTGCTGAGTGAACGACACAGTAGGACCGCGAGTTCCATCTTTCGCAGGTGGTCATCCAGAAGGCCTTGCTGAAGGTGCCCCACTGGCCTGCCTGTCCTATTCCCCCACTGTGCCCCGTCCCCCCGTACCTGGAAAGGCTTCTACAGTCTGCTGGTTTGCCCTAGAAGCTCCTCTTTTCCACACTCGCCTTTAACTCAGTTGGGCCGATCTGTATCTTTTTTTTTTTTTTTAACACTGAGCACCTACTATGTGTCAGTCTTTGTGCTAGGTATTTGGTGCTGTGTGTTTTATTTATTATTATTATTTCTATAATAATATTTTTTTATTATATTATGTTAGTCACCATACAGTACATCCCCGGTTTCCGATGTAAAGTTCGATGCTTCATTACTTGCGTATAACACCCAGTGCGCCATGCAATACGTGCCCTCCTTACTACCCATCACCGGTCTATCCCATTCCCCCACCCCCTCCCTTCTGAGGCCCTCAGTTTGTTTCCCAGAGTCCATAGTCTCTCATGCTTCATTCCCCCTTCTGATCTGTATCTTTAAAACACTCCCGTCCCGCTCCGCGGGCTGTGCTCCGGTGATTTAGGGGGAGGGCGTGGATCCCTTTGTCTGTTTACGGGGCTTGTAAACTACGAGCTATAGCTGCAGTGCGAAATTATATGTGTCAATAAAATATTTTTTTTTAAAAAATCGACAAAATGTGCTTTAATTTTACAACGGGAATCATATCAGCTGTCAAATTAAAATTTATTCCTCCTCCTTGAAATGGAAAGTACCTTTTGTAGACAAACCCGAGGAAGAAGACAGTGTAATTGGGCCACTACCTGCAGGCCTTTTCATTCGGATTGTCTTCCTTTCTCTCCCCTTTATGTCTGGTTATTTTCCTCTCCCAGTAGCAATTTGCTTGTTTTAAATTTAAAATGTACTGCATTCAGAGCCGTTTTGCTCCCTATTATTAGTTGTGTTTAAAAGGGGGAATTTATGACTTAAGGTTTTTTGTTTTTTTAAGTCAGATCTCACTTGTGAAACTGTGAAACTCACGTAGATTCTTGTATTGGGAACTTCTCTTTCCATTTGGACCGTGAACCCTTAGCTTTTTCAGAGGCAGCAACGCTGAAGACCTGCTCGGTGGGAGGAAGGGAGTGAAGTGGGAAGTAGAAGGACACATCCCAGGTCTCTTCTGGAAACTAAAATCCGAACCGCCCTGTGTGGTTCCCCTCCCAGTGACCACATCACAGCCAGGGAAGTAGTTGGGTCCTCTTGGCCTTCTGGGTAAATTGTGCAATGGCACCTCATGATTGTACCATCTGGGGACAACTTTGGGTACTGAGAAAGAGGGTATATTCCACTTCCTGTTTTTCTTTCAGGTGTAGATACTACTTTTATTAAGGGAAAGAAAACCTTTGATTTAAAAATAAAACCACAACACTTGAAAGATTACTGTTTGTAGTGACTATTTCTAGGGTTGTTGGGCAGTTTCTCGTTTATTCCTTCAGCCAATATTTTCTGAGGCACCTCCTGTGTTCCAGGCACTGTGCTAGACTCTGCGAACACAATGGTGAGCCTAAGCAGGCATGGCCGCTGTCCTTACAGAGTTTAGAGTCTGTGTGGTGACAGCAGTAATCACGTGGTACCGTTGTAGGGTAGGAAAGGGAGATTTGACCCAGGTGAGACGGGGAGCTAAGGCTCCCCTGAGCTGAAATCTGCAGGCAGAATCGGAGTTAGTGAGTGCAAGGGGAGGGAAGGTGTCCCAGGCAGAAGGAACAGCATGGGTGAAAAGCCCAGTTCAAGAGGAAGGGGAGGCCTAAGGGCCTGAAAAAGGCTCAGTGCGGTTGGGATTGAGCTCTTGCTCCAGGAGGTGGGAGAGGGGGTCGGGGCACTCCACTCAGCACTGCAGACCACACGCGGGAAGGTCGTCTTTACCTGAGAATGTAGCGAAGGGCTCCGGGCACCCTGCATTGTGTAAGTGAGCGGTCCAGAACCCTGTAAAGGCGACGATGCAGGAAAGCTGCTAAGCCCCTCTTGTCAGCAGCAAGGCTTTCTCAGTGAAATGGGAAAGCACGCCAGTTCCCATGACCTTTGGGTGTGCACAGCTGTCGTGTCTTTGGGCTCACACAGTATCTTGAAATCTTCTGGTGCTCTGCTTCGGGGTCGGTGAGCAAGAATGAGGACCTAGAGCCTGTGCCCATGTGTCTGTGTGTCTGTGAGTCCACGTCTGCACCCGAGGGGGCGCGTGCCTGATTGCTGACACAAAGACATTCCTGGGAGGGGAGAGGAAGCCCCCACCTAGGCCCACCTTCCGCTACCTTGGACAGCGCTCGCGTTCCTGTCATTCATTCATTCATTGTGCATTCACGCATCCAGGGCCTCCTCTGGGCCGGGCGCCTGGGACGGAGAGAGGATTCTTGCCTCTGACAAAACTGCCCCAGGAGAACATCCAGGCAGGGTTCAGGCTGCAGCTCTGCAGGGGTGGCTGCCTCCAGCTCTCCTTTGCTCAGAGGCAGGTGCGTCTGCCCACGTCCTGGCCCAGGAGGCACCATCTTTGCAGGAGGACCCTGTGACTCCCTGTGACTCCTGTGACAGTCCGCCCTGTGCTCAGGGCAGGCGGGAGCCTCCAGGGAGAGGAGGGGCTGAGCCCACCGCGGGTTTCTGGGTTTCTGGGTATCATTTGGAGACCAACCCAACACACTGGTTTTTCTTTCAGCCTCGTCCTTGACACTGTCCTTCCTCCTCCCACTTTTCTCCTTTTGGTCTCTGTTTTTGTTTCCATGCCTCCTCTGTCCCTTCAACCCAGAGGGCTCCTGTAACACACCTGCGTCTTATTTCCTACCCTGTCCCAGCCCTGGCAGACCGATCCCGGCCTTGCAGTGCCCCACAAAGGTTTAAGTTGGGAGAATTTCCCACCGACCTCAGTCAGGAATTGAGAGTGTCCTCATCTGTGCGACAGGTAAAAATACCCACCTCCTGGAGTTTTGTGAGGATTAGCTGAGATGGTGCATGGGAAGTGCCCAGAGCCCTGCCTGGCATGTCCCGAATAAATCCCTAATACGTGACAATGGTTATTATGAATAACCAATCTCAGCAGCTTCGAGGGTGGATTCTAGTCAGTGAAACAACTGGTGTTTATTTATTTATTTGTTTATTATGATATGTTAGTCACCATACAGTACGTCATTAGCTTTTGACGTAGTGTTCCGTGATTCTCTGTTTGCGCACACTGGTGTTTAAGCACCTGTTACTACCACCAGCTGACACTGAGCACTTTGGATGTGCTGGGGACTGAACAGAGCCGCCACTCCGTTTACCCAAGATCACACAGTGAGGAAGTGTGGAGACAGTCTTCACACTTAGGCAGTGGCCACACTTAGGCGTGGGTGGGAGGTGGGAGGGAAGGCGGGAACATACGGGACGAGACTTCGGCCCCAGTCATGTCCGCATTGGGTTGGTGTGCGATGTACAGCCACTGAGGCACAGCCTGTGAGGACGTCTACACCCTGCCTTCTCCGCGAAGAGTTACTGCGTTATTCAGAATGCCCTGTCACCGTCATTCTTCTCATGCCCGCAGCTCACCGGGGGCCACATTGTGAGATCCGGGAAGTCTGTCTGGGTTCCAGAAGAAAGCTAACGCTCCTTCCTTCCGGGGGCATCTCAGCTGGTGAGGGAGGCTCCGCTGTGCACCGCTTCTCAGGCTCTCTGCCAGCCCTTCCCTTCTCAGTGGTCTCAGGTGAGGAGACTTGGCTAATGTTAGGTTAAGGGGGGGCCCCTGGGGCCGGCGTTTCATGTCTGGAGAGAGACCTTCTGTGGCAGTGTGGCTGGGTGATGCCACGGGGCTCTCTGGTAAAGCAGTCTTCGCTTGCCCAAAGAACTCAAGCTGTCCAAGCAAATCCTTCCGTAGTTACATTTGGACTTAGGGACACTGGATTCTCTGAAAGCAGGTCCCATGAGTTTCATGAGACTGCTGCCTTGTTTTAAGGGGAATATTGAGGGGTGAGGGGGTAACAAGTGTGCATCTCTCCCTGCAATTCTCTGTAGTCGGGCCTCTGGTGACCTTTGTGAGGACAGGTGATCCTGACCACATCCTGCAGGTATCACAGACAGGGCCAGTGATGGTTGGCGCGGTGAGGAGGAGACGCAGGGGCTTCAGGTACTATTCTTAGATACTTGAGAGCCCCCCTAAAAAGAGGAAGCAGTGTGTTTGGGGTTGTCAAATAGGAAAGAAGGCTATGGGTGGACAAGGTTCTGTTCAGTTAAAGGAAGACCTCTCTGACCATCAGAGTTATTGACTAGTGAATGGGATGCTTCCAGAAGCAATGATCTTAGTCCTGGAGGTACACAGGTTAAGACTGAGTGACCACTTGGCAGGCCTGTTGTAGAGAGGATTGCATTCTCTGAGGGGTGTGTGTGTGTGTGTGTGTGTGTGGTGTGTGTTAATGGTGTGTGTGTGTTGGGGTCACTGTCCTTGTGCCTGCCTCCTGAAAGCGGCTGTAGACCCCTGACCCCTGACGTCCCAAACTGTTACAGTGGCCACCAGTGGTGTGTGTGTTTGTGGGGGCATGGGGGAGTGCGTCTTCTGGATATTTTATTTTTATTTATGTATATTAAAGTTGAATTTGTTCTAATGAGCCAGCATTGATTGTATAATAAAAAATAAATTAAAATTGCACCCTGAATTAAAACTGCCTCTGAATTCCATGTCCCAGAAGAAATATTGGTGGACTACAAGTCAGGAAACCTGGGGTCTGGTCTCAGCCTAGCTGCATCCTTTCCATGTGACCAGGCAGGGTACAATTCCACTCTGGCCTCAGTTTGCCCATCTGTAGAAGGGGAGGACGGGACTGTATGTGCTAAGCATGGGCTCATACAGCTCTGATACTCAGGTTGGCTGCAGTGGGGGGGGGGGGCTTGGAGAGGGACAAAAGGAGAGAAGGCAGTACCAGTATCTCTATATGATGGGGCTAGGGCTAGTGACAGCAAAGGAGCATGCGTCCTTGGACTGTGTGCACTTTGTCAATACTGCTCCATTCCCTGATTCTCCACGGTCTGGGAGGTGTGTGACAGGTGCTGGCACATCACCGGTGCCCCAGAAACTCCAGGGTGCCTAGAGAAACCAGCCTGCTGGCCCCGCCTTTTGTTCGCCAGTCTCTGTCCCTTTAAACACAGCTGGCTTTCCAGCGCATGATGCTTCTGCCTCCACGGGAAGCAGGGCTGCTGGCCTTGCTTACTTACACTCTGGCTTGTCGTTCCTGACTCCCTCTGTGCTCCACCCAGCCCTCTGCTCTCCTATCCCTGAACTTCTCACCCCTGCATCCATTCTCCCACCTCCTGGAGGCCCTTCCCTTGCCACTGGAACCTAGTTTCCCTTTGGACTCTCAGCTCTGCCCAGCCCTTCGATTCTGGCTAGACCCACAGTTGGGGACTAGTCGCAGCCACGTGAAGTTGCCCCTCCCGAGAAGCAGCGTGCCCTATCCCCCTCTGACAACCCCACCCCTCCAAGGGAGGAGGATTGGGCCCTCTCCTTCACGCACAGACATGTGCATTGTTGGTGGGTGAGCAGTGCTTTTGGACACGGCCTCAGCCCCTGGCAAACACCTTTCCTGAACCCCGGGTCACTATTGCTTAAGTCACAGCTGGATGCTGACTTCAGAGCACATTGATTTCTCCCAGGGCTTTAATAACCCTGAGCTTCGGTTTGCCTATTGGCTCCTTTGTAATGTATCAGCCTCATAAAATGGTCACTTTTGGTTAAAAGATCTTATTACTGCAAAAAGAGATGTTGAATCACACTTTCAAGGTCGCTGGTGAAATGTGATCTTTGAGACTCATTGGCTCTGGTCCAGGGCACGGGGAAGTGGATATTAAGAAGATAAATTAGAAGTCAAAACACAGTTCTGTTTTCCCCTGTGTGTTAGGCTGAGTGTCTGTGATGAATTTTGCAAGGAAAAAAAAAAATCAGAACTCCCTCTCCCCACGCTGCACTCCCTGCCACCTTCAGAAGTCAGATTCCAACCTGGAAAGCCGTCAGCAGCTCTTTATTTCAGCCCCGACATTACCAGAATGGTGATTTCTCTGGGTAGTAACACGGGTGGCTCTCTTCTCTTCCACAAGCCTCCAAGGTTGTCTACCCCTCAGCCCGGGTATTTTCAGTTCTGTGCAGTTCAGCAAGTCCTTGTTGATGGCCTTGCTCTGTGCCAGGCACATCGTGCATGGCCAGGGGACACAGAGGCACATGACAGGGTTCCTGACCTCAGAGCCTGCAGGCCTCCGGTGGGGAGACAGGGAGATGTGGTCAGAGCCCCCTTCTGCCCTCCGTGTGCTGCTGGGATAGATGGCTGGCCCTGTGCTAAGTATTCCATGTGCATTCTCTCCTCCATCCTAAGCTCTAGGTACTATGAGCAACTCCATACACGGTGAGGAAACCAAGTTAGAAAGAGGTTGAAACCAGCTCTACTTACCTCCATAGTCAGCTAGCTCACCACCCCACGTATGGTACCGCTCCTCTCAGCACCCAGAGAAGCCCCAGGCCCAGTGGCCGGGTGATAGAGAAGCATCTTGAGTTTGTGCGGCCAACCCTCCTGAGTGCCATTTCCACTTCAGTAAGAGTCCTGGGAATGGTTCGCAGTAGCTGGTTCATGCTCTCAAATGATAGACGCCTACACCTGGATACGAGAGACCAGCCGGCCTTGAGGCAGCCTTTTCAGGCTGAGGCAAAAAGGGACCATGCCTGTTATCTAAAGGGAGTGTTGAGAAAATTGGGGTGGGTACTAGGGTGAGTCCAGGGACAGCTGGGTATTCAGGTAAAGTCAGCCTTCAGGAGGACGGGGAAATATCCCAAAGAGCCACCTCTTCCATATCCTTACCCCAGCCTCACTTGCCTCTGTGTTTCTTCCCCCTCATCCCTGCAGTAAAACATGGATGCCAGCACCCACCTGGAGAGGGTACCCCCAAAGCTGACTCATTCTTTGGTATGGCTGGACTTTTTCATAGGGGGAATAGCAGAGAAGTGGGGAGAAGAGGTTATTTCTTCCCTTATTTGCTACTAACTAAATTTTTGTGCCTCTAGGGTCATCTTTCACGGGCACAAGTAACCCCAAAAGATCCACCATTATAGCATTTCACCTCTTTGCAAAAATAACTCTGGATGGGAGCTCTGTAATAAAACCGGAGATTTCTCAAGGTAAATACTAAGGACAACCTCCAGGGAAGGTGCCAGATCCTTCTTACTCATCACTGGAGGAAGACACAGCATGGACTGGGCCATGAGTATGGCCTGCTGGGCATTTCTAAACCTCTGAGGACGACTTTGGACTGGGAGATATTTTTGGTTAGTTTTCTGGACCTCTGAACATTTCCCCCTCTATCATTCACTCTTTGATTCATTGGAAAATGACTTTCTGCATTTCTGTTGTGTATCAGGCTCTGTCCTAGGCACTAGGGGGACGCACTGGTGGACAAAAACAGATCAGTGCTGTCCTTCTGAACTTATACTCTAGTGAAGAGAGGGCATAGTGAATAATCAAGATAAAATGAATACAACATAAAACATGTTAGATGGTTATAAATGGTGTGAACAAAAATGAAGTCAGGTACAAAGATTAGAAACATGGTGACAGAATGGTGGTGGCATGTTACACATTCTGGTCAGAGAAGGCCTCGTGAACATGGCCCATGATTCAACAGAGTCCTGAGGTGACAGCATGGGGCATGAGGGTGTCTAGAGGAGCGAGAATAACAAACACAAAGGCCTTGCGATGAGAATGTGTTTGGTGTCTCAAGGATGAACAGGGAGCCAGTGTGGCTGGAGCAGAGGAGGAGTCAAGGGAGAACAGTGGGTGCTTGGGGCCTTCTAGGCAATAATAAGGACTTTGGTTTTTACACTGAGGGAAATGAAAACCCAATAGAGGGTTTTGAGCAGGGGAAGGATAACATCCGGCTTACTTTTTCAAGAATTCATTGGAGGCGCTGTGTGGACAGTGGCTGGAAGGGGCATGAGGGTGCAAGGAAGAGAGCAGTTAGAAGAAAGTGGTCCCAGTGATCCCCATGGGTAACCGGTGGTCATAGCCATGGAGGTGGAGAGAAGTGGACCCATTCTGGATATGTTTGAATGTATGACAAAATATACTTGCTGGTAGATTAGCTCTGGATTATGAGAGAAAGCAAGGAGTTAAGGAAGACTGAAATTTTTGGCCTGAGCCAGTGGAAAAATGGAGCTGTTATTTAATGAACCTGGAAATGCAGTTGAAGAAGCAGGTGTGGGGAGAAGAAAATGTTGAAGGTTAATTTCTGGACACATTAAGGGTGAGATCTCTATTAGACCTTCAAGTGGAAGTGTTGAGTAGGCAGTTGGGTATGAGTCTGAGGTTCAGAGAAGTCCAGTCCTCATATATGCATTTGGAAGTCATCAAGTCTGTTTAAGAGGTATTAAAACCATGACACTGGGAATAAGTATAGACAGAAAAGAGATCTGAGGACTGATCTTTGGGTACTCACTCCAACATTAAAATGTCAGGAAGACGAAGAGCAACAGTGCAGGGGAAAGAAGAAACAGCCAATGAACTGAGAAGAGAAGCAAAAGATGTGTCCCATTGTGATCCACATCAGAAAGATAGGGTTCCTTGCTATTCTCTGCTTCTTCCATGTCTTACGGGTCTCTACCTTTGAGTTTCTCCTGCAGAGGTCACAGGGCTCGCTGTAAGACTACATCACAGCAGACTCAGAGATGCAGTCCTCATCCCATCATATGTCCTGGAGTTTCTAGGGAGACCCATTGGTCTTTTGGCCAGGAGGAATGAGGATGACATTGCAGGGGGCAAGGGGTCTTAAACTATTCCAGTAGTTAGGGTAGAGGAGGTTTCCTTATGAATGGACGAAGGGAGGAGACTCTTTAAATTTTGAATTACAAAGGAAAAACATAGGGACAACCCTTGGTTTTAAATCTGAATTGGAAGTCTGATCTTGGTGCAAAGAGACAATGAAACCTGGTGACTGTTTCTGGGGAGTAATTATGGAACCACTCCCAGAGCAGCTGTTGCCTATTAGAAACCGAAGTGCTGTGGCTTCAACGGAAAATACTGGAAGGAAGAGACCATTATTTTACTTTGATCAGAATGTAGCCTGGTGTCTTGGAAAGAACAAGAGCCCTGATCTTGGTTTCAATTCCAGATTTGCTCCTATTGAGTCATCTGACTACTTAAGAACTCAGATCTCAGTTTTTTCGTCTATAAAGTGGGCATAATTTCCCCCTACTTGTAGAGACGTTAAAAGATTTTAATGTGTGTGTGCATAGTGCCTGGTTTACTACGGGCCTTAGGTAGGGTCAGTTGATTTTGTTTTTATTTTTATGTAGTTGTTTTTAAAATAAGGGGAAAACACAGTATTTATTACTGTATTTTATTTTTTAAAGTTTTTATTTAAATTCCAGGTAGTTAACATACAGTGTAATATTAGTTCCAGGAGGGTCAGTTGATTTCATTTGCTTTCCCCTAGTAAGGAAGGGCTGGGGCCTTTTAGGAAGGTTAAACAGCATACATCGTAGGCATATGACTCTGAAAATTGTCCTCTCTCACAAGGACTCCTTAATCCATTGGAGACACAAAGCTGCTTACATGAGAGCATACTGAAGAGTCTTATGGTGGGAGGCAGTCTGAGGGGAGAGAGGAAGCTTCAAGCATGATCTGTGATCTGGGTTGAGCCGAGAAGGATGGATAGAGAGTGTGGCTGGGTGGTTTGGAGAGAGATGGCATCTCTGCATTTAATTCTGGGTTGTCCGGAGGTGAGACAGTTCGATGAAAATCCATTTAATTTGAACACATTCATTCATTCAACAGAAAATTGCCAGGAACTATGGCAGAAAAAACTAACAGAAGAAGTTTTTATCCTCAAGCACTCCCTGGCCTGTAGGGTGTTTGAGATGCAAGAGACATTCCTGATACGGTGCGGTGCATTCTCTGATGGAATGGGCAAAGGGGCCATGGCAGCACTGAAGAGAGGCCTCTCATAGTAGACACAAGCCCGACAAGCCAGGGTTTAATTCACCACGAGCTTTCGAGAATCTGATAGATCATGAGTCAAGAAGAAGGAGATGAGTTGTCACCATCAAAGGAGTAGCGACGTCTTCACCGTGTTCCAGATGGAGGCTCTGGTGAGGTGCTTTCCTGGCTCCAGCTAACTTCCTCATCATGAGGACGCACGGCCCTGGCTTTCCCGTCTCTTCCAGCTGGTGTCTTCCTTCAGCCTCCTGGAGTCACATTGGTCACTCCTACTGGCCAGCTTGCATGTTGTCCAGGGTAGCGCAGAGGAAACAAGACAGGATTTGAAGGCTGAGGGACTGAGTTTGAATCTCAGCACTAATCTTGGCGAGTTGTGGGGCTGCCTAAGTCCATTGCCCTGAATGTAGAATGGGGATAATGGTCCCTCAGTTGCAGGTCATTGGAGGATGACTGGCTTGTAGAGCGTCTCTGTGGGAGTTAGAATTAGCAAAAGATATCCCTTCCTCACAACACTGTACTGTCCTCTTCCGGCCCATGATGGGAATGGCTCCCCCAGGCTGAGGTAGGGTAACACGTTATCCATTCTAGAACTGGTAGCTGCTGCTGCTATAATCATTACCATCACCTGGAAAATAGCTCCAACCTGACCTATTTTTGGTGGGTTAGTTGGATCAGCCTGTTGCCTGATTAATCAAATTTCATCACAGAAGAGCAGTGCTCCTCTGACCAGCTAATATATAATCATGACAACAGGCGGGGGTGTGACGGGAGCAGCGTCTTCTTATTAAAGCTTCTGTAACACTCGGTGTCAGAAACCGAAGGTCATCAAATCGTTGGCCATCTCTAAATTATTGTGCTGCCAAAAGAACTCCTACCACAGAGCAGACTGTCTCCAGCCACTCGAGATCAAAATAGAACCTAATGGATTTAGGAAGCAATCAATGCTTCTAAAGACAATTTGTGGGTTGTAGCCCATAAAATATTAATTCTCTCCGTTTGTCTTTAAGAATGTATTTTATATGTTAATGCATTATTGAAAGGTGCTTATAATGTTAAGTGACTTAAGACCTGAACATTGAAGGACCAAATTTATTTTTCTCTGGGATATAATGTAAAGCGTAAAGACAAAACCCAAGCCCACTAACCATGCTGTCAGCCATGAGTCAACAGCCATGGAATCCTGCTGTACCCTTGTACCATGAAGCAGTTTTATTTGTGTTTGGATGGGCAAATAAATAACTTAGGTATGACGTGTCCCACCTAATAAAATGTTTCACAGTCGGATTTACCGGCCATGTTTATGAAATCACAACTGTACAGCTCAGTTTTATTTGGCCTTAATGACATTAGAGCCGGGGAGGGTTGTGTCTGGATCTTCAAGGTACAGAATGTTGCCGTTGAAAGAGGAGGGATTGCAAATCAAAGGAAGGCCAGGGCAATCCAGAAGATGCGGGTCAAACTGTTTTAAGATCAACTCAGAATTCACCTGCTAGACAGAAAGTACTGTGGACATTTGGGTTCTTCTGTGAGTGGGCGTGGTAGGGTCTACAGAAAAGTACACAAGGGGTGTTTCTTGGTATAGTTCATGGAACACTGCATTGTGGAAGGAATGATTTACTGCACTTTTTAGGGGGCCACAGAGCACCAGGAAAATTTAAACCATGGTGCCACACTTAAGAAACGTGGTTGTATTTACATGTATACAAAATTCTTCGCCTGATTTCAGAGGGTCCTTCACTCCCTACAGAAGACTCCTGGCTCTGATCGAGTCCAGCAGTCCTGGTTTTCACTCCGTCATACTGTAGCTCAAGGAAGTGATGGCCTGCCCAGGGTCACACAGCTCCTGGTACCTTATCCCAACACCACCTCTCTAGATGGTAGAAGAAAGTGTCCACTTGGCGTGGAGGAGTGTAGACTCTGGAGCAAGAATGCCTTGTTTCATATAGTCAGTTTGCTAATTCTTGGTGGTTTGACCTCGAGCAAGTTGTTTCTCTGTGTCTAAAATTTCCTCATGCGTAAAAATGAAAATAACAATAGCATCCACTACACAGACTTGTTGGTGTGAATAATAAGGGAACTGATATATGGAGAGTTTGGTGCTTGAAACATAGTAAGCACTTTGTTTATACTGGTTTCTGTCATTGTGTGTCCAGATCAAGGTCCCCTGCTATGTGCTTTCATAGTTCTTTGTGTTTTCTTCTCAGTCTGGTTTTTTCCCTTTCTTTATGCCTATAACGTAACTGATACGTCTTTGAGATTATCTTGAGTCTGTTTGTTGTTTATTTACTTTTGGTCTGTTTTGGTGTAAACGGATACTGCTTCATCCCTAATACTTAGAATGGCTCCTGGCACATGGCAAGCCATCAGTAGACATTTACTGCACGAATGAATGAATGAATGAATGGCTCTTATTATAATCTGTCCCTGTGTACTCATGTGATTAAATAGCATCTGTCTCCCTCCTACACAGGAAGCTCCATGCGACATCGCAGAAGTTCTCTCTATCCCTCGGTGCTGTGCCCGGCACTTTGGGGTTCTCAGTAAGTGTATGTTAATTGAATGTACAAATGCTTATATGGAGAGAGGAGAGACTAAGAATAACAGAGGGAGCATAGAGAGAAGGGGGAAGAGGAGAGAAAAAGGATAATATTTAAGGTCCAACATTTATGACACTTACCTGTTCATTCATTCCTAAGGCAATAGGGGGTGTTGGTGAAGAGCCCAGAATCCAGAGCTGGTGTCAAACCCCATTTCAGACACTTATACTGTCTGAATTTGGGGCAACTTACTTCAGCTCTCTGCGCCTCTATTTACCTATCTGAAATATGGGGTTATGTTAGCACCTGCCTTCTAGGGTTGTTAAAAGGATGGTGAGTTAACATCTGCAAAGTGCTTAGAGCACTGACAGGCAAGGAGTAAATCCTGGATAGGTGACAGCTGTAATTATCATGTATTTGCTAATTCAGCAAACATTTGTAGAGTATTCACTACCTGCCAGGCCCTTGCTTGGTGCTCAGGATATGCAGAACCACACACTCGTCCCGAGGCAAGCTCAGAATCTCCTAGGAAAGACAGAGAAGCACATCAACGGTTATACTCTGGTGCACTAGAAAGACGCAGCCAGCAGACAGAACTGGCACCTGCGCCAGGCCTGGGTCTGAGGCCCAGGGACATGGAAAGTCCCAGAGGAGGGATGAGATGGGGGTTGAAGAAAAGCTGAGGTTAGCTAAGTAGTAGAAATGGGAGGAAGGGCATTCCCCATAAAGGAGCGTGCTCGGAGATAGGGAGGCACACCGCAGCACACTGTGTTTGGGACCAGAAGGCAGTACCGGATGCCATTCATCCATTTAATTCATTCTGTCCACATTCGCTGAGCACCGACAATGTGTGTGCCCTGAGGATGGGGCGGAGAACCCAATGGGCTAAGTCCCTGATGTCACGAAGCTTCTGTGCTAGCACGGGAGACAGACAGTAAGCCGATGTGGCTATCGTGTCTCAGGTGGCCAGGAACACGCTGAGGGGAGAGAATCAAGCAAAGTAGGGGATATCAGGCGTGTGGTTAAGGGGAAGGGCTGTCGTTTTTGATGGGGTGATAGGGAAGGCGTCTTCGAGAAGTGACATTTGTACAAAGCCTGAAGGAAGCGAAGGAGGGAGCCACGTGAGCCTCCACGTGGACACTGGTCTGAGTAGAGAGACAGTCCCTGAGGTAGGAGCAAGCTGGGTCTGTTGGAGAAATCACAAAGAAGCCAGTCTGGAGAGTGCGCAAGGGCAGTGAGAGGAGGCCAGGCAAAGGCGTGGCCGCACGCCTTGGGTCTCATGAGGCCAGAGTGAAAACCTTGAGCACAGAGTGGAAAGGAAGACGGAGCCCTTGGGGGTTCCCAATGCTTGGGGCCCTGGTTTAAGCTCTGCCTCATGATCGGATTTTCTTCATGAGAGCCAGGGGAACGATGGAAAGATTTTAATCATGAGCGACGGGATGATGCTGTGTTTGACAATGATAACTCTGCATTGAGAGTTCATTGGCGGGGATGGGAGTCAGGTGAGGAGCTCACGGGGTCACCTAGGTGAGAGAGGAGGGAGGCCTGAACTTGGCGGCGAGGGGAGCAGAGCTGATTTCACCTGCATCTGTCTCCTTCACTCTTGGCAAGTTCCCTTCCCTCCAAGACCTCGCCAGTGTCTCCTTGGAGTAGGCATTGCCTCCCGAAGTGAATTGTGGGTGGGAAAGGCCAGAATTCAGTTGTGGAAGCCCAAGAGGCCAGTAGGGAGACAGCACCTCGCAGCTCTGTGGACGCCTTTATAGCTTCAGTTTCTGCAGCTCCAAGCCTAGGTCTGTAACACGGAGACATTTTTATACCGCGTGCTGCACTGCAACTCAGATGATTATTTTTTTTAAATTAATGTCATCTGTCATTAACAATTTTTTAAATGCATCTTTGTCTCTATTCTTGGAAAACATTCTTAATTTTTATGCTAAATTGAGCAGTCACAGCCCAAGGGCTCCGCGATTTTGCACTTTAAACATTTACTTCATGATGTATTTCCTTCCCTTGAATTCATGATTAAATTTTAAACCCACACTCCTATTCAGCAGGGAATCACAGAACAGAGGATAAAATGACTTTTTTCTGTCTTCTTCTATTTTTAAGTTTTAATTCGGAAGTGCTGTCTGTCTGGTCTTCAAAACCCCATTGCTGAACGTCTGCCTCCTCTCCTCCCTCTGCACCATCCGCCCGGATCTCCAGTTACACAAGGCGGTGGACAAGGGGTGAGGACCAAGGACAGAGGCAAAAGGTGGCTGACTTGTCCATCCTAGATCTTTTCTCCCTAGTGCGTGGAAGAGAGGAGTTGGTATTAACTGTCCTAGGAGAGCTCAGAATCCTGATGCCTCTGAACATTCATGAATAAGAAGAGAAGTACTCATTGACATGATTGCTGAGGGCTGCTGGCTTTAGACCACCGGGTCCCCCCAAACAGATAGGGAAGCAGATGTTTGGGAGGGGCCTGCCAGGAAATTGATAGTTTTTCACCCCAGTTTTGACACTGGACTGACTCCCCCCCTTCTGCTTTCCCACCTGGGTCTCCATCCCTCACCCCTCCATGATAAATGGTCCCTTCCTTTCTGTAGTGGGTGTTTCTGTTCTCCGCTGAGTTCTTTCTGCAGACAGGGCTATGTACGTTTATATGAAGGACTGACGTGCAGGCTATCAAAAGGTTTGTTTGTCCTGAAAGCCCTTCTCTCTGCACCTGCCAGTGAACCACCCCTTCACCACCCACCCCACCCCATATACCCACAGGTGCTTGAAAACACCAGCCATCGAAAGGCAGCTTGACACAGTGGAATAAGCCACATTTGAGATTCATACAGGCCTAGGTTGGAAGTTTCACCCTGCTCCTTCCTGGCTGTGACATTGGATGAGTTTTTGAATTTTTCCAGGCCTCAGTCCCCTCATCCATCAGATGGGATTGACAGTACTTGCTTTGTGAGATCCGCGTACGTGCCCAGCACCGAGTAGGGGGCTGGAGAGCAGTGATTGTTCTCATTTTCTCTGTTTTTATGAGGTCTTCGGGGGAAGGCATTGGGTCTCCAAACAGAGCCCTGTAACACTGTAAGAGGGTTATTTTGGAGAGATGCTATATGATGCTGTCACCCATAATCACCCTGTATGGATTGCTTATTAGATAGACAAGACCGGGCCGTGGTGAGAGTAGGAGAAGCATGGCATTGTGTGTGTGTGCGTGTGCGTGTGCGTGTGTGTGTGTGTGGGGGGATCGGGTGCAAAGATATGCAATTTGACGCCGGGAAGAGCTGTTGGGCACCTGTAAGGTAGGCACAGGTGGAACACGTTTTGCCGACTTCCCGTGGCTGGCACGGCTTCTGTGTTCTCACCTGGCAGCTTGGACCACCTGGCAGCTTGCTAGGCTCGAGGGAGCGCACGGTTTGGACTTAGCAGGTTTGAATCCACGCGTGGCCACCGACCAGCTAGGTGAGCCTGGACAGGTGACTCTTTCTCTGATCCTCAGTTTCCTCATCTGCTGAAAGAGGGACTTAGCTATTAGGGTGTGGGAAGAGTGAATGGTATCAATGAGGAAAACCCCCTGAAGAATAACAAGGTGCTAAGCAGACTGTGGAGGGGGATGTTTTCCAGAAGAGAAAAAGGGAACACAGAGGCAGCAGGCAACTTGCTGAAAGCCCGCTCTCTTCTCCAGGCTGGCCTGCTCGGATGTTTCCTGGCACGTCTCTGGGGGTCTCCCTGGAACTGTTCATTCCCTTGGGACGGGCTCATGTCCCTGGGAGTCTCCTCCTATTTCCCCTCAGCCAGGCTTCCTTTTTGCAATTAACCAAGCTTTTTTGTCTCTTGGAATCCCTACCATCACCACTGCCTTGTAGGGCTGCGGGCCTTACTGCCGGAGCACCCCATAGCCAGGAGGGTCTAATTTGCTCTGGTCTTGAAAACACACCCGTAAAGGCAGCAGGTGCTCATGACTGTTTTGGGGGAAATCTGGAATCACCTTCTTCCCCATCTGCTCCTAATTCTCCGGCACCATCTCTTATCTCTCTGGCCCCAAACTTCTGTTTTATACGCCAAATACCATATCTACCCCTGCTCCCCTATTTTGGAGTAACTTCCAAGTTCCCTCCTAGCGATTTTTTTTCTGGTGTCCTGTATGGCTTTCGACTTTGTTAACTCGTTTGATCTCTGTCTCCCAGTGCCAGATGGAATCTCCTTTGGATGAGGGCAGAGGAGGAGATGGGGATCCTGACCTTACCTTACTCGGTACCTGGCATGGAGTAGGTGCTGGGAATGCAACAAATAAGTCAGATCTTGCTCCAGTGGAGCAGACAGTCTAGGGAAAAGTAACAAGGTGTCAAATATACAGCTGAACATGGTGGTGCTGTGAGAGGCCAATGGGGAGCACTAAGTCCCAATTTCATGGTGGTCAGGGAAGACTTCCTGGAGGAAGCCAAATATGGATGAGACATAAAGGACGACCAGGGGTTAGCCACATGAAAGAATGGAGGAAAGAGTGTCGCAGGGCCCCGCAGGCCTCTGAGTGAGTGAAGCGTGGTGGGAGCGTGGCATAGGGTGGAGGGATTTGAGTGGTGCAAGCAGGGTCCAGAACATGAAAGGGTGTGTAAGTGTGCTAAGGAGTTTGGACTTTCTCCTGTGGACAGTGGGGAGCCACGGGAGGGTTGTGAACAACAGATTTGCACTCTGGAGAGCTCCCTGCTGTCGTGGACGGAGCCCACGCCCAGGCTGCGGAGGTGATAGCCGACCTCAGCCCTCGGAACTTGTGCTCTTTAGAGAATGCCCCACCCCCCACAGCCCCCAGGCGCCACCCTTCCAACTTGCCACTTAAAAACGAACTGCCAGCCTTCCTTCCCCTCCACACTTGGCGTTTAGTGCGTCCCAGGCTTTGTCCAATCAGCACCGGCTGGCTTAGTGCCGCTCCGTTCCCTGGCGGGGGCCTGATAATGCGTGTCCTCCTTTGTTTCATTGTTCAAATATGTGTCTGCGATGTGGTTGGGACTGATAAGTAAAGAAAATTGTGTAGCTTAACAGCAGACATTTCATGACCTCCGGAGTCCCCCAAGATGTACGCTCCCAGCAAATTGTCGGCGAGCCCATTTATCACTGCTCTGACCTGGGACTTGGTGCACATTTCCCTATGAAAACAAGCCAGCGCCGTCAGTTCCCATCTGCCCCGATGCCACCATAATGAAGCGAGCTTTAACTAACCCTGGTACCCACGGAGCAGCCCCATCACAAATGGCTTTTGGGATGCAGACACCTGCACATAGAATGCATCATCTTCCTAATGTGGATTCGTGTGGAAATCCAATACACCCTTGAAGCTTTATTTGTTTTTGGCTTAGGTAATTGGATAGCATTAATTATTTATACTTCATGTTGCAAGTGGGCAGAGAAAGGGCAGGCAGGGGGTGGGGTGGGGAGGTTGGGAGAGGGGCTGCCGACCAATTGGGACCATAGCAAGCGGCTAAAATGTTCTAAACTTGATTAAGTATGGGTAATCGTGTGCAGTATTCCAAATAATTTTTGTTAGAAATTTTTTGACGTGATTTCTCAGAAACTGTTTGGTGACTCAAGGCAAAATCATAATTTGTCATTCTTTGGGAAGTCCCTTGTCGGTCCAGTTCCTGCTCCCCCAAACCTCATTGCACTCTGTGGGCATAACTTCTGTGATAAGAGCAAACTGCAAACCTTTACTGGGACATTTACCACGTGCCAGGGCCTGTGTTAAGTCGCCACAAATGTTACAATCATTTGAACCTACCAACTCCATGAATTATCTGTTTAATTATTATCCCTATTTTATAGATGAAGAAACTGAGGCCAAAGAGATTCAGTATCTCGTCCAGATCCCAGCTAGTGAATGACAGAGGTAGGATTTGAACCTGGGCCTGGCTGGCTCGGAGTCTTCAGCCTCTTTTTTTTCTGAGGATGTTAATACTCCAGACTGAAGACAGGTACCCCCCAGACACTGTGAGTCCCATTGGGGTTTTAAGCTGCCTGGTAGGCTCAGGACGGAGAAGTGGAGAGAGCTCCCTCTTTTATACTTGCCTTTCTTTATGAGTTGTGAAGCTAAAGGTTACTCTGTTAATTAAATGGGGAAGAAAGGGGGCTGTTGGAGAATCAGTGGCAAAGTGACTCCAATTAAACCTTTAATGAGTATATTAAGCCATGTAAATCACACGCCTTTTTTATCCCCTTTGGGAACATCAGCGTCCCTTGGTGAGCAAATCATTGGCCTACCCCGTGTCAGCTGGGGCCTCCCGGAAGCTAGAAACATGGTGTATTCTGCAAGTGAAAAAGCTGAATGGTGTTTGAGGGTTTAAGAAAGAGCAAGTAAGAAAGAATCCTCTTTCGATCACTGGTGTTTTACTAAATGTGACTTCCAGATTTAACAAAGCATGGAGACCAATCTAGGTGTTGCCTTTCCTAATCTTCCATGAACAGAAACTTGGTTTTCTTTGAGACTACGAACCACTGCTTGTTGTCCCCTAAGCTCTCAGCCGTGTTCTTGGGTGGTGGGTGGCATCTGGAAGCTCTCCTCCTGTTCCGTCGCTAGCTTGAAATAGCCTTGGGCTGCCCGGAGGGGCCTTGGCAAGGATGAAAGGAGAAGCGATTTGGTGCTAGGGTCTCCTCCTCACTAACTGGAGTAGGGGAGGCCATGAGCCAGAGTCTGAGACTGGTCTGTGTGATCGAATGATCGATCATTCATTCATTCATTCATTCAGCAAATCCTCATAGAATCTCTAGGACACTTCAGGCCCCATGCCCTAGGATCTACCATTACTATTTAATTAGTTTTCTCAAAAACCCTTGGAGGTAGACTTTATGACCCCCACCCCCATTGTAAAGATGAAGAAACAGACTCAGAGAGGGTAGTTAACTTACTCAAGGCCACACACATAATCTGTTGCAGAGTTGGGACTTGAACCAAAGTCTAACTGATTCCAAAGTTTGGGATCTTTACTTGACTTGGAGTTGGAGAGAAATGACTGAATGTTCTAAGGCCAGGCCAGGCAGGATTCAGGATTCCGTGGGAGAGGCGTGGGAGCCCTGGGGCCAGGCTGGGCCAGGAGCTGGGCACAGGAGACCAGGCCCTACAGAGAGACCCCGGATAGCACAGCACTTCTGGGCCCCAGCATCCTCACCCATATCTCCTGCCCTTCAGAGGGCTCTGACAGAAGGGGGACCTTCCCGAGAGATTGGGGACAGGTGGGGGCAGTGTTAGAGGATGTGGTACAAAGGTGGCGAATATTTTTGTATCAGACAACTCCTGCACCACTTTACTGGGGCCCTTTCCTCCCTTTCATCTATCATATGGAACTTTATCTTGACTCTGCTGGTGTTCATCTAATCCCTGCTGATTTATGTATTCAACACACACTTAAACAGTGTTAAGTGTGCTGGGCACTATTCTAAGCACTTTATAAACACTAACTCATTTAATCTCCATAACTACTCAGTAGGTATTATTTTTTAAAAAATTTATTTACTTATTTTAGAGATGGGGAGGGGCAAAGGGAGAGGGAGAGAGAGTCTTCAGTAGACTCCACGCTGAGCACAGAGGCCCCTGCGGGGCTCAATCTCACGACCCTGAGGTCACGACCTGAGCCGAAACCAAGAGTTGGACGCTTAACTGACTGTGCCACCCAGGCACCCCCCTGAGTAAATACTATTATCCCTATTTTACAAATAAGGAAACCGAGGCATGGAGAGGTTAATGAACTTCTGCAAGACCATACAGTCAGGTGTAGTCTTAGCCACGGCTAAGCTGGAATTTGAAGCCAGAGGATGTGGCTCCAGCCTCTGGACTCCTGACTCCGACAGCACTGTGATGTTCCCGACCACTCTCTGATGGGGTATTGTCATTCCAAAGAAACACTGAGAAAAACAAAAATATTTAAGGCACGAATAACGAAGGCTTAATGGACGGACTGCTGCATAATAGGGTCGATGTTTGGAGGCAAGACTTTGTGTGCCATCCTTCACGTCACGCATCAGACCGGAAGGGGGAGGCCAGACCTCCCTTAGGGCCAGGCTTCCTTGACACAAGAAGGGCTCTTTGCCTTAATGATTCCCTGAATAGATGTTTCCTGAGCACCTAGTATATACGAGGCACTGGGCTGGGTGGTGAGGACTGAAATGAAGCCTCTTCACTTAGGAATGTCATGATAGAGTGCGGGGGACAGAGGAAGGGACCGTGTGTGATAAGGCCCGGGGTGGAGGGTCAGTAGAGCTTTAGTGGGTAAGAGAACAGTCTTTGGCACCATCTGTACCTCGATTCAGTCTGGCTCCACCGCAAACCCGCGGTGCCTCGGTTTTTCCATCTGTAAAGTGGGAATAACATTATATTATTATCTAGCTCTCAGTTTTTTTTTTTTTTTTTAAACCTGGCCCAGCTCTCAGCAAATGAGAATTGAATGCTACTCCCGCTGCCATTAGAAATGAACACTGATGGAATGTGATGATTTTCCAAAGCCCCAGATGGCAGCAGCGCAAGGCCAGATTTCTAGACGAGGGTTATATTCTTAAGTGGCGTGGCAGAGGGTAAGAAGAAGAGGTGCCCTAGCCCTGGCAGGCTCCATTTAATCGTGGTCCCAGGCATCTGGGGGTGTCTGCTTGACTAGTCATAAATTCTCCCAACACAATGGAGGCGGATGCCATTTGTCCAAAGAGGACTTGGCTGTGCTTTTTGTCACCCACAATATTTAGACTGGTAGCTGACTCTTTTGTTGAGAGCTGTTGGTCTTTTTTTTGCGCCAAATTGCCCTTTAGAAATACGGGTCCTCTATCATTCGATCCGTTGCCCTTCATTACCCGACTGACCTCTGCTCATTCTTTCAGACCCGGTGTTGCTGTCTCCTCTGTGGAGAAGCCGTCCCTGCCTGGCTTGGGCGGAGTGCTTTGCGCACAGCGTGCCGTCCCTGCAGCTGTGCGGGAGTGCTGTGCTTGGCAGAGGACGCGAGTAACCCCAGGAAGCCCAGGCAAGCACGTGATCCGGCCGCGGGAGCTTTGTTGTACCCAAGGGTTAACAATCAAAATTAAAATTTAAAAGTAATTAAATTCAAATTAAAAAGTAACTAAAATCCATTACTTACATGTCCTGGAGACACCAAAGATACTCCTCATCCTCTACCACAATCCTTGGCCAAATTCCCTTTTCTCTCCTCTCCAGTTAGAGCTAACCCCTCTCTCTGCTTCAAACCCCAAATCTCATAACACGCGATGTGCAAGAGTTTTCTGTCTCTTTCTTCCTTCTGTATGTTCTCTATTCCTTGTCTATGGATGTAATTCCTTTCCTAGCAAGTAAAAAAAAAAATCTTTTTTCTTTAAGACAAGGAAGCAGGAAAACCAAGATGGCAAGGCAGGGTTTTCCTTAGTCGGCAGAGGTAAATATAAACACGGAGACACTTAAAGTCCATCAGTTTCTGTCCCATCACTCATAGGCTCCAGTGCTGTCCATTGTGAGACCCTTTAGACTGAGCAGGGATTGAGCAATTCGTCCCTGTAGCCTGTGTTTCCCGAGGTAACGGGAGAAGAAGAAGGGCAGGAGGCATAAATATTCATTTGCTTGTTGAGCCCCTCTATTCATGGCTCTGGTTGAGTTCCAGGATCATTTCTTTTTGACAAGGAAGAGCATCAAGGGCATGTGCACAAGCAGCTTGATAGCAGACCTGCCCTGAGCTCGTCTGTAATACAGGGGAACAGGCGTTGGTGGGGCGGGAGGGCATCTTCCCACCCCTGTGGGAGCCTCCACGGCGTCTCCAGCTCTCTTTCGTGCTCTTCTGGCTGGTTGGCTTGGAAGCTCAACCTCGGGGGGTAGCCGAGTCCCCGGACGGCTTTCAGGCGGGTCAAGTGCCACTCCCCGAGTTTCTGATTTATTTATTTATTTATTTATTTATTTATTTATTTTTAAAGATTTTATTTATTTATTCGACAGAGATAGAGACAGCCAGCGAGAGAGGGAACACAAGCAGGGGGAGTGGGAGAGGAAGAAGCAGGCCCATAGCAGAGGAGCCTGATGTGGGGCTCGATCCCAGAACGCTGGGATCACGCCCTGAGCCGAAGGCAGATGCTTAACCGCTGTGCCACCCAGGCGCCCCCCAAGTTTCTGATTTATTAAGGCGAAGTGAGTCCTGAGAATCTGAATTTCAACGAGTTCCCAAGAGCTGCTGCCGCTGCCCTAGGATCTCCGCTTTTCCCACCACGGCATTAACAGCAAAAGGTACTTCCATACCTGACCAGCTTGTGAACTCATCTGAACTCCTGAGGCAATTGAAAGCCCCTGGGTTATGGGACATTTAAAGGACTTTCTAGTAACCAGAATACATTTTCTACCCATATGCCATCAATAGCATTTCCTTCCCCTTCCCAAATGTATCTAGAGTCTTTCTCCTTCATTACAAGACCCCAGAGACATGGTTGACCAGGAGCTGGTGTGTGTGTGTGTGGTGGGGGGTGGGGGGCAAGGGTGTTTTGATTCTGTCTCTTGGCAATCTCTTCTGGCTTTCCTCCTTCTCATTGTGTCCTATTTATTATTTATTAAGAGGCTTTTAGCCCAATCCCGAGGTGCCCTGGGAATGAGCTCAGGGGTGGGGCATGGGCAGAGGTGACGTGGCGACCGTTCCCTTCCATGTGGCGAGAGGAGGACCAAGAGCTTGTTCTGAGGCGCGGCCCTGCCCCGGGGTCTGCCCTGCTCAGTGGGTCTTCAGTCTGTGAAGCGTCTTCACAGCTGCTATCTCATTCTTTGGCACAGCGTCTATGAGGCAGAAGGGGCAGGTATTACCATCTTGAATGTAAAGGTGAAGAATTGAGGCTCAGCGAGGTGAAGCCATCCGCCCAAGGTAGCATAGCTTGTGGCTATAGACCAGAGTTTGGAAAGAAGCCCCAGTGTCTTTAGAACAAGATTCTGAGGCCTTGTTGTGACTCTCCGGCATCAAGCTCTGTGCTTGCAGGCAGCCAGCCAGCCAGTCACTCAAACTCTCAACCCATCAGTGTTTACCGAGAGCCTCCCATCCGGGAGGCTGCCCGTTAGGAACGGACGGTCAGCAACGGGGAAGATTGGGGGCAGCCTCGGAGGGAGGCCAGGCATAGGGAGAACAGCCACCTCGATGAGCACCGCTGAGGGGGACACATGCAGCTGTGGTGAGGCTTACAGCACAGGGCACACCCCTCACTTTGGGCTCCGGTAAGGGCTCGCTGACTAACGATTGTCTAAGCTGAAGCCCTTATTCAGGAATGAATACCGGTGACTTAGGAGATGAGGGGCAGAGAAAAGGCCTTCCAAGCAGAGACCAGCCTATGTGAGGGTCTGCTGGTAGGAGAGAGTAGAGCATATTTAGGGATCTGAAAGACCTGTGGGTCTGGTGCAAAGTAAGTCAAGGGAAGAGACTGAGATGCGTCTGGAAAGGGGGGCAGCAGCCAGATCATCCCAAGGATTTGGAACATTTTTCTAAGGGCTGTTTGGAGCCATTGGCAGCAGGGTAATGTGATCTGATTCACATCTGTAATGTGGCCGGAGGGCCAGGGTGGAGGCAAGGAGGCCAGTTAGGGGGCTATTGTGGGAGGTAGGAGGAGGGTGGTGGGCTGGCCCCAGAGGGTGGCGGTGAGGAGTGAAGCAGGGATGGATTCCAGAGAGAGATGATTTGTAGGATGCAGTGCTTAGTGATATTTGGGGCGCAAGGGAGGGGAGAAGGCAAGGGTAACACCCAGCTGCGGGGTGCACGTAACAGAAGTTCAGAGAATGTTTATGGACCTAAACACAGCTGATGGCAGACACCTGCCTTGAATGTGGGGTGCTGAGCCCTGGAGGTTTGGGAGGCAGTGGTACTGGGGGGCTGGCTCTGTGTTGGAGTTTGGAGTGCCTTTCCCTTTCTTTCATGGCCCCTGCCTGCAATCTGCCCATCTCCCCTGGACTATATTCTGCTCATCTTTGTTGTTGAAATGCTACGTCTGACAATTATTTGCTTTTTAGAAAACATGTAGCTTTCCTGCTATCTTTAGAGAAAATGCACCGCAGGTGAACCTCATCAAAACCACTGTAGAAATCCATCATGAGCCACTTAGAAAACTTGGGAAACAGGTCTGATATGGATGGGTCTCACAAATGAGATTCTCCAGGGAATGTGGGCAGAACGTGTTTCCCAGCGGTTTGCATCCATCAGGACAGCTGAGGTCCGATGTTGGCGCAACAATCACGGGCTCTTTCCTTTCTGCACTTTGGCTGGTACGAGGACGGGACCACAGCGCGTGAAGCCCAAAAACCTGACTCTTAGTCCAGTGAGAAGAAATGGGGAGTGAGAGAAACGAATATTCCGATTTTTTTCCCAGAATTTTTCAGGATTAATAGTTCTCTCATTAATAACATCTTAGTAATACCTCGTGCCAGGCTTAGTAATAGAGGATTTGGGAGTGACAGAGGTGAGATAAAGCCCGTTCCTTCTAGCAACCGACAGTTTAGAGAAGTTGTTATAGGATGAGACACTGTTCCAGTTGCTTGAGA
>NW_024424786.1:7706893-7825988 GCF_017311325.1 Ursus maritimus
ATTTCTGATTCGTTTCTCTGATCTCCGAAATTAGTATGGGGACTGGCAAAGCAGGAGTTCAAAAAATGCTTCTTGAATAGAGGATGGATGGGGCGCCTGGTGGCTCATTCGGTCAAACAGCTGCCTTTCATTCAGGTCATGAGCCCGGGGTCCTGGGATTGAGCCCTGTTGGGCTCCCTGTTCAGCAGGAAGTCTGCTTCTTGCTCTCCCTCTGCCCCTCCCCCCTCATGCTCTCTCTCTCTCTCTCTCTCAAATAAAATCCTTTTATTTTTTTAAAGATTTTATTTATTTATTTGACAGAGAGACAGCCAGCGAGAGAGGGACACAAGCAGGGGCAGTGGGAAAGGAAGAAGCAGGCTCCCAGCAGAGCAGGGCGCCCAATGCGGGGCTCCATCCCAGGACCCTGGGATCATGCCCTGAGCTGAAGGCAGACGCTTAACGACTGAGCCACCCAGGTGCCCCTCAAATAAATAAATAAAATCTTTAAAAAAAAATAGGAGGATGGATGGATGGTTGAGCAGGTGGATGGATAGATGGTTTATTAGTTGGACACGTGGATGAATAGATAGTCGGATACTCTTTAGTTGTAGAAAATCCTGAAATGATAAAATGTGCGTGCAGAATACATTTTGTCGTTTCATTGACCAAGCTGTAATCTTTATTCACTCAGTCTTGCCGACACTGTCAGCTCCAACAGCTCAGTAGCCACAAAAATCTGCTGTATTTGGCGTTTGAGTTATCGGATGAGTTTGGCTCAGTTTCCTCTCAGGATTGACCAAGGATCTTCTACTTGTTGATACACTTAGTGAGTAAACCACTCAGACATTTAGAAACCAATCAGCCCACCATATTTAAACTGGAAGGAACATCAGAGATCGTGTAGTTTACTACCTTCTTCTTAGGAATGGGGAATAAGTGAGTTGAGTCTGTATAAACTCAGTGAAAGGACGTTGGACTGGAACCAGAGAAAAACAGGGCTGAATTTTGTGTCTGCTACTCACTTCACAAGGTACATAAACTGCTTGCCCGCCTTCATCAGTTTGTTGTGAGGGTCCGATGAATGAGCAAGGGCTCGAGTAGGGGCTTTGAAAGGACCGATGGCAGTTGTTTCCTAACGGCATCAAGCTAGTGGCTGGAGAGCAGACCGTAAGGCTCGGTCTCCCGAGTCAGGGGCTGGGCACTCTGCTAGACCACACGGCTCCTGAGAAAGGACATCAACCAAGGGGCTTGTTGTGCAGTTTGGACAAAACCGAAATATGGATGATTTGTAAACCTATCAGAACGACTGACATCAAAAGGATAAAAAATATTGGTGAGGCTGTGGAACAACGGAAATGCTCACACGCTACTGGTGGGAGGGGAACGTGGTGCAACCACTTTGGAAAACTGTCAGCAACCGCTGAACCTGAAGTCATACACATACCTTGACTGAGCTGTTCCAGTCCGATGTATATACCCCAGAGAACTGAAGACAAATACTGTGCTAGAATGTTCAGAGCAACAGCATTCATAACAGCCAACACCTGTTGGCTCTACAAAGAGCCAGAAGGGTAGAATGAATAGACTGTATTAGATATCGATAATGGAATGTTGTCCACCAAAGGGAGCTAAAGCTCCAGGCAACTGAAGGGTGCGTTCCATGGCATGTGGCAGGACACTTGTGGAACCTTCCTCCTCCTACCCCCCACCTCCTGCCAAAGTCAGACCCCTGAGGATACTGCTGCCCCTGAAGGCATGGGCCAGTCTCTCACCTTAGCCTCACACTGTGGGAAGCCAGACCTCGGGCTTGGTGTGCGGCCGGGGCCCTGCCCCTTTCCTGCTTTCCCTCTCTTCATGCTCACCAGCCTCCCGCCCCAGACCAGACCCTGCAGCTCTCTCTGGCTGCATCCCAGCTGGAGACCATGCTCTGAGTTCTCAGAGAGCAACGTCTGCCTCCTTTGCCTGCCCTGCAGCCCCAGTTCCCATCACACAGCTGCCTCCGTGCCCACCGGGCATCCTGCATGGAGGACCAGACCGCGCTTTGAGGAAATGACACTGATGCAAGTTACACACACACACACACACACACACACACACACACACACACACATATCCATCCAGGCGGACGGGGCAGACTCCGAGCAAGAGCTGAATGGAAGCTCAGAGGTCACTGAGTTCAGCATTTTCCGCAAACAAGGCTCACTAGCCTCTGACAGCACGCATCGAAGTGTTACTTGGAGTTTGTAATTATCACCTTATTTTGTTGTGTATTAGGAAAGCATATAATCAGTGGATTACAGCCTTTTCTTTTAAAGTGCATGACAGTCTTGATTCATGGATACCGTTGCTTAGGATGATGTTTTTGAACAATCGAATTAATTGAACACTTGATTTAAATTTGAGTTAAAGACAAATATTAAATATTAGTATATGCGATATAAAGATACGGTGAAACTCACGAAGGCGGAGGTTTGGGAAACACTAATCTAGTGTCCTCAGATTGCGGGGGAAACCAAGGCCTGAGGTGGGAGGAACAACATAATGATTCTGACTCCTAACATTGATCCTGTGACAGGGGCCCAGTAAGTGCCTTAAGAGAGAGGTTATCTTAAGAGATAGATCTGCCCCAGCATGGGAGGTTAAGGGAGGACCATCACCCCTTACCTGCACGGGGGAGAAGAGTCTCTGATGGGTAGTGATGAGAATGTAGGCCTCAAAGCCAGATTGACCTGGAGTCGCATCCCAACTCCCCACTTTCTTGCTATGCGACGTTGAACGTGTCACTTAACCATTCTGAGCTGCAGGTTCCTTTTCTGTAATGAAAAACCTTGTACGCGTATCACAGTGTTGTTGTAAGGCTTAAAAGAGACGGTCAAGTCCCAGGCCCACAGCTGGTCCATCTCTGTCCCTAGAGAGAGGAGGGATTCGCACAAGGCAGGGTTCAGAGGCAGAGCCAGACCTGGAACCCAGGGCTGTTTGCCCCGAGGAGCCACCCCTCCTCATCCCAGCTCCGCAAGTCCTTGCTTCAGCGGCACGGTGCCAGCGAGGAGAAAGAGCAGCGTCACGGTTTACCCTGATCTCTGCTGGGCTGGCACACCTGTCACTGGCGAGAGCATCATTGATTTTAAGAAGCCTTCATGAGTGAGCCTGTGGAACAGTGAGCTGGGTCTGACCAGCCACATGGGCTGCCAGCTGGAGGGAGAGACCCCCACTGCCGTGGGGAGGAATCTAGGGTCCCCCCAAAGGGAAGCAATGCCCCTGTAATGTCAGCGCCAACAGAGGGTGGCCGCCTGTGTTGAGTTCTGGGATGGGCAGGCCCTGGAGGAGCCCATTCCCGTCCAGCAGGAAGCCATCCCCGCGGGCCTTCTGGAGCTAAGTGCAAACGAGAGGGCTGCCCCTCGGCGTTTTATGCACTGGCCGGACACTGTGGGTTCCGAGACCAGCAGGTCCCCATGGCGGCAATTATGCAAGAGATTGAATGGGAACAATATGACCTTGTAGGAACTATCCAGATAATGAGAGGATATGTGAACATCTTCCTTTCTCATTCTTCCTCCTCTCTCCCTTCTACCTGTTGTTTTTCTCCTCCCCTCTCATCTGTCATTCACTGATCCATTTATTCGAGAGGTGCAGTGGCACAATCAGGGGCTCACAGGCAGGGAGGGCCGAGTTTGCATCCTGGCATTCCCTTTCAATATCAGGTCGATCCGTCTGAAACGGCCGTTGCCATAAGTCTAAACTGGTTGAGAACTGTGGGCAAGTTGCTTAACCCTTCCGAGACTTAGTTTACCCCTCTGAGCTTCACTTGTCTCACAGGGTTGTGACGCTTAAATTATAATGTAGGCAGGGTGTTCAGCTCAGTGCCTGACACATAGTAAATACCCACTTGTATTTTTTTAAAGGTGGAACATAGGTCATTTCCTATGATTTATGTATTACTTATGTAGCCTCTGCGAAATGGTCGTGTCAAATCTCTTCAAGCTTTTGTACCCTTAACTGCAAAACGGAGGGACTATCTACCTCAGAGGGTTATTGTATAGATCAAATGAGCTCATGTGTATAAAGTGCTGGTGGTAAGCACCCAGTAACTTCCGGGTGTTCTCTTTCTTCCTTCCTTTTCTTTCCCTTTCTCTCTTTCTCTTTCTTTTTTCCTTCCTTCCTTCCTTCCTTCCTTCCTTCCTTCCTTCCTTCCTTCCTTCCTTCCTTCCACAGACATTTCTCAGTTACCAACTATGCCAGGCTCTGTGCAAGGTGCTGGGAACATAGAGATGAGTGACACATGGCTCTTTCCTGTTAGACTTTGCTACCCAGTAGACTCGACAGACAAGGGGCTTGTGAATATTTTATGTTGTGGGGAAAATAAATGAAGCCGAAACTGCCAAACCGCTGGCCCAAAGCCGTGGGTTTTGTCTACAGGGGAGGAGCATTTATTGAGCGTCTACTGGGCTGGGTACAGCCCTGGCATTCTCCCATTTAGCTCAGACCCAAGGTATTATAGGAAGATCTGTAGTTCAGAGATGCAGGCTGCTTGCTCATGTCTGCCTCCCTCCAGTGTTCACTGTCTCTTTACACGCCAACGCCCCCGCCCCCACCAGGGAGCAGAGGTCGGGGGGCAAGAGTGACCGAGGATCTGAATGTAGGAGTCAGCTTGATCTGACTTGCTGTGGGTTTCCTGCGTCCGAGTTACTCATGAGTCTGCAGAGATATCTGGGGTCAGGGGAGACTTCCGGCACGTTTTCCCATCTGGCCTGGGATGGGCTATTTGTGGTTCAGAAATAACCGGGCACCTCCTTAAGGACTGAAGCTTGAGCCGGGCATCATTAAATAGCATCAAGTCTATTTAGATCTAACTCCCCTGTGCAAAGATGCTACGTTAATGCAGGCCCGTAGAGCCCAGAGCCCCCGTTTCCTGGGAAAGGGGTGATCTGGAATGGAGGTTGTATGCTGCTCTGTGATAAACTAATGCTCTTAGAATTTTAGCTATTCACTGTATGAGCCGCCGTGGCAGGGAAATTAGACATGCAAAATTTTAAGCTCTGGCCTTATTCATTTTTAATTAATTTTTGTGTAATAAGCTGTAAGCACATTAATATCAATGAGATACTTTCTTCAGTGTGGCTAATACACAGCTCTAAGGAGCCATGGGTATTGTTTTCCCCTCTGTTTGTGTTGAACAAAGATTACTCATTCTCCAAGTATTATTTTCTGGTTCTTGGGAGGTGAGGCTGCAAGAGAGGAATTAAATTTTCCCATCAGGCTGGAGCTGAAATGTTGTCGTGGACATTTGAGAGCAACGAGAAGAGCACTTATGAAAGATTTCACTGTCGGGAATGAAAGGGTCTTCTACACTCTAAGAGGTGGTCAGATGTGGGACCCATAACTAAATAAGCCATAGAATTTGGAATGGGATTATCCCAGTATTTTTATAAGAAGACCTACACCAGAATTTCAATATAAAAATATTTACTTTAAGCATTTCAGTTAAAGTGGAGTCATTTTGCTATGTCCAGACATAATGGGAATCTATTCTTCCATTCTTTCAGTAAGTCATTCAGTCATTCTACAGTAATTTGAGGACCTATTATGCACAAGGCATTCTGCTAGGCATTATCAGGTACACAAATCTGAAATCCAGCCTTGAGTCTAGGAGACTATAGTTCAGTATGGACTATTTTAATAAAAGACAAGTGATAAGTATCATCGAGGCAAATTAGTGCTGGAACAGTTTAGTAGAGAGATTATTTGTAGAAGAGAGAGTATGAACATGCCTTTTCAACTGGATCTTTAAGGATGCATAGAATTTAGACACGTGCAAAAGGAAGGAAAAGCTGTTCTTGGAGAAGGAATAGCCAAACCATATCCAAGAGGAGCGGGGAATAGGATCACCAGATCCAAGAAAAATAGCAACAAGTTTTACCACTGACATGTTTTTAATCATGCTCTTCCCTTCCTCAAGAATGCTTTTCCTTTCTTCCATCTGGGTAGGTCCCCTTGCCCTGCTGGTCCCTCTTTCCTCCCATCCACGGTCAGCCTGTGCTAATTCAACGGGCTTGTCTTATACCAGGTAGGGAAGCTATGAGCCAGAGAGTTACAAGGACATGTAACTAGTTGATTATAGTCTTCACTAGAACTAGATCCTTGTGGTTTAGTCTTCGGTACATTTTATATAGTTCTGATCCATTATGTCGCAGAATAATGGCCAAGAAACATACTTCCAGTCACAGGAAATTACAGTACCTTTTCCATTAATTGCTAAACCTGGAGACAGGGTTGGATCTGGATCATAGAGGTTTATCCAGAAAACCCTTTTGATCTCAATCCTTGTTAGTTCTGGGTTCTTTTTCATACTCTAGTAGACAGAATAAAAGGCTCATATCAAATCCCCCGCCCGCTTTTTTGGTGGGTGATTAAAGATGTTAAAGGACCCCAGGCCTATAATTCTGAGCATCAATTCTTACAGCTCTTTATTGTTGACACGAAGCCCAGGATAGCTTCTTAAAGTTACTGTGCAGAGCCCTGAGATGAGAGTGTTTTCTTCTCTTCTTGCCTTTTTGTTTTCACGACAGAGGTGAAGAGGGAAGTTGATCTAGCTTCTGAGTTACTGAGGGCTCTCATATAGCAAGGTTTGATTAACTGAAGTTGTGCTGTTTCGGAGAAATGTGTTATTTGGACAACTCCGGCTCAGTGATTTTGAGTAATGGTGAGAGGAAACACGAGTTTGGGTTTGGAGAGACTCTGGGAATGTGGTTTTCTGCAAAATTTGACAGCTTCCTGCCCACCCTCTCCCTTACTCTGTGGTTTTAATCAGCGTTCAGAGCACCCCCCAAAGCAGTTTGCATCACGGCTTGAGATGCAAAGAGCTGTCTCTTCCCCGAAGAGGGGCTGGGCTGGGTCACAAGGGAGGTTTCTGGGATAAGCGCTGCTGGCAGTCTCTGAAGGAACCAGCTTTCCCAGGGCCACCGGGTGGCTTCTTCCCCATCCCTCTTCTCTGGGAATTTTTGCCATCACAACCCGATACTCCATGAAGGGCTTCATGAAGAAATAAATCAGGGATGCTCCTTGATCACAGAAAAAATATTGGCCTGTCCACTCTAGTCGTTGGTTTCCAAAGATACCGTCTTGCCAAGGATAACAACGTCTACCCGCAAATGGTTCCATTAACGAGGAGGGACAGGTCAGCAGGAATCCTGGTGTCTCTCATGGCGAACTTGCCAAGAAAGAAACATGCTTCGAGCCATGGGGAGAGGGAAGCCAAGTAGGCCATAACCAGTGAGAACCTCTTCACGGTCCCAGGGTGCAAAGTCGTACCGTGTTTTGTTTTCTAACGAATTGATGGACTCCTCCCCCAGGTGCTCTATTATAGTAGGAAACCCATGTTCCTCTTGAGGTGCTGTCTGACCGCCCCCCCCACATTGCCCAGGCACCTGATGACTCATGCGGTGCAAAGGGTCAGCCATGCTTTCTGCTCTAATCGGAGGAAGCAATGGCATTTGAGGGGTTCACCCCTGCTAGTTCTGCTACAGCAGCCGTTTAAGACTGGTCTGGGCACCATTCTCACTGAAGGAGAGGATTAAAGAAAAGCCCAAATTAAATCCCTGGAGTGGCACCCTGTGACAGTGTGACTGACACATCTCAGCGGCTGTCGAGGACGCTCTTGGCTTCCAGATTTCCATTCGCTCATTCAACCAAAATGATCCATATTAAAACAAGCCTCTCCTCCACGGGGACCCAAGCCGCAGCTCCTTTGTTCAGCAACTCCCTGCACATACCTGTCCAAGACTGTCAAGTCGCTGCTCTGAATCTGCGTCGTCCCCTATAAAAAGAGGGGGACAGTGCGCTTGGGCTTGTTGTAGCAGAGAAACGAGATCATGGGCATGAAGCCCTGCGTGGCTCCTGGTGTACTGTGGGCTTGCAACCGTGCGAGACCTCTTCCTTCCCTCCCGCCCGCTTTTCCCTTTCTCTCTCTCCTTTAATAAGAAATGGAAGAGCACATGCAGCTAGGATTACTGAGGAAACTTATTGATTGATTGATCGATTGATTTTTAAATTTGTGTATTTGAGTATAGTTGACGTACAATGTTACATCAGTTTCAGGCGTACCACGTGGTGATTCAGCTTCTCTAAACGTTATGCTATGCTCACCACGAGTGTAGCTGCCCCGTCACCATGCACTGCGATTATAGTATCTTTCATTATATTCCCTAGGCTGTACCTTTTATCCCCATGACTTAGTCATTCCATAACTGGACACCTGTATCTCCCACTCCCTTCACCCATTGTGTCTGTCCTCCCCCCAGGGCCCTTCCTGTAGCGACCATCAATTTGTTCTCTCTGTTTTTAGGTCTGATTCTGCTTTTTGTTTGTTTATTCATTTATTTTGTTTTTTTCTTTTTTTGAGTCCACGTGAGTGAAATCATATGGTATTTGTCTTTCTCAGTTTGACTTATTTCACTCAGCATAATACCTTTTAGGTCCATCCATGTTGTGGCAAATGGCAAGATCCCATCGTTTGTGTGGCTGTGTAATATTCTGTGGTGTGTGTGTGTGTGTGCGCCACACCTTCTGTATCCATTCATCTATCAGTGGACACTTAGGTGGCTTCCATATCTTGGCTATGGTAAATAATGCTGCAGGGACTCTTTTATTTTTAACCAGAACCTTTGCCTAAACATAGGAGAGTGGCATGTGCAAATTGAATGCCAGATACGATCCAGACAAAGTTCTTGTTTCCATTTTCAGAATGCAGGTGTGAAACTCTGAAGGGCCTCTCATCATTGGCTCGCATGATTAAGAGTCAGGTGCTTCCTGGACTGTGGCACAAAGTAGTTGTTGTTCTTTAATTGCCTGGAGGAGGAGATGAGTCTCCCACAGCCCTGCCAACCGTGTGTATTATCGAGGGTTTGGATATTTGCCATTCCAACACGTGACAAAATGGCATCTCAATGTAATTTAACTTTTTTTCTTTAAATTACGAGTGGAGCTGAACGTCTTGTTTGTATTTGAGAGCCACTAGCCTATCATTGTGAAATGTCAGTTTATATCATTTGTTTATTTCTTACTGAGTTGTTGGTCTTTTACTTATGGATTTCTTGAAGCCTTTAGATATTAGAGAGCTTATACCTGTGGAAAATGAGCTGCAATTTCCCTCCAATTTGTTGTCTCTCTTTTGGCTTCGTTTACGGTGGTTTTGATTTTTATGTAGTCAAATTTATCATTCTCTCTTTTTTTTTTTAATTACTTCTGGAAACTTGCCTTAGGAAAGCTTTCTTTATCCTGAGGTTACAAAAAGAATTCTCCAATGATTTCTTCTTCTGTCGTAATAGTTTCCTTTTATATATTTAAATCCTTGAGATCTTCCAAGTTGTTAATTAAACCCAGCAGTCAGATTTTTTTCCCTTAAATATTCCGGTTGTTAATACTGGCAACTAACTCAACTAATATATACACATGTTATGTTGGCCTAACAAAGCATGCACGTGGGCTCGATTCGGTCTGTGGACCCCTGATCTGCAGTTTAAGACCAGACTGTCGTCCTGCTGGAAAACGTCAGATCACTGGGCAACTGTAGGTGTGCTGGCGCTAACGTACGTCTTCATTCCCACAGTGTCTTTCCGGTCATTTCCCAATTTGTACTGAAGCCTCTGCCCTCTGTGTACCAGGCCTTTGGCTTAGAAGGACTGTCTAGTGGCCAGCACTGAGCTTTGACAGCCACTGCAAGTTCTGCCGGCTGCAGACAGGGGCTAATCCGATTAGCCGTCACTGGGAACTATCTCCTTGACACATTCAAGCCTCTGTACGCCCTTGGCTGCATGTAATTGGTTTTGTACCCAAAGAGGTAAGTGCTTATCCCTGGTGTTACTTTATGCGGACCCTGAATTCAGATTTGTATTACCTGATTTAAAAAAAAAAAATACAGCTCGTATCCTTCCCCCAAGTGCTTTGAGATCACTGGGTAAATGGTGCTACTTAAATGTGAAGTTCTATACCCTGACCAGGAGCGAAACCTTCGGCTCTGTTCCCTTTGCTCTCTTCAGGGAAGTCCTGTGCCTTCCAGTCACCTTTTCTCACTGCCACTCAGTCACCTCCTGATATAAAATGTATAAGCAGGGAATCAGGCTGAGAAGAGAAGGACTGTTCGGCAGGGCTGTTAGAGTAGGAAATGAGCAGAGATGTACAAACTGATTGTTGGCAAACACCTTCCCACGTGATCTTTCCTTCGTCTGTATCAAGAAAGTTCTTGCCTCAGAACTTTGACTTATATGTGGGGAGTAAGGTACTTGGAGGCAAAAGTAAGCTGAGAGAGGACTTTCTGCCCGTGTAATCACAGAGCTGGGGAACCCAAATTTGGGTACTCCCAAAAGAGAGGTTACCTGGGGAGGCGGGTACCAGGGAAAATCCTGAATGGACCTCCATCCTTTTCCATCCATCACACATGCTCATGAACCCCTCTGTGAAGACGTTCTAGAAACCCCCAGGCACACTCAGAGGCTTCTGCCTCTCTTGGGGTCGGGAGCTCAATTAGAACAGGGACAGTGGTTTCCAGATTCCTATCAGCTCCGCTCACAGTTTCTGGCTTAGGGCTGATGCTTGGTAAGGGTTTGCTGGGTGAATGAAAACTTGTGCCAATGCATTCATTTATCCGGCAGCTCCTGGCACTGCCGAGGGGACCAGGCCTCTGGTTACTTGTCAATCAATCAATTAATCAATCAACAGATCTTCACTGAGCTATTATGGAACTGTCCACGGGTTTAGTAGAAAGAAGGCTGGCTTTGGGGACAGGAGATTTCGGTCCCGGTTTTAACTCTGCCACTAACCCAAGGGGTGACTCTGAACCCCAGTTTTGACATATGTAGCGTGAGGGTGTCAGATTATAGCTCCCTACAGTCTCTGCAGCTCTGCTGTTCTAGAAGTCTGTTGGTTTGGGGACTGTAGGGAGGGACCCCTGTTCAGTAGTGGTGGACATGAGCTGGGCATCCCCAAGTGCCACTTTCTACGTCGGCATAAACACTTTCATTTTAACCCTCGTAGCCTCTCTAGGAGGTGAATATTGTTATGTCCACTTAACAGATGAGGAATGGAAGGCTTAGGAAGGTTACGTGTGGACCCTGGACAACCAGATTTTCCAGTTTTCCGAACTCAGCAGTTTCCTTCAGGAAAGCACATTGTTTTTCTCCTGCCAGTGCCTTCACTCTCACTTCCCTGTCATTTGGTGACACGCATAGTTTCCAGTCCTTTCCAGCCATTAAAGAGAAGAAGTCTCATCTTGACTTATTTGAATGTCCAGTCCAATTTAGATCAAACCCTGCAATTTGATATTCAGCTTAAAACTGCATCCCCTTCTCAGCTCCAGCCTGTTCTGGAGCTCAGGGAGCCACAGTGGGGGAGGAGCACCGTTTGCCTCTCGCTCCCTGCTCTACCTCTCACCGCCTCCCTTCCTCCCTCCGCCGGCTCTGGCTCCTCGGGGCGGGACAGAGGAGAAAGGTGGGCAGCATCTTCACGTCTTCACGCAGCCGATGCTCTCGGCACTTCTTGCTTAGCTAGCCACTTACCTTTGCCAAGGTGCTTTTCCAAAGTCAGCTCTTCCACAGAGCTCCCCACATGCCCCCCATGACATGGACCGTCCCCCTCACCCCAGCTGACCTCTTGGCTGCCTGCTCCCCTCCTTCAGTCCCCTCTCCCGTAGCCTTCTTCAGCAGGGTCCCTCTGAGACAATGCCAGCCCGGTTGGCCTTCACCGGCGCTCTCTGTCCCGTGGGTTCAGGGCGTCCTTGCCCTGCTGAAAGGTGAGTGAGCAGCTAACCCACGGTTCTCCATCCCCCCCATGCCCTTGTCCCGCCATCACGGCCGCCTTGGCCTGTGGCGAGCAGCTTTCAGTTTACGTACTCTTTCAAACTCCTGGGGGCATGTCGAGTTCCCAAATACTTTCTCCCTTCTGTCTGCTCCACTAATGCCAAGGAGTTGTTTTTACAAGTTTCTAGAACTCAGCACACATCCAGTTAAGGAGGTGAGAAGCCATTCTCCCCTCCTGCATGGATCCTCAAGTGGTTCTTCTGGGCCTCCTCAGTTGGCCAAGAGGGCTGAGGGTGGAAAGCACCACCTTTCCCTCCCTTCCCATTCCTCTGTAAATGGCCTCAGAACGGTCTGCCCCTGGGGCGTCTGGGTGGCACAGTCAATTAAGCGTGTGACTCTTGGTTTCAGCGCAGGCTGTGATCTCAGGGTCACGAGATCGAGCCCTACGTTGGGCTCTACGCTCAGCAGGGAATCTGCTTGAGTTTCTCTTTCTCCTCTCCCTTTGCTCCTCCCCCCACCCATGCTTGTGTGTGTGAGCACGTGAACGTGCTCTCTCTTGGATAGATAGATCGATCGATCGATCTGCACCTCACTGAATCTCCAGCCTCCTCTCGCACGGCCTGAGTGGAGAAGGGGTCTCAGAGCTAGCTTGGCCATCTCTCAGTACCTGCTGCCGAGCTGTGTCCAGCTGCTCTCTAGAACATGGGCTATTTGTCACCCATCACCTTTCATTTAAGGTTTTAGCCAAGGCTTGGACGCAACAGAAGAAGTCCCCTTCCGTAAGTCTTCATGATGCCTATCTGGCTTATTTGACCTTTATTAAAGGCAATGTGAAAGTGCGGGTGGAGGGCCATCTCATCTCCCGCCTGGGAGTTGCCAACAGCCAGTTCCACCTGCTGTCCCTCTGCCCCTGGCGGTCTGACGGCACCAGAGGTAAGCAGCTCATCCCTTTGAGCCAGGCTGGATTGATGCTGGTTGAAGCCCGGAGCGGGAAGCGGCACAGCGGGCTGTGCTTCCTGGAGCACGCAGGTCAGCAGTCATTTTTCCAGCTCTTGGCCGCACGTAATGACTGTTCGAGCGGCGACAGGGAGATGGAACGTCCCCGTTGGCTTCAGCTTGCCCCAGGAGGGAGACTGGGGGGATTGTGTGCACACTGAAAAATGACACCTGCCACCGAGCACAGAAGCCCGAGAGGGGCCTGGCCTACATGGTTTTCAAGTTTTGTTTTTGTTTCAGACACCATCATTCCAACAAACTCTTACCTGGAATTGAATTGCGCTCAACAGTTTTTCTGGGCAAGGTAGGGGTGGGGCTGGGTGCCGACTGCAGCCCTCTCGTTCTGCTACCTCTCTTCATGGTTCTGAGAGGGCTCTTGGGAACCTTGGGGATTTGCAGAGCAGAGATGAAGAGCCCAGCATCGGAAGACAGAATCCAGAGGAAGAGAGCACCTGCAGGCCTCGGACCTTCAACAGAATCTATGAAGACGAATCGTAAGAGGCAAAGATTCGCACATGCAGGTGCAGGGTGGAGAACGGTGGCTTAGCAGCAGCTGGTAAAAACACAACTTCAGGCTTTTTCTGGGAGGCTCAGAGTGCAATGGGGCTGTCAGGAGTGTTGATCTGCCTGGATTCATGAATGTGGTGCGTGACAGGACGAGCCAGGGTAGACCCATCTTGCTAAGACCCTTGCACGGTTCCTTGTGTAAAAATTGCCCACCCCTCTCCTCTAGGTTGGTGGGTGAGAGGAGAGTATTTGAACTCAGCTGTAGGCCAGCTGGCAGCTGATAGGGTGCTCTGCTGCTAAAACTGGGCACGACTGGGCTGATGGCGATTAAGTGAAAATATCGAGTCCTCTCCCCGTGGAAGTTTGGGAATATGCTGGGAAAGATCACAGGCCGCGCACGCGCAGAGGAGGCTGGCGGGAGGAGCTAAGAGCCATCACGGACGTGAGTGGGTGTCAGCCAGGAACAAGCAGATGGGAACAGACCCGAGGAGTGGAGGGTGAAGCAGTTGGTAGACGGGATCAGGCGCAGTAGAAAGGCCGGACAGAATGGGCCTGGGCCCCTGAGGAGGGCCTAAGGCATCCCTGCAGTTAGAATTGCATCATCCCGAGTTACCCTATGCTTTCAGAGCATCTCCTGGCGCTAATCCATTCCAGGGTTTCCATGAGCTCCAAGTTCTTGCTTCCTCATCTTCGTTTTTATCTTCCCAGTAGACTTACTGTTGAGGAGAGCCCTGCTGTCTGTCGAAGCAGTCCGTACTCAGGGGGAAGAGCCAGCTCACCCAGAACCATGGTGTTCTGAGCACTTGGGTGGCACCCCACTCATCGCCCTGTCAGGCTTGTGGCCCTTGCTGGCACTGCTGCTTACAGGGTATTGAGGACCTGGAGTGTGTTCTGAGGAAGGGTCCTAGACATTGAGAAGAGAGGACGTTGGGACAGAGACAAGAAAAAGATAAGCGTTCAGCTTTCAGTTCTGCCTTCAAACGCGTGAAGAGTCAATATGTAGAGATGGGATTGTGTTTTTTTTGGGGGGGGTGCCTCTAAAGGACAGATATGGGACTGAAGAATGGAATGGTGGTGGTCACTTCGGCTTTCTAGTTGCCGTGGTCCTCAGTGCTACAGCATGCTTCTTCATTGAGTGGTGAGCTCCCCATCAACGAGGGCAAGCAAACGCAGGTTGGCTGCTCCATCTGGAATGCTCTAGAGGGGATTTCTGCATTTGATTGGGCAATGAGACAAAGCTCAAGAGTCCTCACAAGTCTGAGATGCTTGGATTCTTTATTCCTGTGCTTTTTAATAGGAAGCAGAGGTCTAACCCTGCTGACCTGCCTCAAGGGAGGGAATGGAGCGTGTTGACTGCTGCTTTTTAAAACTGAGTTCAGAAGCAGGCAAAACCAGATCTATTTTCAGAGCAGCAAATGCCAGCACAATTTATATCAAAACCCCCATCTGCTCAAGTGAAAGGCAGTGGTATGGACCAAGTGTTCTGTGACATGGCAGCACGCTTGCTTGTTGAAGGATGTTAGCTACACAGGGGCTGCCTGATTAGGCCCCTGAATCTAGTTGGGGGGTTTATATTAACTTCTTGCTGTTGTGACCATCATTGGCAAATTGCATTTCCCCCAACTCGAAGGCAGATCGTTGCTTTTCAAAAAAACAAAAACAAAAGCAAAACTCAAACCCAATAGAAATGTTCAAGCACAAATCAAACACACAAACAGAATCCGCATTAGAAAAGAGTTCTCAAAACTAGAATTATGTTAGCGTAAGTAGTGCTAGCTGACAGTCTCAATAGCTTAACACAATAAAGGTGTATTTCTCACTCGTGCCATGGGTTCAAGTGGATCAGCAGGGGGCTGTGCTCCATATAAACACTCAAGGACCCAGGCTTCTCCCTACTCAAGGCTCACCCACCACCCACATCACCCAGGGCCTGTCAGTACCCTCCACGCCATGAAACTCTGTTGACCGTACTGATCATTCTCCAGGGTAACCTCCTAGATCTTCAGCGTCTGGCCAATAGGCAGAAGAAGAGAAAGCCCAATGATTATGCAGGAGGTCTAGGTGCCAGGCCTGGAAGTGGTGTTAGTCACTTTGCCCATACTCCATTTGTGTGAAATAATCACATGCCTTCCCTTGAGGAAAGAAACCTGGGAAATAGGCCAAAGAAGAAAGGATAATACGGATTTTGGTGAACACCAGCAGTCTCTCATAAGAAACAGAGGATACGACTTCTGATGTGTCTCAAGAGATGGATGTTACAAATTTATCAATGAAATTGAAGCCAGGCATCTGATTTTACACACAGTCGGTGGTCCGTGGCTGTCGATGGTGTGGGCATTGAAGATAGTAAGCTGTCTTGGTCCCTGAAGGGAGGAAGTGGCACTGGGGGGGTCCTTTCTGTGCAATGTAGTGATGGAGGAATGAAACTCTTTTCAGAGAAGAAATAATATGTCAGAATGGCCAATGTTTTGTTATCAATAATTAGAAAAAGAATTAAGAACCAGGAGAGAAAGAAGGGAAGGGAGGAGTTTTGCAGTGCAGCCTTGGGAAGCAGAAAGAGCTGAGTTCCCATTGGAAGCATGGAATCCATAACTGAGTGAGCCTCTGCCTTCCTGGGCTTTGCAGGAAGTTGCCATGAATGGATGCACAGTGGTTTACCCCCAGGTTTGGAGCTCGTTTCTTCTTTTCCCTCCTCCTCCTCCTTCTGAACTTGTACTCATTTGTGTGTGTGTGTAAGTTCTATGTAAATTTTATCACCTGTTCTAAAACCACAAGGACCCTTTTATTACATATTTCTTCTTTAGCTTCTTCAGAAGGCAAGTACTGTTTTAACAGGTCTCAAGGTGATTTCCTGTCTTGTGCAATCAAATTATTCTAGACTGGGAGGTGGAAGCTAGCACCTTGGCTTTGTTATAAATGAGCCTTCGAATATCAAAAAAGATGTTCATTGACATGTACATGGAAATATCAATCGTAATTTGAATCTCTCATACCGTTTTTTTTTTAAGAGAGGGAGAGAGAGAGTGGGGAGGGGAAGAGAGATTGGGAGAGAGAGAGACTCTTAAGCGGGCTCCATGCCCAATGCAGAGCCAACTTGGGGCTCGATCTCATGACCCTGAGATCATGATCTGAGCCGAAATAAATAGTCGGGGGCTTAACTGACTGAACCACCCAGGCGCCCCTAGTCTCTCATACTTTTGTGGTCAAAAGAAACACAGGAAGGAAGCAAAAGCCTGTGGGGGGATGTATGCTGAGGTTCTTTTCATGAAGGTAACAAGTTCCTCAGGTTTCACAGATCTGTTTGACTACTCAGCTGGCCCCCAGTTCTCCGAAATCTTGATGGCACCAATCTGTCAGCAGTGGAATGAAGTACGTGGAGGGCAGGAGGGACAGAAAGGCCATTCAAGATCATGTGGTCTGTCGCAAAGGAGACAGGGACCACTCATGAGCTAGAACTGCTGGCATCCTCACCTCCCAATTACCCGCAGTGTCCGAGGTTCGTGTATTTCTGGTTATCTGAGGCTAACAAGAAAGATCTCTTGTTTCCAGTCCTTGCAAACTTGTCAATAACCCCAAATCCACTTTCTTTTCCAAACATACGTGGTAAATACAATAGAATCTTTGCTTGAAAACTGAGGATTTCAAGTGTCTCGGGGTCAGTCTTCTAAATATTGATTCCTGTCAGGATTGGCCCCGTGTCCAGGTGATAGTTCTACGACATTCGCTTCTAACACCACCCAACACTCCGCTGCTCATCTTTCTCTTCTATCCCCTTCCTTCTCTCCTATCTTTTTAGGCCCCTCATTTTCCCGCCAGATTAACTATGGGGAATATTGGGGACATAAAGGAGAGCAGTCCTTTATACTTTAGGGTGAATTCCCATTTTGGGGCAGCTAAAACTCACAAATGTCTGTTTGTGAGTTATTGAATTTCATCCAATCTCAAATGCCATTGGTTGTAAAATTCACAGCGATTCTATGTGCCACTCAGAAAAACATGACTGCTCATTAAACTATGACACGATGCGTTCTCCTCACTTAGGATGTGTCTACTCACTGAAAGAGTTCTCTTATATTTAACTAGACGTAGCTTTCTATCATATCGCTCCCGTGCACACATAAAAAAGACACAGGCAAGATAAATTGAGTAAGATTCCAAAAATGTCTCCAATTAGAGCCTAAGATTTCCGAATCACTTTTTGAGTCATCCATATGTGTGTTTTCCCACAGAATATGGTTCTCTGGCAATGCCAACGTAAGCATTGGTGGTTTCATGTTTCTGAAATGAATTCTTAAAATGAAAACGCATTGGTGCCGGGCCCTTCAGCTGCCTTGGCAATTATATAGAGTGAGTCTGCTTTTTGACTCCTGCTTCCCTTGGCTTCTGCTTCCCTCCATCTTTTACCTTCTAAGCATTCGATTCGTGGGGTTCTAAGAGCCCTTTGCTGAGGCCTCATCGTTGGGCTTGAGTGTACACCACTCCCTACGTGGATGATCTCATTGATCTTTAGAGCAGCCCTATGAGGGAGGTGCTAGCACCATCCTACGGTATGGTTGAAGAAACCGAGGCTTCCAGAGGTTAATGCGTCTGAGACACGGCGGTAGGTCAAGGTTTGAACCACGTTTGCCTGCCTGCTTGTAACCTCTGTGCAGGATTGCTGACATGATATTGTTGACATATGACCTCATCCATGATGTGTGCAAAGTCAGAGGGCTAGGGGACGCTCAGGTCTGGATGGTCATGCACACAGACCCAAACTCAAATCCTGCCTCCACCTTTATCAGCTGTGTGATCCTGGGAGAATTATTCAATTTCTCTGAGTCTGTTTCCCCAGTTTGGAAGTGATGGTAATAATACTGACCTCACAGAGAGGTTGCGAGGTTTGGGCGGGGTAATCTATGTAACAGGCCCAACATGCTGCCATGTTTACTTCCTGCCCCCCACATGTGCTCCCTCACATATTTGGCTCTCAATCAGTCACGCAGTACACGATCAAGAAATAAAGTTTTGTGAATGAACGCCATGATGGATGTAATTTCCTAGGTAACTGAGGGTTAATTAGAAATCCTCTTTTGTTCCAACCCTTGTTAAAAATACTTAGAAAATGTCAGAATCCATTTTTCTTACATGCAGTGAGCGTGATTTCATCTTTGATTCATTCCCAACATCAGTCCTCATTACCCAGGCCTGCAGGTATAGCCAGGAATGATGTAGGATATTGAGAATAATATGCAAATTGGTTAAAAAAATTAATTCCAAATGTGGACTTTAAGACCTTCAGCAAAATGCCTATATATTTGAATTTATGTCATTGAAGGCAGGATATTAGAAACATTAGAAGCATGTCTTTATGTGCAATTGCTACTTAAGTATTTGCACAACCATTCATTCAAAAATTTCACTCAGAGCCTACGCTGTGTCAGGCAAAGGGATGGTGGACAAGATGGCTAGATGTGGTTGCTGTCCACATGAAGGGGGGAGACAGACGATTGGTAGGGGATGTTCCGGGAGCTATGAGAAGCCACATCGGGAGTTCCTACCTAGTCTGGGTTTAGTGACTGGTGAGGGTGAAGGTGGCGATGTCAGGACAGGGACGGCGTTCTGAAGGCAGTGGTGCTTAAGCAGAGTGAGGTGCAGGAGGAGCGGAGTGGGACAAAAGGAAGGTTTTCTATGTATCAGACACAGCCTGTGCAAGAGTGCACCCAGGGTTATCCAGACTGCTGGCGTCAGTGTGGTCGGGATCCAGGGGGATTGAGAAAGAGTAGAGGAGAGGCTGGGTCGTGCCCCTGACTGGTTATCTAAGGGAGGCTCGTGCGGCTCCCTTCATTCATTCTTGCATTCTTTCACTGGCTGTTTATTTGGCACCAGGAGGGCTGGGGGCACCCAGAGTGTTAGAACGGGGTACGCACAAGAAGCAGGTCATGGCCCCGGGTGGCAGGATGCCCACAGTCAGTGGGGAAGATTGTCATATCGGCACAGTCAAGCATGGTTGGCATAAGAGATGGACACAGATCGTAAAGGAAGGAGCAGTAACTCAACCTGGGAGGTGAGAGTCCCAAGAACGACTCTGGAGAGGGCAGGACACATGCACTGTGCCTCGTGCATGGTCCAGGCCTATGTCGTTAGCCGCTGGATGCGGAGTGCGCGGCCCACACGTCCCCTGGCGTCACGCGGGCATTCAGTGAGCATGTGACGGATGGGACAAATGAGCGACTGCGGAAATGGTGCGACCCTCCCTACTCACTGGCTGGTCCAGGTGTTCTTAGTCTGTGCTGCGTACACGTCTGGCAACACCCGGGCCTCCTCGCCACGCAGGCCGGTCGTCCCACACAGCGTCTGGACATCAGTGCACAGAAAAGACAATGTGACCTTGCTTGCCATGCAGCTGCCAGCAGAATGAGGAAGACAGGCATTGAATACCTAAGCACACAAATAATCATGTTAATTAAAACGGTGACACACGATACAGAGAAGCCGTACAGGATGACGTAAAGGTACCTAAAGGGCCAAGACCAGCTTTCTTAGCAACTGCTGTTTGCGCGAGGCTCGGCAGGGGCAGAGCAAGGTGGGAAGAATGTCTCGGGCGCAAGGAGGAGCAGACGCGGAGTCTCCAAGACGGGGAAGGGCAGAGCGTGTTCCAGAACGCGACAGAAGGCCGGTGTGGCTGCACCCGGGGCGTTAGCCGGGACAGTGGCTGGGGCCGGGGCTGGAGAAGGGGCAGAATCTCAGCCACGTTACAGACTTTGATCTTTGGCCTAAGAGAACTAGGTTTTCAACAGGGGAGAGACATGAGCAATCACACTGGCCGCCGTGAGGCGATCCGCTTGGAGGGGAGCCAGGAAGGACACACGCACACTCACTCTGACACACTCATATGCGCATACACACACACACTTGCTCTCGCACGCTCAACCCCCCCAACATAGACACGCGCACGCTCAGCCTCCAGCCGCTCTGAAGACTGGTGTACGGTTATCCTGACGAGCCCAGACGGAGCTCTGATTAAGAGAATCCCGAAATCTCCACATTTTTTCTTCCTGGTCATCCTGAAGTGACCCGCCCGTCACCCTGCATTGAAGCTGCCCCCAGAAAGAGGGCTGCTACTTGTTCTTTGGTTTTAACCAATTCTGTGAAACGACAGAGACAGTGCTTCCCAGCAGTCGTGACTCTCAGGGAGACCATGTGGGTCACGGCAGATAATGTGCTTTTATCAGAGCCCATGTTCTCCCTTGGGGGGGGGGAGGGCCCGGGCCTGGCTGCTAAAGTTGGCCGGGAGTGGAATTCACGCCGCGTCAGTGTTGGCTAGAAAGCGAGCGTTAGCACGTATTCAATTTGGTATAGGAGCTCCCCTTGGACACGGAACCTGGTCCTTATCGCAGTTTTCCCATTAATAATGAGCTGTTAAATCACACTGCTCATGCCATTTGCAGAGATAGTGATGTGCTGGCCTAATTGTGGCAGCCCTGACGCCCCATCATCTTAATCCTCCTCCTAATGGCTTGGCAGGGGGAGCGGTGGCTCGAAACTACCGGTTTGGGCCTGCCTTCACTTCTCTTAAGAAATCTCCAGTTTCAGAAACAGGGACTGTCACGGCTGAAGTGGAGTACAGCTCTGAGGGCCAGGGCACTGGGGAGGGAGACCGTGGCTGGTTCCATCTGTGCACCCCCCTCCTCCCCGTCTCCCCAGAGACCCTCTCAGTAATGCTAATGGGTTGAGGGAAGGGGGCTGGCATGGGCGGCTGGGCTTGCGCTCTCATGTCTCATTTCTGGCTTCTTGTGCTCCTTGCCTGAGCATTTCAAGTAGGCCCTTTGCTCCTATCTGCGTTTTGTGGGCAGCACGGACGGGCTGCTGACCTGCTGGGGTGAGGCCAGCTGATAAACAGGGATAATTATGTCTGTGGGTTTGGAATCCCTCAAAACCAAAGGTGAAATGATTCACCTCTGAGGAGGGTTTTCCCCAAGGAAAATGCCTCATATCCTGTGGTAAGGTGCGGCTAGAAAGGAGGTCCATTTCTCAGATGTGGGGAGATGACCATTTTCTGCTCTCGCTCAGGGAGTCCATGCATTGGAGGGCTGGTCAAAATTAGGGTCAGGGCAGTGGTGGTCTGCAGAAGCCTGCAGACGTTAGGAGACTGTGACATCATAGAAAAGGCCCAGAGCTCTTTCTGGTCCCACCCTTTCACCAATTGGCTGCCTGAAACTTAGACAAGACGCCCTTTTGCTGCCTTGGTCTCAAGGTCCCAATCTTTACAATGAGTGTGACAATGGGCTCCATCAAAAGTTTCATCCTCTCCCTCTCAACCACCATTTTCAGGTGTGTGGCTCATTTCCCTTGACCAAAGAAGCCACACAGGCAGACTGACCTGTGTTCCTAATGTGATCTCCGCTGCTCCTTCCACTATGGGGAGAAAGATGGTCTCTTAGGGGGTGAGATTTGAGATACACTCTTGCCCAAAGAGGTCTCCCTATGTCTCCATCAAAGTGTCTGAAACTTCCACATCCACATCTAATTCGAGAGGGGGGCCAACGACTGTAGCGGAGAGAGCTTGGGCTTTGGTCATGAGCCATGAGCACTGGGCATTTTCCAGATTACTCATACCACCTTCTTTCTGAAGACATCGGAGCTCAAGCCCTGGGCCACCATGGCCTCCATGCTGGTCCTTGTCCTTGTGGAGCTGCTCCTGCCACACTGGTTATGCTTTCTGGCTTCCTCGGTGCCTGCCAAGGGGCTGAGTGATACAATGTGGTGGCATAGTCAGGTCTCCACACACTTGGGCCAATGGGAAGGAAAAAACATCGGGGAGCAGGGTAGATCCTCCCCTGCTTTTTCTCCCTTCCATGGACCACCCTGAGTACAGTTTGTCCTTGCTGAGCAAACACACCTGCCAGTGACCTGCCGTGTCTCCTAGCAGCTCGTGGTGGAGCAGTGGCCAGCACAGGGAGGCAGCTTCTTGCATCCGTCACCCCTCTTTCCTTGCTTCCCACTCTTGCTGTCCTGGGACTCCACCCCCCAAAGAGTGTTTGCGCTTGCATTCCTCTTGAAGCTCTGCTGTCCAGGGGGCCCGCACTAAGACAACTGGTTTGGTGTTTGGATCTGCACCGCCCAGCTGTGTGCCCGGGACCTGAGCAAATTCTTCAGGTCTTCGTAAATGCCATTTTTCTTTACTCCAGAATAGGGAGAACAGTATCTAAATTTTAGACCGTGAAAAGTAGATACAACGTATACAAGTGCTTTGCACAGAGCCTCGTGTGTATTGCATAGTGAGGGTTCAATTCAAGCCGGCTGCTTTTTATTGTCTTTATTATTGCCATTGTTATTGTTTGTGACCGAAATGGCTAGCTGTCCACCAAAGACCCCTTCCACAAGGAAGAGTTACTGCTCGGAAGCCCTGTCCACTCAGGAACTTCATTCTTCAGCCTTCCTCGAATCTCGGGAAAACCATGTTCCTAATTTTGGCCAAGGGAATGTGGGTAGACGTGATGTAATGCCTCATCCATGCCTGGCCCACAAAATCTTGCTACAGCTGAACCGTGTGCTGAAGTCAGCAGAGCATCCATCACTCTGGAGCCCCAGCTGGCTGCAGAGTGGGGGCCCCCTCACCAGCCCCTCACTCCACCCTCGGACTTTCCATGAACAAGATATGAATTCCCTTTGTGCTGAATTATGGACGCTATCCTCTATAGCAGGTGGTGTTACCTTAAAGATTATACTGTTGTTGCTACTGTGGCTGTAACTTGTTATTATTCAGAGTAAGGCCTTCTCTAGGACGCCCGGTGAAGGTTTTGCTGGTGGTCAGGTGGGTGGTCTCCAGCTAGAACCCTTGGAGGTGAACTCCAGCTTCATCACTTTCCTAGCTGTGTGACTTCTGTGCTAAATTGCTTTTGTAAGATTGGTGGTAGGGGATTGTGGCAATTGAGTAAGGAAGCCTGAATGAAAAATAGGACAGTGTCAGGCACAGAATGAGTTCAGTAAAAGTCAACAACCACCACCATCGTCACCAGCACCATTGTCATTTGTCAGTGGAGGATTGGGGGCTGAGAGAATGGGAGGTGGAGCCGTGGTCTGGCTCTCAGGTTGAAGAGGGGCGTGAAGATTTGAAACATGGGTGCACAGCTTTGAGACAGATAGTGGGGCAGCAGGAAGATGAGGTGATATGGTTCTGAAGACAGGCAGGGCCCACCTCATAATTCGGTGTCTTCTAGAAGAGGTCCTACTGGCCAGTAAGCATCTTCTGAGAGCCTCCTGTGGCTGGAGCACCTCTCTGGGCACTGTGGGGGATGCAGAGGAGAGGGAGGACTCCGAGCGCCCAGAGTGCACCAGACCTGGGACTGGGCATGGTTACTTCACCGCAAACCTCATGAAGTTGCCAGGATGCCCATTTCACAGATGAGCAAGCTGATGCACAGGACTCCACGGCACTTGCCAGCATCACACAGTAAATCGTGGAGCTGAGATTTGAATCTTCAACTGGGTAGAGACTCTATTGTCTCTTGAGCCATATCTGTTCACCAGAGCAAATTCAGCAGAATTTTGAAATGTGGTTGGGGAAAGGCAAGGAATGCCAGTAGCCAGGCACTTGCTTTATCTTTACCAGTAGCTGACATTGTGGCATTTGGCAAGTTACTTTATTGTCTCTGAGGCATTTTTTTTTTTTTTAATAAGAGGGAAAAGGCTATGAAAGAAAACCACGTGTGCCAGGTGCCACACCGGATTCTTTCAGGACAGCAACTAACTCATTATCTTTCCAACAGTTGACAAGGTAGGTGATGTTATGGAAAACTGAGACCCAAAGAGAGATTAAGTCACTTGTCCCCAATCTCTGTGGCATATCCAACCTCCTGGGCATGTGTGTCAACAAGGTCTTGGTGGTCTAATGTCCCAAAATATTGTGCCTCCCCATGTTGGATATCTTTAAGACTTCCTCCAGCTCGTAATTGACTCAGTCTTCTTTTTGCAGAACTTCTTCAAGGCAAGCAGCACCTGAATAAGCCTAAGATAGTGGAAATGGAGCTAAGTAGCCCCATTTGAAGCACAGCGTGAGGGATCTTGGTTCTTCTGGCCCCAAACCCCTCTCTTCCTGCTCCTGCCCTGCCCCCATCCTAGCTGTGACCACTGAGCTTCCTCTATTTCTTTAAGGATGGGGAGGAACAATTTCAAAGCAAATTTCACATCCTTTCCCCCTAGGTCTTCTACCGTGTGTTTTGTGTCATTGACCAAGGCCCGCCCAGCACAGAGATCAGGGCCAGGGATTGTTGGGGTTATAAGAAAGTGGACACAACTCTGGGTGTATCGCTTCGATGGACTGCTCTCCAGGGAATGGAGTTTTTGGACTTGTGGAGGGAGTTTCTGCCTCTTAACGAGCTGCTTGCAGCCTGCCAGGTGATAGCAGCAGGCCAGCGATTGCTTTAGGGGATTTGATAACAAGAGTGAGGACTGCATCTCTCACAGAGTGCTGCCTGCCTGCCCGAGTCATCATTAATACAAACAGCCGAACTGCGGAACAGCTCAGGGCTCTAAGGTGCATGGGAACGAGAGAGAGAGAGAGAGAGACCCAGGGCGTTGTAAGGGTGCCCTTGGAATATGTCCATCTGCTGTTACAGACTGGGGCTCCCACAGCTGCCAGACGTGGATCTGTGTGGACGACTATCAGGGACACATGTTGATATATCCTGGGCCCAGTGGAGAGAGACAGCCAGTGTCAGCCCGGCTCCTCGAGTGTCCTAGGAGTCCTTCGGGCAGGTGTGATTCAACTTCTCACCAAAGAGAGGGAATCAATAGTGAGAAAAAGAGCACAGCATGAGCCAGGGAGGTTACGCTGCCTCCAATTGGGTCAGAAGGGAGTTCTGTGCATTCCCTTCTCTGAACCTAGGTGTTTTTGCCCCCACTCGTTGTAAGATTTGAGATACTGAGATCCACTCTTGTCCAGAAGGCCTGTGGTAGGAGAGGGTTCTCTCCCTTCCGACCCTCATCTGAACTCCTTTTCCAAATGGACACACCAGTTGGAAATAAGACACTGGCAGTCTCTTTGTAGCTGACTTGTGGCTTCCCTGAAACTGAGTGGGATGGTTCTTTTCAAAGCTTGACTGGTAGATTTTCCATCACACTGTCCTGTGGAGACCCGAGGGACCGTTGGCATTTATACCTTGCTTCGTGGTTTTCAAAGCTCTCCCACTTACCATCGTTCAAGCAGCTTGTGTGGGGTGGAGGCTCAGAGCCGGGGTTCTGGAATCTGATGGCGTAGCTTCAGACCCCAGCTCTCCCACTTCCTGGCTGAGACACCAGGACCAAGGCTCAGCTTCCAGATGTGCAAAGTGGAGACAGTAATTCCTATCTTGCAGAGGTCTGGGGGAAGATGAAATGAGATGATGCATTTAAAGCACTAAGCTCAGGGGTTAGCATTGACTTTGCTGCTATTATTAGCACTATAAATAATTCTTACAATACTCTGAGCTATGAGGTAATAATGTACAAGTTATTAGATGAAATAGTATGCATCGTTGACTTCAAATAGAAGCTTGCCTCATGGCCAGACACCCTACCTCCTTTCACTTCGTAGAGTAAGTCACAGGAGGTGGATTTCTGGATCAGCTAGGAACTTGGGTTGATTTGTGAAGATGTCCCAGAAAGAGTTCTTCTTATCCTTGATGTTCCATGAACCGGTCCTTCTGCTGGACTCTTGCAGGGAGGCGTGAACGATGAGGCACAATTCAGAACACATGAATCCACACGCTCCCACCTTCCTTCTCTTTCTTCTGACCAAACATCCCAGCACCCTGGCTTAGCCTGAGCTGTTGGCCGTCACAAGTGATGGTCAGTATGGCCTGGGTGCTTCTTCAGTGCCCCCGGAGGCCTGGCTGTCTCATCGCATGGATTAGAAGAAAAGCAGTACACCCAGAGGTGACAGCCCTGTCCCTCCCGCCCAGGGAGCAAGATGGCAAGGCTCCTGGGGCTGGGACACCCTTGGAGTTCTTGATCCCTACCCCATCCCAAGTCCATTTTATACTGGATCCTGGTACATAGTTCTCCTAGGGGAGGCCATTTGCTATTTAGCTGGACAATTTTGCGGGGAAGACATTGTGTTCTGTGCTCTGGGCTATGAATATTACGTGAACTTGAGTAAGTTGCCTAATCTGGCTGATCCTCAGTTTCTTCATCTGTAAAATGAGACAACAATTCTTCCTTCATATTATGGGCATTAAATGCATCATATGTGTACGCACGCTGCGTATTACCTAGCATATAGGAAGCATTCAGTAGATACCGTCTGTTTTCTGTTTTGCTCATATAATGATTAGTTGTATAAATAAAACCTCTTTGGCAATGAAATTAGAGTCTGTGAAGGCGAGAGAGAGGAGAGCCAGAGAGTCAATCTGCTAAGAGTGATAGCTAAGGAAATAGAGCTGTTTAGAGCGCGGTTATTTATTTGTAAAATAAACCACCCAGGATTGTACACAGTACGGGCTTATTTTTTTTTCAAACTGTGAAATGCAATTTGTATAACATGATCTATGGATTACTAAATTCACTTAGTCTGGAGCAAGGCTGAAATGGAGTGATTATTTTTACCTCTCCCTACCCCTTTCTTCCCGGCCCCAGCCCCTGCGTCTGGTAAGCCTGCCTGGACCTTGCCCCCAGTTTGGGGAGCCGGACCCAGTTAGGCGGGCTCTCTGCTGAGCAGGCACATGCATGGCTTTGCCCGTGGTGGTGTGGTGGGGTGGGGGACTCCTGAAAACCTCTCCAAGGGAGTCTTCTGAAGAACGTGGAGGCCTGGTTTGAAATGTGGGAGTTGAGAAGTTAACAGTCACAGGCAGAACGTGTTGGTACCGACCCTGCAGGGAGGGCTGTGAGCTCCCAGGATGCACTTCGCCACCTATGGATACTGTTTCCGTCTTTTCAGCAGGGACTTCCACCTCTCGGGGCTGACCCTCCTCCCTCTTCACTGAGGGCAAAGGGGAAGTTAAGGTGGAGTGTGTGTGTGTGTGGGCAGCGGTAGGAGCAGGGCGCGGGGTACACTTCTGTTATTAGAGTCTGTTGCCATGTCTGCCTCCCCCCGCCAGGCCGTGTGGTCCTTGAGGGCAGGGCTGGACCATGACAGTGCCTTCTATGTCTCTAGTGCCCAGCTAGGGTCTGGCCCAGAGCAAGTCAGCGGTGGTGCTAAGAAAACATCTGTGGGCTCCAGTGACCCTTCTTGCTCCTGCAATCTTCCCTTGCGTCCTGCCCTCAACCCTGAATTTGTGGCTTCATCCTGTCATGGTGAGAACTAACCAGACATCTAGAACAGAGGGCAGCAAGGAGCCTTATTTGCTTTTCTGGGGAAAGGCATGACAGGAAGGGATGCTGACCTGAAAATCATATCATTTTCAATGTACCACTGGGGCTTCATAAAAAAAATTGACAGCTTAAGTGTTTGGAATGGGGAGAGGACCTTCTATGATGACAGTGAGGGCCTGGTCAAGGAACTTAGAAGTCCATTTACTGCCATACGCTGGAGGTGGTGGGGAGAGCTGCAGCATGGCATGGATGCATTTTTAAAAATCCCCTTCTGAGGCCCACTGGCTTCAAGCAGCAGCTAATTTCCCTGCACAGCATCCAGTGATTCAGCTCCTTGGTGGCAGAGGGTCATTGGCAATCAGAGCTACAGGGTCTCCTGGTTTCTTTCTCCTTTCATTTCCTTCTTTATCACTCAGTGTCCAAAGACCCGTTCTTCCGAGTTGCGGAGCCCTGGAGGAAAACTCTCTGGTTGCAGAAAAATGGCTTAGTCTGTCATTTTTCAGCCAGAGCTGGCCTAGGGAAATCATTGGTTTTATGCCCTGAAGTTATTTGCTATGTCCTGTAGCATATTAAATAGCAAAAAGCAAAAACAAAAACAAAACCCCCAAAAACCTTTCCTAATCTGTTACTAGCTTATTCAAAGCAGTACGTAATTCAGAACCTTTGCTATTTCCCAGCTGACGAAAATGCCCTATTAATAAAAATATCAGAAACTGTCACATCCGCCGGCTCCTTTTGACTTGTGAATGAAGGTCTGGTCTCCTCTGAGTGTTGAGTTAATAAGAATTGCTCATGTAACTTACGCAACTTCGTCATTTGCAGCGAGATCCTGCAGCTAGATTGCCTTAATCGGTTTGGTTTGAGGTAGGAACATGGTCATGTACAGTTTCCACCAAGTGGCATCGATTCTTTTCTTTCAAGATCAAGGTCATATGGGTGGCTGGCCTGTACTTAGTGTATCTGATGCTTCCCAGTCTGGGCCACCCGAGCACTGTGGGTGCGAATTGATGGGTGATTGTTTGAGCCTGCTTGGTGGGGTAGAGGTCTACAGCAATTTCGGAATAAGGTATGGGCTTGGGGTCAGAGAGGACAGAACAACTTGGAGATTTCTGATAGGAGTGGCCACTGAGTAAAAAACCACATAGTAGGGATTCCTCCAGTTACCCTCCCAGAATATACAGGCACAGAAACTCTCGCTCACCCTAGATGAACTCCGGAAGCATGGGAGGAGCAGATAAGACAAAGGGATGTATTAGCTTTGTCTGCCCCTTAACTGTGTCTGCAGCCCTCATCCTCTTGCTCCAGAACGGAGTCCCAAGGCTGCTGTGTATTGTCTCCCTCTCCTCTCTGTTCCCTGCCCCTCCCCCACTGCCTTCTTTTTTGAATCCCACGTATTTCTAGAGATCTACCTCTGTCCCCCAAGCAGCACAGAATCTGTGACACCCCAAAAAGGGAAGCATATCCCTTTCTGATGGACTGACTCATTGTCCATTTACACCTCTCACTAAATGACACACTGCTTGCCTGCCTTCCTTCCTTCCTTCCTTCCTTCCTTCCTTCCTTCCTTCCTTCCTTCCTTCCAGCAGTATATCTAGTGAGGACCAGCTCCTGGTGTGCCCTGGGCTGGGCTGAAGCACACAGCAATGGAACCCACGATCTGGAGGTGGCGAGAGGTAACACAGCCAGTGTGCCTACAGGTGACACGAGTCCTGCGGAGAAGGGCAGGATGCTGTGTCAGTGACACTAGCTGGGGGATCTGACAGTTTTCCCTGCCCTGAGCTGGAGGATAGGCTGCAGTTTTCTGGAAGGAAGGGGAGAGAAACAAACTCCGGAAGAAGGAATAGCTTCCCAGCTTGTTCAAAGTCCTTGCGGCAGGAAGGAGGTTCGTAAAGTCAGGGACTTGGCGTGGAAGAGGCTGGCTGGAACCTGCAGGCTGAGGGACGAGCAACATCTGCCACGGTGGGCAGGGACCAGAGCAGCACGACCCTGCGGGCCAGGCCAAGGGCAGGCAGGGGTCTTTATCCTAAAAGAGAGGGGTCACTGGGGAGGGTTGAGCAAGGAAGTGTGGGGACACTATAGAGTATCTCCATAACTGCGGTATCAGCTGTCCCATCCTCATTGTCCTGTGATATGCAACCCTGTTTGGTCAGTTCTGTTACATTCAAAATGCATGTGCGTGCGTGCACGTGTGCGTGCATGAAACCAAAGATCCCCTTCTCCTCATTTCCTTTCTGTTCCTTCCATCTGAGTGGATAGCCCTCCAAAAATCAGCCCAACTAAAGGCAAATTTAAGGAAATCCTTTCTGAAAACTCATTTAAGATGTTAAATAGTTGCTGAGCACCTGCCATGCTTCAGGCCACACTGGGCCCTGAGATATGGGGACCAATGAGGAAGACACAGCTCACAGGGTGGGGAAAGGGCCACAGACAAAGGACCGTAACAAAAGGCCCCATGCCCTCCCTCTCTCTCAAGAACCTTACCCCCTCCCCCTGGAACACGTTCTTTCCTCAGTCCCCTCTTCTGCACTCCCTGGATGCCAAATGCTCTCTTTCCCAAACCACAGTCCTGTGTTTCCACTTGGACAGTAGCAATAAGATTACGAGCACTGACACAGTGGTTACTATATGGAACATGTTTTTTACGTATGAACTCAATCCTCAGAACAACCCCATGATAAAGGCACTTGTTATCCCCATTTGATAGCCATTGAAACTGAGGCACAGAGATATGAAATAATTTGGTCAGTATCCTATAAACCCAAAGTCATATGGCTGGTGAGTGCCAGAGCTGGGGTTTGACCCCAGGCAGTCTGCATCCAGAGGCTGGGGTCCTGACTGTGACAGTACATTGCCTGTATTCAGCTGTTTACAGCTATGAATTCCCCTCTAAATGTTAACAGCAGACACCATGTCTACTGTGTTCCCTCTAGATCCCCCGCACTTAGCATTGGACCTGGTACATCACAGGTATTCAAAATGAACACATGGAGACTTGCTAATTGCAGATAAAGGCAAAGTAAAATCCTGGTCAACAGATATGGGGCCCAAGGACAGAGCAAAGCCCTCAGGGTTGGAGGCCCCCCGAGGAAGTCCTTAAGGAGGGCTGTGGTCCCGACTTGACAAAGTTCTGTTGGCCGGAAAGATTCAGATCAGCTCATGAAAATGGATATCTAATCTTAAACTGGATATTAGAAGTATATTTGGAGGATCCCTGACCTTGTGAGCACTTTTTGGTATGTGGATGTCTCCTCCAGACACCCTCTGGGGAGGGACACTCCCGTGGGCTGCCTGGACACATGCGCCCTGCGTCATCTCTGACACCTGGCTGGTCCGCATGGCGCCGGAGGCTCCGCAGTGCTGACCCCCAGCAGGTCTATGAGCATGGCCGGCCGGTCCGCTGAGGCCTGTAGCTCCATCCAGAAGGCTCCCCCTTCCTCAAGGGGCCATGCTCACCTCCCTCAGAGTACCATGGGGGCCCCAGCTTCCTCTGGGCTTGTCACAGCCCCTTCTGCTCTAAAGAACTTGCTCTGAAAACTGCTCACAGTCATTGACAACCCCACTTAATTCTCTTCAGATTGGCTGGAGGTGCTCCCAGAGAGACTGTCATGGTTGATAAACCTTTCTTTTTAAAAAATGACTCCTTTAAGGTTTTGTCTCCTGCTCAAGGCCAGAGTCAGCTCTTTAGAAAAGGGAAGAGAGAGCCCATCCGGAGCCATTTGTCTGCCTCCCCGTCACTATTGTGCCTTAATTGAACCCCTTTATGTGGGGCGAGGCCATTACGATCATTTTTTGTTATTAATTGCTCATCCGTTTATGTCTCTGAATAGCCTTCATCGGCAATTTGGGGCACCATTCTCTGCCGCCGGTTTGGACACAGATTCTTCTCGTGGAGAGATGCTCGCTCCAACACCACGAGGGGCATGGGGCTGTGGGTCCACGGCTTAAAGTGCACACTCCTTGTTCCTGGGGTCAGTGCCACTCATAGAGCTGAGCAGGCTGAGGGCTGAGGTCGGACTGCAGGGCCTGCTGGTGGGGGGGCGGTGATGGGAGAAGCAGGAGGAAGGGCTCTGTCTCCCAAAGGGGACGCTGCAACAATGTGGGGGTCGGCTTGATTATACTGGAGGAAGGGGTGTGTGCAGAGGGGAAGCCATTCGCCAGGCCTCACAGGGTGGGGGCCCACACCAGCTGCACACAGCTGCCTCCATGCCCGGCCAGGAAAGTAGGTCTCCGGGAACTTTGAGGGACACAACCTCTCTGCAGCTCCCCTTTAAGGATAATCGCTCCTTCGGCCCATTACCCTGAGGACTGGAGTTTGTCCATGACACTTGTCATTTACTGGGTGCTAGGCCTTGTGCTTAGGGCCTTACGTGGACTGGACGGGAACTGTCCCAGACTGGAACATCCCTAGAGCAGGGATCCTGTTCTTTATTCATCCTGCGTAGGCTTGTTGCTCACCGCTTGCCTGCCCTGTGTTGAGGTGGCAGGCCAAGCAGAGCCGGCCCTTCTGTCAGGGAGCCTGCAGGACAATGGCGGTGAGCGCGAGGGCAACAGACCAGCCCAGGAATTACCAGGCCCACATAGCTGAAAGCAATAACGGAGGCGGATGGCTGAAGAGAACATTTCTGAGGAAGTGGCAACTCATATGAGAAGGAGCGGCCAAGGGACCGAGGGCTGGGAGGTGGGGGACAGACAGACAGAGGCAACAGTGCGTGCAGGTCCTGAGATGTGACAGACCTTAGTGCCTTCAAGGAACAAAAGGAAGGCCCGTGGCTAAAGCAGCAGCTGGCGAAGTGCACCTGCAGACCAGTACCATCAGTGTCGCGTGAGAACAGGCTGGAAGCGCAAATGCTCAGGCCTACCTCAGACCTACTGAGCCGGGGCCCCTGGGGTGGGGCCCACCCAGCAAGCCCTCCGGGGGACCCTGACGCACGTCAAGGTCAGGAAGCCGCTGGGCTCGAGCACAGGGAGCAGTGAGCTCTGGGCAGTTGCCCGGAAGAGCTGCAGAGCTGGGGAGAGCCGGGCAGGGGCCGTAGTGAGTTCAGATGCTCCGTTCTACAGGAAGACACTGAAGGATTTCCAGCACTTGGGCGACATGATCTGATTTTTAATTTTAAAATACTTGAGGCTGCTGTGTGGAGAAGTGCTGGATGGGGGCAGACAAGGGGACACGGAAGAGCAGTGGGGAGGCCGTTGACCATTATCCCTAGCACCTAGAGCCACAAGTGGTGCCGACGAGATAGATGTCCAGTAAATATTCATCCACAGAACGATCACGCTTTAGACTGTTACATACTCTCCAAGCATCCTGTAAGCTTCATTCGTAGCGTTTGCCACATTTGGAAGTAAGTGACTTGCGCCTAATTGTTGGTGTGTCTCTGCGACTCTGCTAGGATTTCTGTACGGCCAGGACTGGTACCTGCCCCTGGGGGCCCCGAGGAATATCTGTTGGATGAATAATGGAATGTTATCATAGCGTCACTATGAAGGGGCGCTATTATTATTCCCATTTGGCAGGAGATAAAACAAGGGTAAATAAGCTGTCTTCCTCCCGGAGCCAGGAAGCGGAGGGGCTCGCATCCGAACCCAAGCTCCCCAGCACTATGTTAACTCCTCCCCACTTTGTCCTTTTACCTCTGTGCTGTTTCAGAACAATCGGCAGCGGAATTCCAGGGTAGTGTCTGCGCGGGTGAATCAGTCCTCTGAGAAGGGTTCCCAGCCCTGAGCAACTGCATGAGAGCCGCATCAAAAGGCCGGGATATTTGGGGGCCTGCCGGGTTGCCATGGTGTTTGACCTATTGAAGGCAGAGGCATCCTCCGGGCTGTGGCTGAGGCCTGAGCGTGCATATTCATGGTGGGGCTGGCCCTGCCGAGGGGGAAGGGAGGAGGCCAAGCCCGGCAGCCCCAGCAGCTCCCGCTGGCGGGGGATGAGTCCTCGGAGGTGTGGTGGTGTCACCTCGGCAACCTGGATCTCTCCCGTCAGCTCCTCCCAGCCAGGTGTGGAACCCGCTCTGCAGATCAGAATCAGAAGGCTCCGCCGTTACAGGGAGAAAAAGGAAAGGAAAAGCACATGCATTTCAAGGATACATGTGACGTACTAGGTGTTCTGGGGTATTCCCTGCTGTGATCACAAGTCAGAGCAGCTAGCTCAGACCACCTATTGTGTCCCAGGTGCTGCGATAGGTCACAAGCACTATTTCATCCTCAAATCCCTTTGAGAGATACTAATGATTATGGATAAGTAATATCTATTGTGTGGGATGACTTGTAAGTTAGTTGTTATGCAAACAAAATGCCTGGGGCTGGAAAGCAGATGAAGAACTTGCCTAACTTCCGGGGCGGTGGGGGGGGCGGGGGGGGCGGGGAGTTTCGGAGAGGGACCTGAACCAGTTATTGTCACAGCACGCTCCCTGCCCCACCCCCTGCTCTCCCCTCAGAGCAGTCTTCTGGGATGGCTTGGTTGTCCCTTCCCAGCGCTAGATTCTGCTTCCTGGCTGTGATCTCTCCTACCACACACGGCAATGGACGGGAGGAGAATCAGAGATGACCCCAAGTCCTTTCAGACTGAAGTGCCTGTGGTTGGGTCCTCTGATACGTCCTTTCCCTCGTCACTTCTCCGGGACTCAGATCTTTCGTGAAATGTGATCAAGGCGGCGGGGAGGGGGGATCAGGAGACTCATTAGGTCCTTTCATTTATCAAAAATAGTTATGGAGCTTCGACTATGTGCTCGACCCTGTTCAGGGGTCTGGGGATAGAGGGGGACACGAAACAGATAACATCTCTACTCCCATAGAATTCATATTCCTATGGGGGAAGAATATAAGCAAAATTTTAAAAAGATGGAAGAGAAGGAAAACAATGCCCCCCTCATGTCGTTTTGGGGAGTAATGCTAAATGCTGGGAGGAACAAGGGCAAATGATGTGATAGAAAAGACTGCGTGGGGTGGGGAGGCTGACTTGGCCTGGGTGGAGGGGCAGCATGTCTCTAGGACGGTGACTTGGAGGCAAGGAGCGGCCAGTGTTGTGAACACCTGGGGGCCAGGCAGGGGAAGGGCAAGTGCGGATGCTCTGAGGCTCCGTGAATCGGAGGCCGGGAACCGTGGTCCTGTCACTGGGAAGAGTGAGGGAAGAGACGGACGGAGCCAGCTCCTGGAGGGCCTTGTTGGCTGTGGTGAGTTTAGGTTTCATTTTAATTAGGATGGGAGGCCATTTGAGAGGTTTAAGCAGTGAATGACACCCTCTGATTTGCATTTTTAAAAGGTCACTCAGGCTGCCACAGGAAGGAGAAATTACAGGGGCTAGGGGTGGGGAGCAGGAAGGCCAGTCATCTCTGTAGGAGATGCCCGGCCCGGGGCATCACAGGCAACGTGGAGAAAAGCAGACAGATTTTATAATCAGTTTTAGGGCAAGGCTGTCCTGGGCAGAGGGGAGAACAGAGAAGGGTGTGATGAAGCTCCTGGCCTAAAGGACCTTCCAGATTTGTGTTTTACCCCCAAGAAATCATTACAGAGAATGGAAGAGAAAGAAGCACAGGCGTGGGTTGTGGGGGCATGGAATGGGTCTGCAGGTGCACCGGAATTAGAGAAGGGAGGGAGGCAGGGGGTCTTCCCTTCCAGGCCCCCTTGCCTACTGTCTGCCTCTTTTCTGGCCCCACAACCCATCCGGTCGCTCATCTCCCGGATGGTCTGACGACAGGTATGGCACCTGTGTGCCCGGCATCCTGCCCTCGCCCAGTCTGCAAGCCCAGCCAGATGAGAGCATCTGGGCGGCAGAAGCGTCGTAGGAAGAGGAGGACCTGAAGTGGCCTTTGGGCCTGGTACCCATAGCTGTCACCCAAGGAGTGGCTCATGCCCTGCTCCTAAAGCGTGTGAACAAGAGGTCAACCCAGTGACAATCACACTGCCGCTGGGAGCAGAGGGGGCTTGTGCCGGGGAGTCAAGGGGATGCGAAGGTGACCGTGGCTGCTCCCAGGGCCCCTTCCCATGGGTGTCTGGTCTGAATGGAGAGGAAGCATTAGGTGAGGGACCCTCCACTCATGCACAGAATTCACCAAAGCCTTCCTGTAGCTAGCAGGTAAAGGCTAGCCCTGTGCATCCCCGGAAACCTGCCTGGGAACATTTCATGGCTCCCTGTGTCCTACAGACAAGACTAGATTGCACTTAGTAAGCATTGTTTTCATTGCTTTGTGTTTGGTAACTTATCTAATCCTTACAACAACCCTTCAAGGTAGACTCTATTACCACCACTGACTTATCCGGAAACCAAGGCACAGAGAGGTTAAGATGTTCAGGTCCCACAGCTAGTAAGAGGTGGAGTCAGGATTTAAACCCAGGAAGTCTGGCTCTGGAGCCCCCATGTTTAACTAGTTCTCTATGCACGGTAAATGAAGAATAGAGCCCAGTGTCCTCTCTTGGCACCCTGTGCTCCTTGGTCCATCAAGCCACCGTCCCAGCACATCTCCCACCTCTGAAAGGCAGTCTGCCACACAGTGAGTGGTTATGCATTCAAATGCTGAGATGCCTGAGTGCAGATTCAAATCCTGACCTAGGCCTAGCTTCCGGGGCAAGTTACTAAGGCAGAGAGCAGCTCGGCCCCAGGCAGGGAGGCTTGAGTATGTGAGTACAGACTGGTGCTGGGGTGGGGGAGAGTAAGTAGTAGACAAGGAGCCTGGAAAGGTAGGCTGGTCTCCTATGGTTCAGGTCTTCAAGGTCCCTCAGGAGACTGAATATCATGCTACAGGCAGCGAAGAGCCCCTTCCATTTTAGCTCCCAGTTGTAAGGAGGCTGCCAGTTGTGAGCTATAAGAAAGTCCAACCCAAACTAACTTCAGCATAAAGGAAATACCCAGGGATAAAGGAATTTCGGGCCAGGCTAGATCCAGGGGTGACACACCACGTCATTAAGAGTGTGCATCTCCTCTCTGCAGGCTGCATTCTCATATAAATCTCCCCTGGGGTGGCCAGGGGGCTGTCAATGGCCCTGCACTTAAAATCCCCAAGAACAGAGAATGCTTTGGCCTGAGCCCGGACCTGGGATTAGCTCTGGGGCTGGAATTGGCTTGGTTTAGGTTACTTGCCCATACCTGAACCTATCACTGTGGCCTGGGGGTGTGGTGCTCTGATTGACCAGGCCTGGTCACAGGCTCACCCCAAGGTAGACTGAATGGAGGACAGTCACCAGGAGAAGGACAAAGATGGCAGCAAATACAGCAGCTATCTCCATAGAACCATCCTCAAGCAAAGGAGTGGTGTAATCAAGCAATATTTTAGAAAGCTTTGGTGGTGGCATGAGGATGGACCGGGCCAGGAGATGACGGGGGCAGTGGCGGGGGCGGGAGGGAGTCTTCTTGTGCTTAAAAAAGTACTGTTGGTTATGAACGCTGGAAAGTGTTTGGATCTAGACTGAGGAGAGCCTAAAGCCAGGCTAAGGTTTTTAGACATTATCCTCTAGGTACTCGGGAGCCATAGAATGTCTTTGAACAAGAGAGTTACAGCCTGAGTTGTGTTTTAAGAGTGATTTATACCACATAACCTATAGGGTGAGTTGGAAGTGGGAAGGAGAAGACCTTCCAAGATTCTGATCAGTGTGGTGTAGTGGAGAAAGCAAGAGATGTAGACTCAGAGAGTGAGATTAAAGTCTGGCTCTTCCACTTTTAAATTGCTTGACCCTGGGCAAGATACTCAACCTTTCTTTACTTTGATTTTCGTATTTGGAAAGTGAGATAATAATCTTAGTCCGAACGGAGTATCATGATTTAGAAAATCTCTATAAGCACCTAGCATAGTGTATTGTATATTGCCAGTATGTAGCAAATACTAATTTCTTTCTTTCCCCCTTCCTCTTCCTGTCACGGATTCAGTGGAAGAGTTTGAGAAAGTAGGTACTGACTTAGGGTGCGCACTTGGGCTTTGAAGCCCTGGATCAAATCCAACCTCCCTATTCACCAGCTGCGTGACCACAGACAGGTCGTCAACCTCTCTGAGCCTCTGTCCTCACCTGAAAGATTTCATTTACAATCGTACTTTACCTAACAAAGAGAGCTCAGCATGTTGCCTGCCTGGCACATAGTGGGTGACCTCCAGATAGTAGCTATTAGAGATCATCATTTAAAACAATTCCTGGGCAGGGAGAGCAAAGATGAGCTAACTAGGTATGTGAACATCTCTCAGCCCTGCAGGAGAGATCCCCCCTCGCGTGATGGGTGGAATTCTTGGCGCTCCTCATTTCCTTCCGCGTGCAACAGAGGGATTTGAGACTTAGAGCATACTTCTGGTGGGATTCATAATTTCAGGTCCTTAGAATTAAATTCGGGTCTGATTTTCCAGGAGGGGGTGATTAGCAACTGCAGCGGCTTCTGTCTGCAGAGTTCAGGTGCTGTGATTGTAATTTGTAACCAGCACCTTCCCATTTGGCTCCTTTGCAGCCATCTGGTCCCTTTAGTGGAGATCTGTTTTGTTGGCAAGTACCGTGCTGAGTAAATGCCACGGAAAAGTCGAAATGTCCCCGTCAGAGCTCAGGGCACCATGGAGATTCCCTTCTTAGCGCCCACAGGACGATCATCTCCGACCCTGCCTCCCCCCTCACTGGTCCATCGCCAGCACTCCTCCATGGGGATTTTGTAGCGCTATGATTATTTTATTGCCAAGAAGCAGAGTAATTATAACTTTTGGAGGGATCTCCTCGGAGAAGATGCACTTAGATTTATGTGTAAGCCCACGTGAAAGAAGGGATTTGGGACTTGAGCATTTTATGTGGTTTTAGATGTGAACGTGCGTTTCATTTCACTTAAAATGCTTCCTAAGTGTCTACCTGGTGCCTACTTCGTCAGTAATAACGCTGCCGCTGCTGCTGCTGCGAGCTACCGGTAATGGAGAGCCTATGCAACAGGCAACGTGCTGGGCATTCTACAAACATCTCTTCTGATCAGCGCAGCTTGGAAGCGACGGCTTGGATCCTTGTTTCTTTTCAGGCCATAGCTGGAGATCCCACTCATGGGTGATAAAATCAACTTAAAGAACTGGAAGCAGCATTTAAAAAATGAAATAGACTAAAATGATATGAAGTAGAAGAGCAAATAGAAAGCCTTGTAAGTAGCAAGGGGAAGAATGGTGCCTGAAACGTGTGCCTCCGCGATGGACGTAACGTGTGTTTGAGTACTAGGTTATGATGACACATACATATCTAAGTGTGGGTCGGGTGAGAAAAGTGTGAACACGTCGGGCCTGCTCCAGTGGTTCTTGAGCTTTGGGAAACATCAGAATCACCTGGGCGCCTGCTAAAGCAGGTGCTCCACCCTATCCCTAGAGTTTCGGATTAAATAGGCCTGGGTAGGACCTATTTAACCTATTTGTTAACGTGTTTCCAGGTGCTGCCCCTGCTGCTAGTTGCAAACTACATTTGAAAATTACTGGCCTAGTTATCCCCACCTCATAGGTGAGGAGGCTGAGATTCAGAGAGAGGAAGTAACTCACCCACCACGGTCCACAGTTGGTACAATGAAGAGCTAGGATTCAGACCCAATCCGCCTGACCTCAAAACTGTAAACTGTGCTGTCCTTACTTTGGGCTGGGACATAATCTGTCTTCAATGATTAGGATCTGGCAAGAATTCCTCTCTGTATATTTTGTGTGTGTTTGCATTTTCTAAGTCCCATATAAATAGCCTGAGATAGAAGAAACACAGCATTTTGCAAGCCCAGCCCCCTCGTTATTTAGATGAAGGCCTAACACCCAGAATGGGGGAGGGATTTCAAGATCATATCGCTTTTGAGTAGCACAGACGGGTTGAGAAGCCAGGCAGCGTCCTTCGCTTATATCAAGCTTTGCAAACCCACACCACCTTACACTGTTCATTCTTCATGCCTGGGTCTTTGTTGGGGTCTTGACACACACGTTGCTTGGTTTCATGAAGACCTCAAGGCCAGGAGAAAGCCTTAGTGTTCAGGAATGTGCCCTATATCAACTCTGTTTCCAAAAGAGCACTCACAGAGGCCAAAATTTGGTACGCCCTAGGCCGGGACGTTGACTGTAGTACTGAGAGTGTGGTCCGGAGAGCATACTCCAGCTCGGTATTCAGAGGGCTGTACCGAGTAAAGGACGCAGAAGATACTTCTTTTCTTCTAAGTGTAGCTGAGTTGAAAGAGCAGTAGCTATGGGATTAGACAGAACTGGGTTAAATCCCGGGTCTATTACTGTGTGATCCTGAGCCATCTACGGAATTTTCTCCAGGCCTTGATTTGTCATTTTTTATACAGGAATAAAAATACTTATAACCTCATAGGAGTCCTTTGAAAATTAAATCACATACCAAATACTTAGCATGGCACTTGGTATTTAATGGGCCCTCAATAGGTAGCAGGTGGTATAGTCTTCATTCGTCCACTCCCAAATGTTTACTGAGCACCTGCTGTTCTGTGTGTGCCAAAGCCACGAAGCTGAGTATGGCCCCGCCCCCACCTTTAGGCAGCTCCCAGTCTAGTGTCGAACCAGCCCTTCTGCCTCCGCTCTCGGATCCCGACCCATGGCAGACGGGGTTCACTGAGTATTGTATCATTTCACAGGGAGCCCAACGTGCAATTTCAGCATCGGGCTCCGCACGGCAATTCGGGCAGCGCTGCCCAGCAGACGGAGTGGGCATAAACCACCAACTTCTCTGCCTTCCCTAGATGAGCAAGTGAGACCCAGAAATGGACAATTATGGGATGTGTGTAAATGTCACTAGGGGAAAACAGAGGTCACCAGGGGCTGTACGACAGTTGCTGAGTTCCCTGGGGAGTGCATGATGTGTAAGGCCTCCAGAAGGAGCTGAGCCTGGAAGGATGGATAGGAGTTAATGAGGTTTAAGGGAGTCGGGGTGATCAGAGAGAAGGGAGGACAGCATCCGTACATTCATACACACAAGACAGACAGACAAGCGGGCAGCTCTCTATTTCCCTATTCCTGTGCCGGGTTCTGGAGGCAAGCAGGAACAGGGAACCTTTGGGGACCTGAAAGGAGGACAGAGTGTGAGGAAAGAGGGCTGTTGAGACTGCAGCAGGAAGGAGGGGACTTCCGGCCTTGTTGATGCCCGTGGACCATCAGTGTGCCCTTGGAAGCTGGCGGGTGAGTGGCCCTCGCTCCCCTCTGAGGGAGCTGAGTGGTCACTGTTATGCTGCATGGGAGGAAAAGCTGAACCGATGCAGATTAACCTGCAGAAAAGAAGCCAACAGGCAAGAAATGTTCCTGCTCTGTGTGAAAACCCCTGAATCCAGCAAAAAGACTTAAGGGATAATGGAGGCATTTCTCTTTTTCATATGGTAGTAATCCGGGTCCCTCAGGATCAAGCACAGAACCTGATTAGTGCTGGGCCAAAGCAGCCCAGAGCACCCGTTTCCATCACGAGCTGACTGCAGGCTACACTCTAATGGGATTGTTTGTTTAAAAAAAATACCATCCCTGCTTGAAAAGAATGTCCTTCTCACAGAGCCCGAGCTCTGTTGCTACTGTGAGGGGATGGGGCTGGAAAAAATATTTAAGGCCCTACTCTTGGGGGTGATTGCCTTTGAATTTTGGCTGCAGAACTTTCTGGTTAATAAGCTTTAGAGTTGAGGGAGTAGAAAGGAAGTGAGTGGATGTAGGGAAGTATCCTCTGGCTACAGCGGAGTGATGCAAAGAGACAGCACTCCTCTTGCTCTGGCATTCGGATTCACACCCGCGGGACCCTGAGCAAGACCCTTCCCCTCTCTGGGCCTCAGTTTCTCACCTGTGAGACGGAGAAGTTGGAATCATACTGTCTACGTCTCCTGCCATCTATAATGTTCCTTGTTCCTCGTTCCGACGGCAATTGCCTGGGAGGTTTGGTTCGTAGGGAGTTTGGTCAGCAAAGTTTCCAGGCTCTGTCTGCTCTCATCCATCAGGGGCATGCACACTGCGAACACGCCCCAACCACATTTGCTGCTGTGATCAGAAGCAGACTGTGTGGTGCGAGAAAGTTAGCCACTGCTGGCAGGTCACTGCTGAAACGAGTGCTGCGTTCCTACAGTTGGTTTTTGGGTCTCTTGTGTCAAACTCAGAATGCACTTTCCAGGGAATATTCAATTTGGAGGTAACTTTCTTGGCCAACCTACAAAAAAACAAAAAACAACCAAAAAAACCCAAAACCCCAAAACCCCTTTGTAGCCCTTAGTGGAACTAACATATTAGTTTTCTGTGACTGAGCTGATAATAAAACCATTTCTGTGGCATAGCCTGGAGCCGGGCTCTGTCATGAGCTAGCCTAGAATAGTACTGTTTTGATGGGGCTTCTATGGGCTATTCCCATTTCTTTGGATTGGTTTGGAATGGTGTTGATTTTGACAGGCTGACTTGGGATGAAACTATCTTACAGGTGGGCCCAGGAAAGCATCCGTGAAATAGCATTTTCTACTTCTCTTGGGGTAAGAGGACATGGGGGATGGATGTGGGGTGGGGGGTGTATATTTTCTTCTGCAGATATGTCAACTATGGTGGCAAGGTTTGAGTGCTTCTGATTGCCCAAAGAGAAGGGAGCCCCCTGCCGGAAGGAGGACTGCCCTGCCGTGGTAGCGACAAAGAAGTCAACATTTCTATTTCAAGGTTTGTCTGTACTTACAGGTAGAGTAGAATCAAAGATCGTAATTTTTTTGAAAAATAGATGATATTTTTTTCTGTTAAATACCCATTATCTTTCCAAAAGATTTTCATTGTTATGAAATAAATTAAAATTTCAGATTCAAAATGAAAGACTAAGACACTCTGGACTTTTTTGTGTTAGACAGTTGTGGGAAGGGGAACTTGCGAGAAAGTCCCACGGGTTGGGCTTTTGAGACAGTGAACACGTTTTAGCTGAACCCGAAGAACAGAACATGGTGTAGCATAAAACTGTTCGTTTGAGGTTATGCTGGGGGCCAGCCACAATTCACACTTACCGTTTCACTTTTTCCTCAAAGATGCAGATGTCCTACAGTTGGGGAAATTGGGGCTTAGCTCACTGGTGGTAGAGCTGCAATTCAAACCTGGCTGGCCGATGCCTTTACTCTTTCTCGTATCTTAGAATTAGAAATGGTCTTTGTCCTGAGGAATGAACCCGGAAGGTAATCAGTAGAGAGGAAATTGAACAGCTAATGCTCTCCGTGGAAAAGCACCAATTGGTCCCTATGATGTTTGACGCTTTCTGGAGAACCACAGGGGTCCAGAAATGCACGTGAATGTGAGCGTCATTAAAATGCCGTTCACAGTGGAGAGTTCATTTAGTTGAATTTCTTGTTTCCATGAGAGAGTGATGATGATGATAATATTGGTGCTGTGTGCGTTTGGTATTTTATTTAAATTTTTATAGCAAGATGGGAAGACAGGCAGCATTTATAAAAGCCTTGTTGCTGCACTGGGTGATAGACCAAAGTAATGAGTTAGATGTTTCATTTTGTCTGTATTGGTGGGATTTCTCCTCCTGTGACCTTACTGGGGAAAATCCATTTGCACCTGTCCACAATCCCTTGTTTCCCCCACCAAGCGCCCCTGTCGTGCCTGTCCCTGAGATGTGGCTGGTGGCAACACACTTGGGAGGGACTGTTTCCAGTCCGGGGGTGACTGCACTTGCCTGCAGTACCTCCTACCTTTCATTTCTGGAAGTCTGGGAACAAGGTAAGAGGTGTGCAGGTGTTGGAGCCAGCTGCTCCTCAGAGCAGATGAGCCTTTCTTGGAAATAGTCCCAGATGATGAATTGTTCGTGCAGTACAGAGAGATTCACCGGAAAATTGTCCATTCATGATGCCCACTCTTTGACTCTTGAATGCACTGACATTTGCTTAGTCCACAGCTCCACGGGGCTCAGGAATGAGCCACACACACAGGCTCTGAATGAGCCAGGGGCGGAGCCTGATGTAATCTGCTGGCTGGAGCGGGGAGGGGAAAGGTTGGTGTCTGGGGACATTTCACTGGGCAGAAATGCCACTCCCCTGCTTCCCTTCCAGTTATAAAACATTGTAGAGAGCTTAGAAAATGCAGAAAGTTACAGAGAAGAAAAGAAATTCACTTCTAGTCTGCTACTCAAAAGAAAAGGATTTTTTAAATGTTATCTCCTCTATAAATCTGAGAAAAGCTCTCTCTCCCTCACCCTTCTTATCTCCCATCTATCCATTTTTCTTTTTCTCTCTTTCTTTCCTTCCTACAGTCCAAATTGGGGTCATATTGTATGAACAATTCTGTAGCTTGATTTTTTTCACTTAATCTTACAGCATCTGTATTATCCCATGATATTACATTTTCTTCAGGATTCACGTTTTTAATATGCTGGGTTTGATGCTTAATATTCAAGAAGAATTTTTTAAATCAGCAAGGCATAATATTTGATGAGTATACCACGGTTTAACCCATCACCTATTGTCAGACGTCTAGGCTGTTTTCAAAATAATAGTATTTTAATAAGCATCTTTGAACATAAATCTCAGTTGACATTTCTGATCATTTTCTTAGGGAAGATTTCTAGAAGTGGGTAAAAACTATGCATCTAAAACAGAAAACCACTTGTGATATTCATGGCTTATTTGCTCTCCAAGAAGTCTGTACCAAGTTACATTTCTGCTAGAGTCGAAGAACTTGTCCCATGATACCCTGGATGGACACAGATTTTTCCTGGAGAAACAGTGTTGAATTTAGAGTAAATCGAAGGGAGAGACCCGATGTCCAGTGTTGCCCAAAACATGCGGCAAGAATCTTGTTTCTCATGAGCATGTGCAATGCTCTCAGATCTTTGGATGGATCAGAATGACCTCTTGCTGCCAGGCTCAGCATCCTGTCCCTGGATGGAGCAGTCCGAGGGCAGATGGGCAAGTGCTGGCGAGCCTGAACTCCCTGCCCTCAGCTCTGGGCAGAGCAGCAGAAGACCTCACCTGGTGCTGGCCTGAAAGAGCTTTTGGTCTAATGATGGAGCCCAGGTTCACCCCGAACTGAAGAGGGCCCACAGAGGAGGACGGCATAAAGACAGGTGCCACATGGCCACGCATGCTTTGTGGAAGTGTGGGAACTCAGAGAAGGGAGAGGACATGGCGGCAAGAGACAACAGGGAAGCCTTCCGAGGGGAGGTGGGCCATGGAGCAAAGGAGCCTTGGGGTGGGCAGCAGGTGCGTGGAAGGGAATGAGCATGTGCTGAGGCTGTTGTATAGACAGGCTGTAGGCTTAGTGGTCACGCATGGAGGTTCTGGAGTCAGCCAGCCTCACGTTCCATTCCCAGCTCCACTACTCACTCTCTGTGTGATCTTGGACACGTTGGTTAACTCCTCTGAGCCTCCTCATTTTTCTTGTCTGTAAAAATAGGGGAAAAAGTTGCCTAGGGTTGTACATTAGTTTCCTAGGACTGCTGTAACGAAGTAAGATTAGCTGGGTGACTGAAAATAACAGAAATCGATTGCCTCACAGTTCTGGAGACTGGAGGTCCCAAATCAAGGTGTTGGCAGGGCCATACTTCCTCTGAAGCCTCTGGGGGAGGATCTTTCCTTGGCTCTTCCAGTTTCTGGTATGCCAGGCTTTTCTTGGCCTGTGACAGCATAGCTCTGATGTGCCTCTGCCTTCTTCCTGTGTGTCCCTGTGTCCTCCCAGGTCCCTTTCCTCTCTGTGTCTCTCTCCTCTTCTCAGAAGGCTGCCATTCACTGATGGCCCATCCTCCTCCAGTATGACCTCATCTTAACTGATTACAGCTGCAATGATCCTATTTCCAAATCAGGTCTTATTCTGAGATACTGGGGATTAGGACTTCAACGTATCTTTTGGAAGGGGACACAATTCAACCCATTACAGGTTGGTTAGGAGGATTGAATTGAAGTAAAACTCATAGTCCAGTGCCAGGCTGCAGTAAATCGAAAAAATGATAAGCTATCACTGGAAGCTGTTATTACTGCCGCCGTGTCGCGAGGCCCATCTCTGTTGTTATTGCATTTTGAGGTAGCTATTTATCCCCCATTTTTTGAAAAGGAAATTGAGGTGCAAAGAGGTTATGTGAAATACGGATCCCATAATGGTTAGGTGCAGAGATTGGGGAGACAAAGAGCTGCGGTTTGAGTTCCCACACACTATGTCTGTGACCTTGGAGCTGTATAATAGGATAATCAAACTTACCTCGTGGGATGGTCATGAGTTCTTGTGAGCCTCGAATGAGAGAATTTCATGTCATGCTCCTAGCACAGTCCCTGGCAGGTGGAAAGTCCTCAAAAAGTGATAGTCATTTGGTTCAAGTGGCAGAGCTGGGACCACAAACTCCAGACAAATACAACATCTGAGTTTCACCCTTTCCAGGGAACCCACTGTCTCCCAAAGACTGGTGGCCGCTCCCCCGGCTCTGGTTCTGGTTCTGGTCCCAAGAATGTCTATGTGTGAATGTGAGCCAAGAAAAAGCTGAGGCAGGCCCTCCAGGATGAGGTAGAAGTGGTGGGGAGGGCATCTCTGCAGACTGTGGTCTGTGGCCTTTGCTATCAACTCTGTGGGGGTGGGGTGAAAGATAGCCTGGGGCTTAAAAGATTGGCCTCTGGCTTCCAGAGGATGGAAGGTTCTCTGCTGTCCACTCTAGACTGGGCAGAAAAGACCCACCATTCCTAGAGCCCAGTCCCATTGACCCTGCTAATAAAGCCATCTGGTCCACCAGAGCCATTGTCCTCATGTGGCCAATGGTATTGGTCCCTGAGGTCTCTCCAGCATATTCCACAGTGACCTCTCATCTCACCTTACCAGGTGGACTGTCACCTGCTTGCAGGATCCTGGCAGGCTTTTCCTTGGCACATTTGGCAGGCATTAGAAAGAGTAGGTGAAAGAAGGAAGAAAACCATTGAAGTAATTTTCCTGATCTGGCTACATTTGTTTCTGGCTGTCCTGCATTTCAACCTGTTTTATATCTTCTTACTGGACCACTTTTAGTTAAATTTTTTTCTCGCTGTATTGAATTTTTCCAATGAGGCAACTCTGGCCAGCCCTGCTAAAGCCCCCTGAGAGGCTCTCACTTTGATTCTCCGTCTTCTTAGAAGGAGGCGAGAATGCAAAATAAGACAGGCCCTGTGCCTTGTCTGTCATCTCAGTCTCTTGATTAACGCTAAGAGAGGGGGGTTGCCCGATGACCTGGAGGTAGCTTGACATAGAGCTTGCCTCTGGCTAAAGGGTCACCCCAGCCCAGGTGAGAGGGTCAGCCCAGGCAATCCTTACAGGGGCTCATGGGAGTTTGTTTCTACAGAGATTTCCTGTCCCCCTGGAGTGGAGGTAGGGGCGAAAGACCCAGAGGGGCCAGTGAATCAGTATTGGCTGAGCCATGGGCTTCCAAGAGCTGTTGGTTGCTGTGATGACCCCCTGGAGGTTTCTGGACTATCCCCTAGACAGCCTCTGGGAAAGTCAGAATGACTCCAGTAATGTTTCTGCACTATAAACTCCCTGCAGTCTTAGAAACTTCAATGAGGGCTCCTGTAAGAAGTGGGTGACACACTGAGAAGGAGTGCTTGGAGGGGGCTTCATTGAGGGACTGTTTACAAAAGCCTGGGTAGAGGTACAGAAACCAAGAGGAACTAATAAAAGTAGGAGCTGTTCCAACCCTAGGAGGAAGGTGAGAGGAGAGAGCTCTAGTCCGGGGCAGGGGCTGCTCAGAGCATCCTTAGCTTTGGGCAGGAGAATGAGACACTTTGGCAAGGAGGGAGCTGGGGAGTAACTCCCTGGTCTCGTCTCTCCCTCTTCTCACGTTAGTCAGTGCCTCTCATTGACCTAGAGGCAAGGGAGACAGGGTAAGGCAGTCTGCAGAGTCTCTTCTGTGCAGAATGGACCTGGTGGGGCAAAAGGAGAAAATCAGCCACCACCGTCTGCCCCAGAGTCTCTGGTTTTAATGAAGGTCATTGGGACTTGCTTTGAAATTTGCCTTCTGTCTCTCTTTCCCCATCTCCTTTTTCTGGACGACTTTCCTAGCATCCATGGCTACATCCTCATGATATCAGCATCCTTTTGAACATGCTCTAAGAGAGAGAGGGGCTCCATGCACAGCACTCACACCAAGGAGTCAGCTGGTTCCCCTGTGCAAGTTACTTAACCTTTCCAAGTTTCCATTTATTCATCCGTAGGTTGGAGACAGTAGTACCCTTGGCAGCAGGTGGTCGAGAGGAGGAAGTGTTTGTCATGCCCTTAACCAGTACCTGGCACGCGGTCGGTGCCCAACAAGGAGCAGTATTAATAATGAGCGACAGCAACAACTGTTTTTTGAGCGCTTACTCGGTGATGGCCACGTGTTACTGACTTTAGGACCATCTGTGGATTGAGTTCTCTCTGGTGGACGAGGCCTTCTTTCCATCACAATTTTATCTGTGCAGGACCTGAGGGGTGGAGTTTAGGCAGCCATCCATAGTCACAACTGAGAGCAAATGAGAGAGCTGACCCAGGACTTTATTCTTAGAACCCTTACCCTCTGCTGCTTCTCATTAGTGAGTACGTCACCATCCTCGTCCTCACTAGGTATGCACCTTCGAGTTTCAGCCAGCAAAGACTAAGCATGAGGAGGGCCTTGCGTAGCCCAACAAGTGAACCGGTAGGATCGCAGCCCCTGCTGTGCCTGGCTGGGGCTGCCCTGGCACAATCTCTCTGGCTTCCAGAGCTGCCAGGCCCTTCTCTTCTGCTGCGCTTCACTCTGCTTCTCTTCCCCTAGATGCTGCCCTCAGATCCCCCCTCCTATAGGCACCTTCCCCGGATACCAGTTAGACCCGCCAGATTCCCAGATTGGTTGAAATAAAAAACGAAGTTCAAGAGGTAAAGGGTGCTTTGCTTTTAAACTTAATTTTGAATTCCCCCCTCCCCCCCATTTCCTAGATCTTGGCTCTACTCTTGGCCTTGTTGTTCCTATCTGTGTGTTATTGGGCAAGTCTCTTTTCCTCTCTTATTCTCAGTTTGTCTATCTGTAGGATGGGGCGATTAGACTATGTTCTCCGCCAGCCCTTTCAGCTCCAGTATTCCATGGCACGCTGAGAGAGTGTGGAAGGGAAATGGGAGGCAGCGAGGCCAGCTGGCGTAGTGCATAAGCACAGGGATTCCAAAGCCGGGTTGTTGGGTCAGATCTTGGCTCCAACCTGTACTTGCTGTATGTTCTTGGGGCTTAGTTTCTTCATCTGTAAACTGGGGGATAATTGGAGCATTTACCTTATAGAGTCGTCCTGATAATTCAATAGCTGATATATGCAAAGTGCTTAGAATAATACCTAACATAGATGTGGGGGCATGTAAGTGTGAGCTGTTAATGTTAGTCCCAGTAATACCACTGTTATTATTGAGCCCAGAGCCGCACAGGCTCACTGTCAGCCCCAGCAAACTCATCCATCTCTCTGAAACCCGATTTCCCCATCCATAGTCAGACCTAGGTCTCACAGAGTGTCAGGAAGAATAAATAGGATGTTATCTGTAAGTGTCTGGCCCGTAATAGGCCCTCAGAAAGTATTGCCACCTTCCTCCCTCGATGCTGTTTCTCCAAGGCTCTTGTTTCTTGGTCCGTTGAGGCCGCGCTGTTCATAAACTCAGTGGTGCCTGCAGGGAAGACGAAGTTCGGCCTGAAGTTGCAGTGGTGAAAGTATGCTCGAGGCAGCAGAGCCTGATGCTGCTTACCTACCCGATGTGGGGTCCCCCAGCAGCTCGGCTGTGTGGCTCACCCAAGCACCATGATTGACTGGATGCAGAGCCCACCCTTTGTGCTGCAGGCTGGTAGGCTCCATTTTCCAAAAGACTGAGGATCCATAGGAATCTTCCCAGGACTCCTGAGAGCATCCAAGCTGGGGTTGGAGCCAAGCTTTCAGAGTTTGGTATTCTGGCTCAGACCCATATCTGCATCTTTGGTCCTGATTCTCCCAGCTCTGTGTTTTGAGATCAGAGCCAGCTGAAGCCAAAAGCTAACGTGGCTTAGTGGGGTCTATGCAGGTCTTTTCCTGCCAAGTTAGGCTTGCTTTGTTCATGCATCTGACAGAATCTTTAACTGTTGCTAGAATCCTTGCAGATAGGCCCAGAATGGGCCCAGGTTGGAGAGCACCGCATAGCTCAGTTCAAAGTCGTGTCTGTCAAGCGGGCATGCTCACACTCTGCAGGTGGGTGCAGACACTGGCGCAGGCGTGGGTGAGGGGGTGGGGCCGAGTAGTACTATAACTATTAAACTTACTTTAAACTTACTTAAAAGTGCCCACCCAATGCCTTTGTACATTAGTATATACTTTAAGCTGTTTTTCGGAGAAACTACAAATAAAATGGATCTAAATAACATTCATCGCTGAACCCACTGGATCCTGTTGGCCAGAACCTGGTCACTTGCACTCAGCTGTACACGGACCTGGGAAATGGAGTGGCTGGCTGTTCTGGAAGGGGCTGCGTTGGGTGCTCTCTGGCCCGGGGGCCCTTGCCAGGGCGGACATACCCTTCCCCAGCTGCTGGGAATATCGGGGACCGATGGTACAGAGTGGCATCTCTCTGGTCATGGCGCAGAGTTGCAGGGAGCTGTTGGGCCGAGGATTGCAACCCCCCCTTCTCATCCCTAAACTAAGCCCCAAGAACATACAGCCATTTTGCCAGTAATGAGATTATGCAGGCATAAAAAGTCCTGGCCCAGTTGCCTCAATTTGGGACAACTCTGGGGGATCATTCCAGCTCCAGAGGTCCTGTTGGGGTCCATGGAGGCCTCGTCGAAAGGGCACTGCAGGCCCAGTCTCACCCTCCTCACTTCCTACCAATGGTCCTCCATAGGGCACCTCCCAGTAAATCTTCAGCCCGCAGTACTCTCCACTAGAGACAAATTCAGGGAACCCAAATTAAGAAATCTGTGTTCTAAAGTAAGAGAGGTGGAAGGATGCCAGGAGCAAGTAGTCCCTGTCACCTGCTGCGATGCCACGTCTCACATCAGCTCTGAAAAAAATGCTTGCAAATGCGCCCCAGGAAGCCGCACAGTGTGGTTGGTGAGAGCAAAATCAGTGAGGAGCTAGTGAGTCACGGCATAGCTGCACTACGGAGCATGTCAAGAAGACTGAGAAAGTTCTAGATTTGCTGCATTCTATAGTCCCCAAGTGTTTATGGAGTATAAAAAGTAAATTGTGGAAATACACACACACTATGATTATCATTTTATTAAAAAGTGACAAGCTACGTAAATGTGTACCCATGGAAGTATATAGACTCTGCATACTTAGAAAAACAGTGGAAGATTACCAGAGAAGCTTCTCATAGTGCTTGACCTGGGGGAGGAGAGACTTGCATGTGTGAGTGTAGAGGTGGGGGGAGGAGATGGAGTAGGGTGCTGTAAGGAGCTTTAAGCTTTATCTGTAATGTTTTGTAAAAAGAATATATTAGCATACATACATGGATTATTTGTTTCATTAGAATTTTTTAAAGATTTTATTTATTTATTTGAGAGAAAGAAAGAGGGAGAGAGAGAGCACGAGTGGGGGTTGGGGGTCAGAGGGAGAGAGACCAGCAGACTCCCCACTGAGCTGGGAGTCTGATGTGGGCCTCCATCACAGGACCCTGGGATCATGACCTGAGCCACCCGGGTGCCCCTGTTTTGTTAAGAAATTTATATTAAAAAAAGAAAGAAAGAAATCTATCCTCAGTCATGGGAATCACAACCAAAGTCATCTCCCGAGGACAGATGAAAAAAGCCAGCTTTGCTTTCCAAAGAAAATCCTATTTTCCTTTTTTTTTTTTTTTTTAATTTTATTTATTTATTCGACAGAGACAGAGACAGCCTGCGAGAGAGGGAACACAAGCAGGGGGAGTGGGAGAGGAAGAAGCAGGCTCATAGCAGAGGAGCCTGATGTGGGGCTTGATCCCAGAACGCCGGGATCACGCCCTGAGCCGAAGGCAGGCGCTTAACCGCTGTGCCACCCAGGCGCCCCCTATTTTTCATTTCAAGAGGCCTCGAGGCCTTGGGCAAAGGCCTCTCTAGCTTCAGTTTCCCCATCTGTGAAATGGGAGTCACAAATCTCATCTCCTATGTTGCAAGGTCACATAAGGTAACACTTAAGAAGCTGTTAGTGTACACGGTGAAAAATGGGTGGATGGACTTCAAGAAAATGGTCCTCTGGTTGTTCTCGACAGAGGGTCAGGCTGGTCAAAAGAACAACGGTCTGGCTCAGCCCGACTGGCCAGTAGCCAGCAGTGTAGACAGCCTTCATCTGGGCCCTGGGTCAGCAGCCACGGGGAAGGGAAGGGCTTCTTTCCCTGGTCACAGCCCGCATCTGCGGGAGCCGAGACAGACTGTTCCAGAACGCTCCAGGTGTTCTGCGACCGGGTCTCCGCGTCTGGGATATGAGCAGCAGCTTGTGGAGCTGCCGAGGATGTATTTTGTATTATGTCAAAGGGTTCGGGTGGTTTTTCTGTCCTCTTCTTTCTCAGAATGAAGAGGACAAAGCCTCCCTCTCAGTGAAGCCCAGCAGACCAGAAAGGCTTTGAAATCATGAAATGCAAATTCTGGCTGCTTTTGAACTGTGTTGAAGGCGGAGCTGCTGAATTAAATTAACATGGCCCATAAATACAGAGGTTACAAAATGGGAAACCAAGTGCTCAGAGCCTTTTGTCCTGAGGAAAAATAATCACAGGACAATGATCTATTTTGTTTGGATTACAGGCCGGGCTGATATCACATTAGCTCAAACCTGGCAATATTTATGTTGAAAACTGCTGTTTGCTGAGTACTGTTGTCCCAGTTTATCTCCGTGGGGAATCCCTCCAGCAAAGCAAGCTGGGCACGGGAAACCTTTGCCTCCCGCTGACCCGCCTGGCTCTGCCCAGATTGCCAGAGTGCTAGAGTTTGGCTGCTGCGGAGAGACATGGGTAGAGATGGAAGGAGAAGGCTCTAGCGCAGACAAATTGGGGACTTATAGAAAAAAAAATTCAGCCTGCAAAAGAAATTGTTTTTCAGGAGCTGTACCGTATCAATCTGTCTATACTGATTCTTTTGCAAAATCAAAATCTCAACAACATTTGACCTGCACTCTCACGTGGTGGTATCACAGGAGCCAAAGAGTGGCTGTCCCTTTGGCCGGAGTACTCCTGTTAGCCGCAGTCCCCACCACTCCCTTTTACTCCCCAGCCCTCAGGCTGAATGTCAGTTGCCATTAAGAGTATATCACTCTTGTGCTATTGTTTATCTTACAGACCAAAAATATTTATTTCACCAAACCCCTGGCATACTAAAATGTAAGATAATGTGAGTTAGATCATCCCGAGCCTTTTTTTTCCTCATAGCCAGCTTTACTCCAATGGGTACTTGTGTTGCCAATCACGGAGCTACTGCTGAAGCCGCTAGGCCTAGACATTGGTCTAAGTTCTTCACCAACTGATCTTAGGCAACCAGCCGCTCTGTCCCACCCCACCCCCACCTTGGGTTCCAGTGTCCTCACATGTAAAAAGAAAGAGCATCTTAAACTGTGTCCCAGGTAGCATTAGCTCTGTGAGACATACATAGGGTCCCACGATCCAATGTGCTGGGAAATGTTATTAGACAAAACAAGGTCAGTCAGTCCCATACACAGGCCTTTCCAGAGCCCTGAATGAACCGACAGGCATCTTTCCCCAAGTGAATTTACCAAGGAAGCCTATTTTCATGGAGCATCTTGGGCCACTAGAGTTCTGTGGCTTGGATCCTAGAGATGTGAAGGACGATGCCCAAGTCTCCGCCTGGCGGGAGATCTCAGTGGCCCGCGTTTGGCTCTCCTGGTCCTCAGCCTGCACCAGGGTATCTTGCCCAGGACCAGCAGACCCTGTGGCCACCTTGTCCTGTAGCTTCCTTCTGTCTTGCTCCCAGTTTCCTCTCCATGCCCCCCTCCTGCATCAGGGCAGTCTGGAAGGTGAGAGATCTTCACCCTCCCCATCATGCCATGTTCCTAAGGGCCCTCACCCCCCAGTCTGAGCCACAGTAGGATCAAAGTGGACAGTCTTGGGTTGAGCAAAATGATCTTTTTGGATAAGGATATAAAGATGCTTTCAGGGTGAATCAGGCACTCGCACAGCCCTTCATCGTTGTTGGTGGATGAACACTGCTGTGGGTACTGGCAAGGAAAGATTGCAAAGCGTGTAAAACCTGTCTTGTTTATGGCCCTTTGTGTCAGACTCTGCTGTTCTCTGTCTCATACCATGTTTGCTGCTTGCCTTCCACCAAAAGTCCTAGAGGGCAGGGAGCTGCGTGGATTTGATTTGCATTATTTATTATAGTCTTTGCATCCAAACAGCTAATCAAGAAGGATTTACTGAGTGGGTTTGCTAACCCCTCAGGTATAGGATCGCACCTTAGAGTCACAAATGGCAAAATGCCCACCGTGCGGCGGAGCAAAAGCTGCAGACTCTGCAATCAGATGGAACAGGAACAAAATGGTCTACAAGACTTGGTCACATCACGTCTCTCTGGGCCTCAGTTTTCTCATCTGTAAAATGGGGATCATACTGAAACTGTCATAGCCATCGTTCACAAGAATTCCCAGCATAGAGCCTGGCACACAGCAGCCTATAGGAGATTACTATTGTCGCGATGCCTGACGGTTTGCTGGAGGCTTCTTTCATGCACAGCATCTCATTGTATGCTCCCTGAGCTAGGTGAGGCTGGGATCAGGATGGTCTGCATCTTACAAATGAGGAAACAGAAGCTCGGAGACATGAAAGGCCTTGCTAGAGGTTTCCCAGCCAAGAGGACGGTGGGAACCAAGGCTTAGTTTGGACCTCCTGTTCTACACGCTGGGTGGCCTCTCGCACAGCACCGGTTCCCACGTGACGGTGCTTTGCCAAATGCAAACACCATTTTGTACCCAGGCTAGTGTATTGTTGTCAGACAGATGCAGCATTTATTGCTACGAGCAAGGATCTTCCCTAGAAAGATGTCCGAGAACCGTCAAAGAGCCTTTGGAAGGATAGTAAGCTGTGTCCATTAAAAAGAGTTTTATCAGGTAGAAAGCGGTCAAGATCAACAGGAGAAAGTGCGTGAGTGTCGGGGTGGTGGGGGAGAGAGGGTAGGGCACAGGAGCAAGAGCCCCCTCCTGGAGGTGGGATTCAGACCGGCACAGCAGGAGGGAAGGGCAGAGGACCTCTGAGAACAAAGCTCCGCGTCAGCAAAGCGAAGGGGCATCTGGGTCATTCAGGGTGACTGGCCAGGCAGATCCAAGGCCAGGTGCCTGCAAGAATCGCTGATGGAGGGCTTTCCGTGTCGGGGATGGGAGAGGAACGGGTGGGCCTTTGCAGGAGACAGTGTCAAAGCGACGGGCAGAGCAGCCCAGTTTGGAGTTCACTGAGGAGGAGAACAGCAAGGGCCTCGCAGCCCAAAGTAGAAGAAAAAAGAGGGGGCTTATTAACTAATTAATTAATAATCAAATAGTTCAATCAGTCAACAAAAATATATCGAGCACCTCCTGTGTATCGGGCTTGGTACTTGCTGCTGCACCGGTGAGAGGGGAGGGCCCGATCTAAGCCTCGGCCGACCGCCCAAGATGAGAGCCAGAGTCTCACCTGCTACCCTGTAGCCTCTCCGCTGTACCCGTGCACGTTCGCACGTGTGCACGCACACACTCGTGCGTGTGCACACGCAGCCCCATCTCCTGGTCTTGCTGGCTTCCGGAAGCATTACCAGGCATGCCTCTTCTGTCCCAAGGCAAGGCCCCTGACTTGCCAGGCCAGAAATTCTGGTGCACATACCATGTCTACTTTGGAAACAAGGCTTTCCCCGTAATGAGAGAATTTAAAAGGAGGCTTTGCCGGGCATCTGAGGGACTGTTGGTCATTCCATGAGACAGGTGTGCATTTTTAGCGTCGTTTCCAGCTTCCGCGGCGTCCCGTCACACTGGCATTCTGGACTGGACCTACAGAGGTGGGTGGGCTTTCTCACCAGGTTGCCCCAGCCAGCTGGACGGGGCTGAGTCTGGAGGGCAGCTGGGAGTCGAGCCGTAGTTCATTTGGTGGCCCGGTCACTGTGTCGGGTATAATTAACTGAGCTGAAAGGAGGCTAAAGAAACTTCTCCGACAGGGAGGTCAGAGAGGATGAACTCTGATGGGAAATTAATGATGATGAGAGTCTGGAAATTCCACGAGAGGGCTTTGCCTCCCTGGCTCTGGTGGCACTCTAGTCAGTGAGTCCTCCCCGCTCCTTACCTTCTAACAGAATGCAAGCACCCCGGGGGCCTCTTCGGAGATTGTTTCTTCTGGGTGTTTCAAAGAACACTCCACTGCTGGATAATCATATTAATAGTAACAACTGAACTGTCATCAACGGCATGAATGATTAGTGAGCACTTACGGGACAGTGGCTGTGCCAAATGCTTTATAGTCTTTCAATAAACTGTCGCGTTGACTCCCCCATTGATGCACCAGGAGCTGTCACAGAGCTTAAGTCATTTGCCAGAGATTCCGAATCACTAACTGCAGAACTGGGATTTGGACCTAACCTCTCACCTGCTGTGTTATTTGACCTTTTAGTAGGTCTTGCCTAGAAAAGAAGACTGGCGCTGGGGTAGTTCATGGTCTAGGGCAAAGATTGGCAAACTGACCCACCAGCTGTATTTTAAATAAAGTTTTATTGGAAAGCAGTCACTTTTTTTTTTTTTTAATATATTGTCTATGGCTGCTTTCCATGGTAACAACAGAGTTTAGTAGTTATAACAGTCTGGATGGCCTGCCAAGCCTAAAATATTTACTGTCTGACCCCTTTCACACAAAATTTGTCAACCCTGACTTAAGGAAACCCATGGTGACACCAAGTTAAATAGGTTTCTTTGCTGCGTGACTTTTCAGACACTGTGAAGGTCCGAGAGAAGGCTTTATATTATATGGTAGGGGGCAAATCCTCACCTGTTTGATCAGAGGACCCTCTTTCCTGAGGCCCCTTTGAGTTTTGGGAAACACTACTAGAGACTAGTCTCAGTCATCTGGTCAAGGAGAAGAGGGGCTCAGAGGGGAAAAGTGGCCCAATGGCATGCAACTGGTGTATGGTTGCACCCGGACTTGATTTCGATTCCAGGAGTTTCCCGAGGCTGTGCTATACCGTTTGCCCTTTGCCAGCTTCAGTGAGAGTGATGGGTGCAGCTCCGGGGGCTCCTTCTCCGGAGGGGGTCGTCCGTGGTGGTGGCCAGAGCAGCCTTTTCTTCGTTCAGCTGTCTGATTACAACAATGTTCTACAACCCTGGCTTTATGAGGCCTGTTTGTTCTTCAAGCCCAAGAAGAGAAGGAAAAATCATCATACTAATAATGAATGTCAGGTTTAATCAGCATCATCTGACATTATGAGAATTGAATTTCTACCTTTCACTGCATACATTAAATATGGGGCTTTATCTCCTCATGCAGAATCGATTTGCTATAATTCTCTCCTTTGGTTCTTGTCATGTAAATCGTGGCATTTCTCCCCTATTGACTGCATGAAGCATAATCTGTAGAAGCAGATTAGAGGTGTGAATCCAGCCTCCCCGACCAGCTGCTGCTGAGCTCTTTGTCTGTCTGTCTTTCTTTTCCCTGCTCACGCTTTCCTTGTCTAGAATCCTCTTTGGGGCTGCTTACTGGTCAGTCATGCCCCCTACAGATGGAGCCTACCCAAAAGGGATGGTGGTGTGGGGGCAGAACAGATAGGCTGCATGGAGGTCTTGAGACCTCAGCCATGGGGATCTCCAGCTCCTGCAGTGTAGACTGGTGACCGATGGGTGGTTTGGACAGATGGACCATAGGGCCATTTGCAATTCTTGGTCCATTACCAAATCAGACCACCAGTATTCTCAAGAGAGCTACATCCTCAAATATTTCCCCAAGGGGTCCTGGACAATCTCTAGCTCCTGGCATCTGAAATGGATGGATAAGAACAGAGGGGGCTTCTGGTTGGTAGAAGAGCCAGGAGCCTGATAGGGACCTGGCCCCTAGGCTGGACCCATGAACTGTGGCTTGAAAACCAGCTCAAGGCTCCATGGAAAGGAGCAAGTTCTTGCAGGAGCTGTCTGACACAGAGGCTGTAACAGTGAGACCTCAAATGTAGACATTTATAACACTGCTCCATAAAGTCCTTAAGCCTCGTTTTTGTCTTGTAATTATTTCTTGCTAAATACCTGAGCAGTGGCTAAGAGATGGCGTTCTGGAGGCAGAAAGACCTGGGTTCAAGTTCTGTCTTTCCCACTTATTAGTTGGGTGACCTTGGCAAGTTACTTAACCCCTCTAAGCCTCTGCTTTACCATCTGTAAAATGGGGTCATAGTAATAGCCTTGTCCATGAACTTCTTTGGAAGATTAAATGAAATAATCTATGTGAAGCATCTAGAACAGTGCCTGGCACTTAATAAACAGTCAATACATAGGCTGCTCTTAATGATAAATTTTTATTCTATGCCAGGTGTGTCTTAAGACACAACTTGTGGTAGACTATATTAATATTGCATGTCTACCAAAGTGCTTAAAAGCTATTGAATATCAACAGTGGGTCGCAGGGGTGTCCCACAAAGGTGGGGAGGGGCACTTCCTGAACACCAGCCACTTTAATAATAAGTGGTCAATGACAGGTGGCTTTCATAGTATCCCTGATAGCATGTCTCTTAGTGTTTCTGTCAAAGACAGAATCCTGGGCAAATAATCAAGAGGTCTGGCTCAGGTGGAAAATTCTTAATGCTTTCCATAGAGACAGATAATTTAAAAAGAAAAGTATAAGCTACATTTATAATTTTAAATTTATTATTCATTTATTGAAAGTCTGCTGTGTGTAATACTCTGCCCAGAACTTTATTGTAATCCAATTATATTTCACAATAGCCCAACAAGCCAGGTGTCATCATCCTTCCCATTTTACAGATGATGAAACTAAAGGCCGTCTACATAGTCACTGGAAAGAGGACGACATCCACTCCAGAATCAACTCCAAGATGAATTTCCCCTACAAGCCCTCTGCTGCTCCAGGGTTAGCCTCTCGATTCTGTGTTAAGCCTCCAGTAATGAGAATGTGAGGCTGAATTAGTAACTGGTTACCAGAGCTGTCTCCATCTAAACTCAGCTGCCCTGGACCAGAATGGAAGTCCCTCAGGACCGCTGGGTTATTGTTGTCTGGAGAAGAGAAGGCAGTTTTCCATGAATCAGGCCATGGCCGAAGCATTTCTTGCAGATACATGTAAACTCATTGTAGATGGAGGTGTCATGTTGACGTCTAGGACCGGGCAGGGTCAGGCCTTAGATGAGGTGAGCCACTCTGACCACTTTGCACCGTCCTTTCCAGCAGTCTTGGCAAGCCAGGGCTGTTGTCATGGGCCAGGCAAGGTCCTGAGAGGCTAAGAAGTCAGCCTGAGCTGGCCAGGTGGGCGGTGGCCTGGGATCCCTGTCAGGGCCCCCTGAGCACTACCCAGCATACCTTAGTGCTGTTCCTCACAGGGTAATGAGGTGGGATAAACGCCAGCCTCTCCCTAAGTGTTCGGGGGGAGTCAGGAAGACTCCACGATCACATGTGCACACACGCGTGAGTATGTGTGTGCGTGCACAGAGGCATGTGTGTTTGGGCTTTCTTGGGGAGCAGCAGCTAACGTTCCCACCACGCCTCTCATTGCTACTGTGCACCATTGCTTGGCCCCAATCCCCGTCCTCCCGTTAACACCAGCTTCCATTTCCTGAGCCCAGCTTCCTGTGTACCGGGCATGGCGCAAGGCTTCGGGCCTGCGCTCTGACTCAGTCAGACCCTGAGCCACCTGTTGCAGCTGAGTGAGCACTGCGATTGCACTTGGTTTTCAGAAGACGAGGCAGAAGCGCAGAGAGGCAAAGCAATTCGCCCAAGAAGTAGGAGAGCCAGAATTCACACCGAAGTCTCTTGATTCTGAAGCGCAAACGTTTTACTCAGCAGGTCTTATCCACGGGGTCCCAGCCCTCTGGGTGTCACGGACTGCTGTGAGGTGGGCTTCGAGCACCTTGTTGCTAAGTGAAGTGCTGCCTCTTCTGCCCCCTGAGTCTAGTGATGCCGATCTCCCTCCCCTGCCTGCCCTGCACGACCTTGGATTTGTGACTGCTTTTCACACGCGCGCGCGCGCGCGCGCACACACACACACACACACACACACACTCACTCACTCAAAGAATGACTGTATTAGTTAAAGCCTGGCTCTTTCCTTTGCACTGTGCTGCCTCCGGTTTCGAGAGATTGGGGGCACTTTGGGTTCAGTTACCTCAGCATTCTCAGATACTGGTCCAACCACTGCTGTACCCCTCTGACGACAGGGAGGTCACTGCTGCTTCCACTATTGCAAAGCTCTGGCTGGTAGAAAGCCTCCCTTCCTAGGGAACCATAAGAGTCCCCTGAAAACCCTTGCCCCAGAGGAGCAGTTTGGCCAACCAGCGTTTTGCTGCGTGGAGGGAGGGACCCTGTAGCCCCTGACCCTGAGAAGCCTTCGCTTGGACCCTGAACCGAAGTGTTTGTTCTTCTAGACCTTGGGCTGTGTGATTGCTTCCTGTTCCCAAAGGTGGACCCCTTTTGGGGGAAGTTCCAGCTTCTGGTCTTCTTTCTTTCCCAGAAGGAGGTGGCAATAGGCTTTGTCCATCCTGACCCCAACCCCGCCCTCATCAGCCTGCCAGCGCCCGAGCCATCGGCCCTCCAGCCCACACCCTCGCCAGCCCCGCAGCTGCCAGCTGCTGGGGTCGGGAAGGCAAAGGGCTGATGGATGGGCCAGCAGGTGCGAGGAAGACCGCTCAGTGTTGAGTCTCTGGCAGCTGGCACAGGGCCCAGCTTTCATCTGCTTGCTCTCCTGCCCATGTCCCTGCCCGACCCAGCACCCATCCAGAGAGGGCTCTCCCCAAGGCCAGGAGAAATCCCTGCTTCTTGGGATGCCTTTAGTCCTCCCTGTGCGCTAGAGGCTCAGGCTGCAAACCCAGTTGTTTCCCACTTCATCTCTGCCCTAGAACTTATCACAGGCAACCCCCACGGACCTCTGTGGAAATCAGCACGATGCATTGGACAAAGCACAGGCCTGAGATTCCTGAGCCTCAGGATCCTTGCTTTGCTATACACTTGCTCTGTGACCTTAGGCAGGTCACTTCCCCTGCTTGGGTGTTGATCTGCCCATCCACAAAGGGCACGTGTGGGTTTCTGGAGGAGTCACGAGGCCAGGTGGATATCCAAGGCTTTTTCTGGTTCTGACTTTTCATCACCAGAACCCACTGACTGGAGATTTCCCCTGGGCATCAAGTCCAAGTGGGAAGTGAAGAGTAGAGGAAAATAAAGCCACTTCATCTAGCTTTGCCCTCCCTTCTGCCCGATCAGACTACTGGAATGTTACCAGCATACAGGGCTTGATTTGGGAGACATTGAAAGGCCCATCCACCTCTGAAATCTTCTCCACCCCTGGTAATTCAACAACTGCAGTCACTCTTCTGGGGACACGTGATATCCGGAAGTCACCTGTCAACATTTAAATATGGTACTTGGGAAATGAATTGAATAAACTCATTCCCATCCATTAACTCCCAACAGATTGAATTTGTTTCCTGTGAAGCAGACCCTTGAAGGACCACATGGGTAGAAGGAATTTTGATATGGGAGAATCTATTAAAGAAAAGAAATAAATAAATGGGGGTGGGGAGAAGGAAGGGTGGGTGTGGGCAGGCCAGGGGATGGCTTTGCATGTTAGGGCACAGATTGTGCAGGGGCGAGATGCTATGGTGTGGAGATGCTCTGGTGTCTAACTGTGCCAACAATAGGCCCTGTGGTCTTGCACTGGCAGGGCAGGACCGAGCCAGGCTGCAGGGCTGGGGAGAAGAGCCCTGCAAAACCCCTTGCACCACGTGCCTCAACTTGACCCAGCTGGAGAAGCTTGGCATTGCCCACTTCTCTGAGTGGGGTGAGCTTTGCAGCCCTTCAGGAGTGGGGTAGAGCAAAAGCATGTCCCCTAATAGCCCCGCCCAAGAGGCACAACATAACCTTCCTCTGATGTTTCCCCAGTGTAGCCTCTGGGGTATAAGGCCAACCAGGCAAAAGTGGGTGGCATCAGAGAGCTGTGGGTGGATTGGGGGTGGCTGGCAAGGAGCAGGTTTTACATGCATCTGCTTATAATCTCCCCCTAGGACCCCAGGCCTCTGAAGCCACTGGCTAACCACCATTCTTTCAATTCCCAGGCCTTGGGTCTTACAGGTTCTTCTGTCTCAGTCCCTCTCCCTGCCTTTCATCCTGCAAGACTCAGCTCAGAAAGCTTCCTGGCAGTGGGTGAATGAATGTGCGTAGTCCCTCAGATCTAGAAGCATCCTCAATCTATAAAAGCACTTTCTAGTATCCTCGAGTGGGTGCTCTGCAGCCCCAAAGGGCTCCTGGAGGCCCCACAGGATGCTTAGGGAAAATTGCAATTGACTAGTTGCGAGCTGCAAGTTCCCTCCTGGCCCGGAGAGGTTGATCAGCACTAGGGCGGATCCACCCTACGCAGAGCAGAGCGGCCCTGGGCTCAAAGTTAGGGTTTAGGCACATTACCTAGGTAAGTCACTCCCCCTTCTGGGTGCCTTTATCTGGAAAATGCTAGAGGACGTTGCGACCCCTTCCAGCCGGGATCCTGAAGCAGGGAGAAGCTGACTCACTGGTTTCAAAATGCAAAGACTTGACACTTGCAAGGTCACCCAGAAGTGAGGCCGTTGATTCAGTGCTAAAAGGCATGACTGTTTAAAATCTTCCTCCTAAGGGAGAGAACCAGCTTCACCAAGTGGGGACTGGAGATGATGCTCTGCTCTGGATGGCTTCTGACACGTTCCCAGTGACCCTGCCTTCGGGATTCACTGCCTGTTGTGGTCCTCTCCCCTAGTGACTTGTTTCTAGAAGATAAAATATGGCATGGATGTAGAGATGTCACATTCACATCAGGTTACAAAAAACTGTGACTCGGTCTCGCCGGATTCCCTTACTGGTTTCTCGGTGTGCTTGCTTTGGTGAAGCAAACCATGTTGGAAAGGTCCAGGTGGCAAGACCTGGGGGCAGCCTCTGGCCAACAGCCAGTGAGCAACTAAGGCTCTTAGTCCAACCGTGTTCAAGGAACTAAGTCAGGCCAACAGCCATGTGAGTGGACTTGGAAGCACATCCTTCCCCAGTTGACCTTTGCCGTGACAATAACCCAGCTGGCACCTGGCTTGACGCCTGTGGGAGACACCGCAGTGGAGGACCCAGGTAGACTGTGCATGGGTTACTGACCCACAGAAACTGTTGTTGTTTCAAGCCACTAAGTTTTGGGGTAATTTGTTGCAGAATAGATAACTAAACACGTGCTCCCCGAGTTTCAGGGAGCCGTGGATGGAAGCCTAAAAATGAGGAAGTTCCTTCTCCAACTTTAGAGAAGAAAGGAGAGCATCGTACGGTTTCACTAAGGGATCTCAGGCATGGCCCTGGCCCTCCCCTGCCTCAGTTTCTCCATGTGTAAAAGAGGGGGTTGGGTTAGCACGATGACCTTGGTGAATCACAGCTTCAACATTTCAGGGAACAGTGCCGTCCTCCACCTCAGTAATTTTGCTTCCTGTATCCATCGATGAAAAAGATACGAAACGACAAAACATTACCCCAAATACCGCGATGCTGCCGACCAACTTTATTAGTCATAACAGGACTTCTGTACATTTGAGGATTTGTCATCGCTTTTACTGATTCAAGCTGTAGGCGTTGCCGGGCAGGGGGTGGCTATGGCTGTTCTCACTGAGAACAACGAAGACAGGCCAGTTGGGACTCAGTGGTACAAATATACAGGTGGCGAAGTAAAGGTGAGGGTGGGGACGTGGCCGGCAGACAGCCTTGGGTTCACATCCCGGGTCTGCTCCTTCCTGGCCATGTGCCACGTCTTCCTCTCCGAAGTGGGGATCATGACCCTCGTCCCGCAGTGTTGTGATAAGGAATAAATTCGATAACACACAGAACGAACTTAGCAGCTGGTTAGTGCTCATAGTTACTCAGATAAGCAAACGTTTATCTTTGCGTCATTATTGACATACTAATGTACAAATAGCGTTTACCTTTAGTGAGTGTTGACCATGTGCAAGGCCCGGGGCCGAAGTCTTGGTGTAGTATTTCAGGTGCCAGCTTACAGGACTCCCAGTCTGGAGAGTGGCCCTGCCTGTCCTCCTCTCTTCGGGGTAAAGCAGACAGTTTTGTCCCCTGGGATGCTTCGGATCGCTTGGGCAGGCCACCCTCTAGAGGACAACGGGGTCCCTGTCACGCAGGGGATGCTTTCCTGAGCCCGGAATCTGGCATCTCGTCTGCTCTCTGAGGGTCTGTTTCTCCCTGGACAGAGGGGGTCGTGTCCAGAAGCCTCCCCAGCCCCCAAGAGAGGTGATGAAAGTGTCTCAGCTGGGCAGGGGGGTGTCTCTGGGACTGTGAAGATCCAAGGCCTCCATCCCTTCCCCAGAGATCCTTGCCTTAGCGGAAACTACCTGGAAGCCATGCAAACCCTAAGAGTGATGGTAGTGTCTTAAGCCCCTGGGAGGGTGGGCGGCGAAGGAGGGCATTCTGTCTGAAAATCATGGTGCCTTTCTCCCTCTGCTGTCACTTCTAATAATATGTTTCTTTGAAAAGAAAGCTATACTCTCCATTATGACATGGAAAAGGCAGATTCTGGTTTCAAGCACAGTCGTGTTTAATTTTAGCTTCACTAGTCACAGGCTGTTTGAGTAACTCTTAGCACTTTTCTACATCTTTTCTACATGCTTCATCTGTGAATGGGAGTCCAGTCCCAGCCTTGCAGGAGGACACTTTGAGAGACAAAGCAGCAGCCTGGAGGTCAGGAGTTAAAATGAGAAGCACAGAGTAGGTGCTCAGTGTGTGAGAGAGAATCACCTGAGCCTGATTCTCAGCTTTGTCCTGGGAAACCAGATATGGCATGAAACTCTCTTGGGGAGTGTTGGGATGTACTAGGTGCTGGATAAGTGTTAACTACCATGGTTTTAATGTTTCTTATGAAGAAAACTTTCCTCCCCCATTTCATGCCTGACTTCTAGGCCCATGATTTTCCCACTGTCTCTTGAGAAGGACACTGCCATGGGATCTACAGAGAGGTTGCAAAATACATTCTATTTTTTTCCCCCACAATCCCAGAAATCCAGTATTTAGCTGGGTACATATTTCCACCCTGGGAACACTATACTTCTCAGATTCCTTTGTAGCTAAATGTGGACATGTTGCTAAGTTTACTAAGTTATGCATCAGCAGATGTTTAAAGAGATGGGCCACACTCCTCTTTATGACCTCCCCCATCCAGCTGCCTGGAATTTGGATGTGATGGCTGTAGCTCCTGCAGCCATTTTGGACTGTGAAGATAAAATCTATACCCTAGCGGGGGAAGGAGGGTGCAGATGGTAAGGTGAAAGGAGCCTGACTCCCTCATGTGCCAGCATACAATGTCTGTCTCCAGACTTCTTTATATAAGAATAAACCTCTGCCTCATTTAAAACAATGCTATTTTTACTTTCTCTGTTATTATTTAGCAAAACCTCATCCCCATGGACACAGATAGAAAAGCACTCTTTTCTAAAAGGGTTAAAAACCTTGTCTTCCTGGGGGCACCTGGGTGGCTCAGTCAGTTAAGCTTCTGCCTTCAGCTCAGATCATGATTCCCAGGGTCCTGGGATTGAGCCCCGCATTGGGCTCCCTGCTCAGCAGGGAGCCTACTTCTCCCTCTCCCTCTGCTCCCCAACCCCCTTGTGCTCTCTCTTTCTCTTTCAAGTAAATAAATAAAATCTTAAGGAAAAAAGCACACAAAAAAATTCCTTTGTCTTCCAGGAATTTATCCAAAGGGTATAATTAGGCAATGCTTAAAGTCATGTGAAAAAAGATAGTCTAATTATTTTTTGTTATTGCCAAAGAAATGGATACAATCTACATTTCCACCAGTAGAGGAGAGGTTAGCTGGAACATGGTACATAATAGAGCAGTGGCTGAGAGCTAAGGACATGGAGTCTGGAGTTAGAGACCTGGGTCTGAGTCTCACCTCGAGCCCCTTACAGGCTCTGTAAGTGGACCCACTTCTACTTGACCTCTGTGAGTTGTCTGCTTATCTACGAAGCAGGCTGTTAATAATATTGTGGGTCTATAATGTTGTTAGGAGGATAAAATAAAATAAGGTATGTAGAGCGTTAAGCCTAGTGCCTAACTCAGTGCAATCACAGGGTGAAAGCAGGCAATCCTTCTCTCCTCTCCCTCCCGTCCCCCTCTTCCTGTCCCTCCCCTCCCCCATTCTCCTTCTCCTCCAGCGGGGTACTATCCCGCACCACCACCACCACCACTACTAACACAATAAAGACGATCAAAAGATATTTTACTGGAAATTAGAAAGCACATTGCACACGTACTGTACAGCATGACTCTAGAAGTTTGTATGTATCTGTAGAAAAGTCCAGAGGGAAACACACCAGCAGTGCTTCTCTCTAGTGGATTTTAGTGATTTTTACCCTGCTCCTTCAGCCTCTCTGTAATGTCTAAGTATGACAACGGAGATGAAATATTGTCATAATTTATCATTAAACATAACTTATTATTTCCCTATTATAAAAAAGCTGGGCATCCCTGAGCTATCTCAAGCCTTGGAGGAGCTGGTTCTGTGGGGGGCTGGTGAACAGGAAGCCCCAGGGGGCTGACTCAACCCTGTCTGGCCAGATTGAGCCTTCATGGCAGGGCAGGTGGCAGGAGGGGTTGGAGAGACAGGTCTCTAGGTTGAGCTGCCAGGGAGAACTGCCACCTTCCCTATCATCCCTCCTGAACATTTCCTTCTAGCCTCTTCTCGCACCTGGAGGAAGGGCTCCTGAGCCTAATGAATGCCCTCCAGAGAGTGGAGTTCAATTCTCTATTCTCTATAAGGAAGAAAAGATATTTGCCTCAAAAAAAAAAAAAAAAAAAAAAGAAAAAAAAAAAGGAAAGAAAGCGAGACATTAGCCCACTAGCTACATACGCTTAGTTAATGTGCTGTGTGTTTTGCAAATCCTCTTAGTAGGGAGTTGTTTTATCTCCCCTCTGGCTGGGTCTGCAGCTGCAGTGCTGACAGATGCTGGCCTGGCCCCTGCAGACCCAGCCGAAAGCCCAGACGAACGGCCTCTGGGACACGGGGGCCCCTGGGATATGAGCAGCTGACCCAGGTGCCATGGGGTTTAAGGCCCTGGTCTGACTGCCCTGGAGAGCAGAAGCCGAGACAGCTGAGTGAGGTAGAAGCTGGGCAGGGGAGGGGCCCAGTCGGGTCGCTGTGGGCAGGAGCACCCACCAACTGGGGGTCTTCTGTTGTACGTTGTTATTCGTTTAATTGTCCAGGGACTCAGGCCAGGCCCTCTGGGATCTCTGATCTCCTGGCTCATAGGTGACAACAGCCTGGCTCGCAGGTTCCTCTTCTTCCCAAACCTTTCTTCTTTGAGCTACCAGGTACTGGCATTTACCATACACTTAATAATACGTGCTCTTTACTAGGCTGTGTCAATATGTCATTTAATCCTCATACCTCCCTATGAAGTGGTCCCCCATTTTACAGATGAGCAAAGTAAGGCTCAGAGAGTTAATAACACAGAGATCATTAGTAGTCGAGCCAGGGTTTGAACCCAGATGTCTCTGGTTGCAAAGTCTGTGCTCGAAATATGGAAGTCTCCGCCCGGGTCACACATCAGAGTCACCGGTGGGGCTCGTTAATTATAGAGAGAGCAGGACACCCCCCCCCCCCCCCCCCCCAAGGCTTCCCGAATCACTGTTTTGCAGATGATGCTGATGTACAACCTGGCTGAAGACCACCAGGACCCCCAGGATCCTGAGTGCCTGCCTTGCACGGCTCGGTCCCCTTGGACCTATGGGAACAGGGGCGCTGAGCGTTAAGAGCCCGTGGTGGCTGTGGCTGTGGCTGTGGAGCATGTGGTGGGGCTGGTCTTTGGGGCCCTGCCATCCTCTTTCCAGTCCTTCTCATCCCACTTCCGGTTAGCCCACTGCAGATCCCAGCTGGCTGCTGGGCTAACAGTGGTGCTGGGGCTCCTGGTCAGGACCACTGCACCCCATTTTTCCCTCTGCTTCAGCTGGGCCTCATCTCTGTCCCTCAGAGGCAAGTCGTGGGAACAGCTCTGGGATGCCTGGCAGGGTTATGCTGACTTTGTAGGGCCGTGGTCTCCAGAGGACCTGGGGGTAACTCTATGGCTGGAGGGTTGGGAGATGAACACTCGTCAGCCCCTCAGGTCACAAACACGACAGCTGAATTCCCTTGTCTTCTGTTTGTTCTTTTCTTATCTCACCTTGGCTGTCTCCTTCATCCAGCAAGGGCGCACCAGGCTCCTGGTTAGGGCAGCCAGAGTTGCAGCAGGCCCAAGACACGCAGACTCGAATGGGCCTGAGAGACTACACACAGACCACCGTGTGCTGTGTTTTCTGCTGTGAGAAATGGAAGCCAGCTCAGCTATGAGAACACAGAGGGGGTGCCGTTAAGACTGGCAGAGGGAAAGCTACCTGGAGGAGGAGCCACTGGCTCGTGACAGGCAGCTTGTTAAATACCCCGACCAACATCTGTACTGCAGAACATATAGGAGGACTTAAACATAAACAAGCTGCCTTTTATTCCTTCAGCAACATTTACTAAGGGAGTCATTAATCATGGGTGGGAGTGAATGAATTTTGCTAACCAGGGGGTGATCCCACATGTTCTAGGAACTGTTTTAGGCATAGCTGTGTCTCTGTCCTCATAAAGCTTAAATGCATGGATACAATACATTTATATATATATATAGTGTGTGTGTGTGTGTGTGTGTGTGTGCTGGTAATAAGACTTAAAGAAAAAAAAGTAAACCCAGGAAGGAGAATAGGCAGTGCTGGGGGAGGGGCAGTGGCAGACATTGCTATCAAAGCTTCTCTGATAAGGTGGTATTTAAGCAGGGGTGAGGGAGGGCCCCTGAGACAGAGGGGAGGAGATGGGTGAGAGGACAGAGAATGGAGGGGGCTGGCCTACTATTGGATTTAGAGATTACATTGTCCCACCTCTCATCTAACACAGTGGATACAGCTTAGACCCAAAGGGTGGGTGGGTGGGGGAGCTTTAGGAATAGAAGAACTGAAAAGGGAATTTCGCCCCAGATCAGGGACAGAGAGAGACTGGGGGCCATGGCGTTGGGTGAAAACCAGAGTCACCATGTGATTGTTTTTTCCAAATAAAACATTGACACATTCTCAGAAATTTTCTGATTAAAAAGAAAAAAGCTTTCAAAGGGTTAAAAATTCATGTTTAAATTGGTTATGTGTTCCTGTGTAATAAATTGCCCTAAAATTCAGTGACTTAAAACATTTATTATCCCACAGTTTCTGAGGGTCAGGAATCTGGGAGCTGCCTAGCTGGGTGGTTCTGACTGAGGTCTTTCAGGGGGTTGCAGTGAAGATGGTGGACAGGGCTGCATTCATCTGAAGGCTCCACCGGGGCCAGGGGGCTCCACCTCTAAGATGGTTCAGCCACATGCCTGGCATGTTGGTGTGATGGTTGGAGACGGTCCTTCTCAGGTGGACCTCTCCAAAGGGCTGCTTGAGTGTCCTGACAGCATGGCAATTGGCTTCATCCAAAGTGAGTGGCTCAAGAAGGAACAAGACAGAAACCCCAATGTATTTTATGATCTAGCCTCGGAAACCATGGAATGTCAGGTCCGCGGCACCCTGTTTGCTACACAGCTTGGTCCTGTTCCGTGTGGGAGAAGGCTGTGGAAGGGCGTGACTACCAGGAGGCAAGGATTGCCGGGGGCCATCTTGGAGACTGGCTCCCCAAATGGGCAACTAAGGAAAATCTGTTTTTAAAATGACATGAGGGGCGCCTGGGTGGCTCAGTCATTAGGCGTCTGCTTTCGGCTCGGGGCATGATCCCAGGGTCCTGGGATCGAGCCCCGCATCAGGCTCCCTGCTCCGCTGGGAGCCTGCTTCTTCCTCTCCCATTCCCCCTGCTTATGTTCGCTCTCTCACTGGCTGTCTCTCTCTCTGTCAAATAAATAAATAAAATCTTTAAAAATAATAATAAAATAAAACAAAATGACATGAAATTTGTGTTATTCCAGGAAATTTTGGATAAGTGATCACTAAAAAAAACCCCAAAACCAAAAAACCATTCTGCTTGACTAGTATTGCTTAAGGCCAGGTGGGCTCATCATGGCAAAAGAGGGGGCACAGGCTCTGAGTTCATCCAAACTTAGGGTTAATTCAGAATTTCACTTGTTGTGCGTGGACATATCAATCTTCTTGAGCCTTAGATTCCTCACTTGATACAAGAGTGGAGAGTAACAGTAGCCACCTTCCTGGGTGCTCTTAGGACTAACAGTGAACAACATCCCGGTGTGTAGAAGGTAAGGCAATGAATCCTGGTGTTAGCAGATATGGGCTATTTGACTCCAAGAAAGTTTTTCACTTTTTTTTTTTTTTTTTTTTGCCTCTCTGTTTCTATAAAATGGCAATAATCATAGTCTCTGCTTCATGGGGTTGTTAGGAAGGTTGAGCATTTTTTTTATGAAGTGCTTAGCCCTGCGTCTGGAACATCCTAGGCCCTATATGAGTATTTGTGAAATAAAATAGTCTTAGTATATAGTAGGAGTTTAATAATGGGTAACTCTCTCCCCTTCATCTAGGCTTTTGCCCCGTGACAGAGGCAGAAGGTACCAGAACATACTGGGGCAAGAAAAAGGTTCATTGCCCAGGTTGAGCGGGCACCTTTAGAATGGGGGGTGGGAGCCTCGCTGGAGTGGTCTAACATGTTTGCTATTCCTTGGCTTTTCATAGCCTCAGATTTCCCAGGCTCTCTTCCTACTTTAAAATTTTGTCCTGACTTTTCCACAGTTAGACAAACAGCTGCAGCCCCAGGCCCCAGGATCCACATGGCTCTGAGCATTCAGGAGTCATTAATCACGGGGTGGAAGCGAATGAATTTTGCTAACCAGGAGGTGAGCCCACCACCTGAACTTGTGACCTGAAAGCCACCGAGAGAAAATGCAGTTCCCTTTCAGAATGTCTTGCTCCTAAACGTCAACTGGCAGAAGGTCCCCCGTGAGTCCCTTTCTGCTCAGATGTTGAGCTGGGGGCTGTCAGGTTTGGAGCAGCAAGTGACATGGAGGAGCTTGGAACAGCCGACTCAGAGAGGTGGCTAACGTCCACGGCTTGCTTATCCTCAGCCAGATACCATCGGACCTCATTTTAGTGCTCACAGTTATCCTGAGGTCTTTTTATCGTTGTCCTAATTTTACAGATAAGGAAACTGAGACATCAAGAAGTTTAGCAGCTTGCATAAGAACACTTACTTGGGAAGCGATAGAGCCTGGATTTAAACTCAGGCAGCCTGGCTCCAGAGGCCAGACTCCAGGCTCTCTGTAGGCCACCCTGCTGGCTCCAGTCTCTGCGCCGTCCCCATGCACCGGAGGGCTCCTCTGGAGAAGAGGACAACAGACACAGGCAGTTCCCTGGTTCTTATTAGATACTGGCCCCCTGGTGGCTGTGGTCAAATCGTTGTACCTCCCCCTGCCTCAGTGTCTTCAGCTACGAAACCAGATACCCCCAAATCCTCCCAACTCCTGGAGAGAAGGACATAGACTTTAGGAAATTAGCAGGCTTAGGCTGGAACCCTGGCTTCTTTGGCCAGGTCCCCTAAGTAGCCTCTCTGAGCCCCAGTGTCCTTTTCTTTTTCTTTTTCTTTTTTTAAAGATTTTATTTATTTATTCTACAAAGATAGAGACAGCCAGCGAGAGAGGGAACACAAGCAGGGGGAGTGGGAGAGGAAGAAGCAGGCTCCTAGCGGAGGAGCCTGATGTGGGGCTCGATCCCACAACGCCGGGATCACGCCCTGAGCCGAAGGCAGACACTTAACCGCTGTGCCAACCAGGCGCCCCCCAGTGTCCTTTTCTATACACAGAGGATGATTAAGCCAACTCCAGAGGGTGCAGTTAGAACGGAATGAGAAAATGTATACATCATGTTGCTATACAGAAGGTACTCAATAAATGTTTTCTTCTTGTTCCCACCCAACCCCATAAATGTTATGAAACTTTACTTTAAAAAAATCACAAACCCATTTGTTTATTCCACAAACATTTACTCCTCTGCGTTCATCCCCAGACTTATCCCGTTACGTTCATTCATCTATCCATCTGCCTGTCCGTGCTCCTCCTAGCCATCCCCTCGCTCATCCACACACTCGTTCACTCAGACATTGACTGAGCTCTGACTGTCTGCTGTCGTCCGGAAAGCTGAGGGCCTTGCTCTCCAGTAGCTCATCGCCTGGGTTCGGCACGTGCTGTGAATGACGCGTCGCGATCAGATGTCCGAAGCCTGCTCAGTCAGGTTTCATTCACTAGGTTGACAGCTCTGTTATTAAAGTAGCTTTTCCCCAAGGTTCCTCCTCACTTAGGAGCAAGGTTCCATGGTTAAACCATTGCTTAACCTCCCATCACGTTCAAATCCGTGTTGTTGAAATAAATCCACGGTCAACGTTTGTCTATAGCTCGCTCGTTTTACTTGACCCGTCCAGCCCCTGCCAACTGGCTCAGCCCACCTCTGGGCTGTTACATGTATTTCTGAGCTGCCTTTGCCACCTGCCTCCTGATTTCTCCAGGAGTGCTCCCCTCATCTAATTGGTCTGAATGGTGAGCGATTACTGACGTGGAACCTCTTTGAAGGGATTATAAATAAAAGGTGGGGAACCCAAGATTGATGTGAACCAGAGGTTGCTGTAATGATAATGAATGGTTTCTCCTAGAAGGTGCATGTTTTTTTTTTTTTTTTTTTTTTTTTTTAAAAGGAGCTAGTTAGCATCTCTCAACCATGATGACCCCACAGCAGGTTAAAGACGGGAGAAGGTAGGGATCCTCTCGGCCGTTGGTGGTGCGTGATAGATGCTGGGAGGGACGAGTGTCATGAGTCATTTCTAAGGAGATAGGAACAGTACCGGGCCCTTAAATATCTGTTGAACCGATGAAAGAATGCTTTTCAGAGTGGAGTAGAGGGAAGCTGGGTTTCAGAATGAGATAGATGGAGCTCAGTATCTTGGACTTGGGCCTAGACACAGCTTTACGTGGCTCGGCTTTGATTTCCCTGCCTATTCAATAGCGATGAGCAGAGCGATCACCTTTCAGAACCACTGCATAGAGCCAGTGAGGTAACATAATGTTCACAGACATTCCACGAGAATGTAAGTTCCCTCCATAAAGTCGGTTTTGTTTATCTCCGTGTCCCCTGGATGCGTTTCTGGCTTACAGTAGGTGCTTAATCTCAAATAAAGATGAGCCAGTTTGCTTTGCTTTTCTTCTCTGTGGTAGATGGACTGTATCAATGGCCCCAATTCTCCACACACACACACACACACACACACACACACACCCCACTGTATCCATGCCCTTTGCCATGTGTCTGCATTTGCTTTCCATAAAGAACCACTTACTTGGCTCTAAGGCTAGACATGTGACCTGTTTTGGTCAATGGGATGTTGTGTGTGACACATGCGAAGGCTTGAGGAGACATTGGCACATCTCTGCTCTTGCTCCAATCCTCTTGCCATAAGAAGATGCTCATGAGGCCTAGCCTGGTGGGGGAGGGGGGAGAGACACATAGTGAAGAACTGGCTCACCCAACAGCCACCTGACCACCAGTCATGAGAGTGAGCTGAGCCGCAGCTGGCACTGCCCAGCCAGGCCCAGCCTAAATCACAGACCCGCAGGCTCACGAGTAAAATAAATGCTTTTTGTTTTCAGGGGCGCCTGGGTGGCACAGTCGTTAAGCGTCTGCCTTCAGCTCAGGGCGTGATCCCAGCGTTCTGGGATCGAGCCCCACATCAGGCTCCTCCGCTGGGAGCCTGCTTCTTCCTCTCCCAGTCCCCCTGCTTGTGTTCCCTCTCTCGCTGGCTGTCTCTGTCAAATAAATAAATAAAATCTTTAAAAAAATGCTTTTTGTTTTCAGCAACAGACTTTTTGGGTCTTTTGTTACATGGCATTATTGTGACGATAGATAGCTGATACAGCCCTCCCCAGTTAATATCTGCGATGGATCTAAAAAAGTGGCCAGGAGAAATAATGAAACACTTCTTGTCATTTTTTTAAATCACACCTGGTGAAATATTTGGTCAGGAGGAAGCTGGCCTGAATTGCTTAAATGATTTTTAATTGGAAAGTCCCAGCCATCCCTGTAGGGCTGTCTACTGCATAGAGTGTAGTCAGCTGGAATAATAATATTAATGATATTAAAATCTTACCTCCACAACTCACTTTAAGATGTCTAAAACCTTCTCTATTTCTGCTAGGTGAGGGGACTCAGGCAGGGTCACACAGCTAACGAGTGGTTCAGAACTCTTCGCACAAGGCATATATGTTTTCTACAGTGCTGTAATAAATTACCACGAACAGTGGCTTCGAAGAGCACGGATTTATTCTTTTACTCCTTCTTGAAGTTAGAAGTCTGACAGGGTCTCAAAATCAAGGTGTCAGGAGGGCTGTGTTTTTTGTTTTGTTTTTTGTGTTGTTTTGTGTTTTTTTTCTTTTTTCTGGAGGGTCTAGAAGTAAATCTGTTCCCTTGATTTTTCTGGCTTCTGGAGACGGCCCATATTTCTTGGGTCGTGGCCCCCTTCCTCCATCCTCAACGCCAGAAATTTGCACCTCTCTGACCATTCGTTTGTAGTCCTATCTCTCTGACTGACTACAGTCAAAAAGTTCCTCCACTTCTAAGGAGTCACATGACTCGATTGGGCTCACCTGGATAACCCAGAACTCTCTCCCTGTGTCAAGGTCTTCCCCCTTCATCACACTGGCGAAGTCCCATGTGCATGTGAACTCACAGGCTCCAGCGGCTAGGACGTGGCCCTCTTTGCAGGACCTCTGTTTTGCCTGCTGTACAAAGGGTCATTTCCAGTGACTCATCTCATCAGGTTTTGGCAGGTTATTGACCTCGCTCCCTTTCTTCTTTGTCCCCCCCCCCCCCCCCCGGACAACCATAGTTTCTCAGCTCCACTGGTTATAAAATCTCAGCGTTTGGCCAAGTAGAGAGAAATGCGAAACACTTTCCCTAAAACAGATCTTGAGGCAAAGTTGCATTCGAGTACTTTGAGTCCAGGGTATTTCATATTCCTATAACATCGCTTATTGTTAGCTGCAGACATGGTTCTGGTTAAAATGGTCCAAAGGGTGTGTTCCTTCAGCATTTATTGCTTACTCATCTCTCTTGGTGTAAAGAGACCAGACCCTGTAGGAGAAACGGATTTATTTTATGGCGGGGTAGCAGCAGCAGAAATTACTTCATGCAAATGAAGCTTGGCAGTGTGACTTCATGAATAAGAAATGAACCGGTGCCTCCTCTCCCCACAGGCTATATTGCGCACTGGGAAATTAATTGTGGCATTCACTGGGTGGCCCCGGCTTCTCTGTCAGGGTTTCAGGCAGACACAAAGATGCTTCCCTTCACCCAACTAGATATAAAACATCCATGTCGTTTATAGCTTTGCTCCGTATTGTAAGTGAACAATGGGCGGGTCTCAAGTCTAAAAGCTTCTGAAAACCTTTTAAGACTTGAGAGCTCGGGGTGGAAGTCAATATGGCACTGAGCCACACATAGTGGCCTTCAGTCCAGATCACCTCTGAGTTGACCGAAGATGGCCTGGCTCTTTTGAATGACAGTATCCTCAGTGGTTAAGCACATGGTTCCAGGAGCTGAGGTATCTGTGTTCAAATCCCTGCTGTGCTCTCCTCTGGCTGCACGACCTTTGGCAAGTCACTTGATCATTCTGTGCCTCAGTTTCCCTATCGACAGATTAGAGATTATAGTAGCACCTCATAGGGCTAAATAAGTAAATGGGAACAAGGCATTTAGAACAAAGCCAGAGAGCTCTACTGACTCCAGGCTATGAAATGCCAGAGTATGTTACGCCAGCTAAAATTACAATGAACGGAAAGTGCTCTTTGCTGATGATGGTCTTGGCCTTCAAGGGTCATCAAGATGAAGTAGAAAAATAAGAGTAAAAATGAGAAGTCTTGGGTTCCAGCCCCACTTGTCTAGATAATTCATTTACCTTACCCTACCTCTGTTTCCTCATCTGTTGGATGGAATAATGATTGTTCCGGGTATATTAATATATATATGTATATATATATACATATATATATGTACATAATATGTACATATACACACACACATACATACATATATACGTGTATATATGTGTGTGTGTGTATATATATACACATACAAATCACCCTCAAATTTAGTACCTTCAAATAACAACCGTTTTATTATAAGTTATAACTTTGTGGGTCTGGAATTGGGGCAGGCCTCTGCCGAGTGATAATTCTGTTCCACATGGCATTGTGTGGACTAAGGTCACTTGTGGAATTCAGCCAGTGATGAGCCGATCTGGAGGGTTCCAGACAGTTTCGCTCACATGTCCGGTGCCGGGCTGGAGAGACGCCCTAGGGCTGGGCCCAGGTGGAATGGTCAGCTGAAGCACTTACATGGGGCTCCATCAGCGTGGTGGCTTTAGGGTGTGAAGTTTGGTGCTCGCAGAGACCGTGTTCCAACGGACAGGGGAAGGGTGCTGCCACCTTCACAAGACCTGGCTTTGGGACCCAGCACAATGTCACTTCTGCCACATTCTGTTGGTCCGGGTGGAAATAGAGCCCATTCAAGGGGATGATGGGATACAGACTTCACCTCTGGAGAGGAAGTTTGTCAAAGAATTTGCAACTTTTAATCTTCAAGATGATTCTGGTCTTATGAACATGGTGTGTGGACACAAAGTACTGGGTAAACATGGTGCTTGTTTTTGTTTTTATTTAAGAGAAAGAGTGAGATATAGAGTGAGTGTGAGCAGGGGGAAAGGTAGAGGGAGAAGCAGACTCCCTGCTGAGCAGGGAGCCCAATGCGGGGCTCGATCCCAGGACCCTGGGATCGTGACCTGAGCCGAAGGCAGACGCTTAACTGACTGAGCCACCCCGGTGCCCCATGGTGCTTGTTAAAGTGAACTATCTGGTTGTCTTTTTCAAAGGTCTCATCTAGGCTCATGATGGCGACATACATAGAGAAGCTTGAAGGCTTTGATCCCGCCGTGTTCTAGAATTCTGCAGCTTCCAACCTGTCGATGATTCCAGGCCTGATGGAGGAGGCAGACTAAATGTTTTGTTCATGTCAGACCTATGTAAAAATGGAATGTACTGCTTGTGTGAGGGAGTGAGGGTCCTGTCACTAAAAATATTCAGGTCTAAGCTAAACGACCACTTCTTAAGGATTTTCAAAGTGGTCCAATGTGAAAGGTGGAGCTATGTGACCTGTGAGGTATACTTGGGGAATGTTTATGACTCCTTGATTTCTGGGGAAGGCCTCTAGGTCTTGTATTCTCAGTCCGGAGTGCTAGGAATGAAGACAGTTTGGAATGACTCACAGGGCTTTGTGACTCTACCCCATGGGGCTGGGGACAGAAGCAAAACCTGCCTCCCTGGATAGTCCCCCCCACTGACTTGGAAGACAGGGAAAGGGAATTAGCATTGTGAGCAGATATTGGGGGGTGGGAGCAGACTCTGCTAAAGCATGATCTCATTAGATCCTCTCACCTACCCTGAAAGATGGTATTGTTCTCCTGATTTCTTACATGAGGAAACTGAGGCACAGGGAGGTTAAATTACTTGTCATGGAGTTCAAGACTCACACCCAGGCTCCAAAACCCAATCTCTTCCCACTTCTGCGTTCCAGTCCCCCCAGTGGGAGCACACTGTGCTAACTGGGCTTCATTTGGTTGCACAAGACGGAAACTCCTTTAGGGCGGCATTAGGTAACAGGGGGCATTTAATGGAAGGTACCAGAGAAGCACATAGAGCAAGTAAACTGCCAGGAGGATAAAAGAGCAGTTGAGCTTAAGGGACACAGAAACCATGCCTGGGAGAGCCAGTAGGGCTCTTTCTGTAGCTCCTGCCTTGGTTTCTCTCTGCATGTTGGCAGAATTCTTTTGTGCTGCAGACTGACCTTATCTAGGTGGCAGAAGGCATGGCCACTAACCACTCCTAAGATTTCTTATACCCAGCTGTAGACACCGGAGGTGTGTGTAAAGAAAAACATACTGAATCACTTAGTCCCAAGTTAAAAATGCCCAAGGAGGGGGAGGAATTCATTGGTTCAGCTTGGATCAGGTGTCCCTAGTGGACCTACTAACCACGGTTTGGAGTGGGTAGGAGGGTCCCTGTAAGACAAGGATGGAGCAGGCGGGGGGAGAAGAAGACGACTGGTGCTGGTCAGCAAGGCTCTAAATGACCACTGTCTCTCTTAGATGGGAGCCATTCCTAGGGCTCATGGCAGGACCGAAGAGCCACAAATCACATCTCACGTCCAAGTTCAGCCTGTAGGCGGCCCAGCCATAGCATAGGCTGAGTGAGAAGGCAGTCTGCCGAGATGTGTCTTAGAGCAGCTTCTCCAGAACACAGAACCCGAGGCAAAGACTAAGATTTGGATGCTTCCTTTGGGGGGTGCAAACCCAGGCAGCCAAGGTGAGACAGAAGGGAAATGAGGTGAGAGGCTGTGAAGCAATGCTAAGTGGCGTGTTACCTTGACGGCGCTTGTCTCACAGAGAGCCATGGAGGAACACCGCAGGTCACCACACAAGGTCTCTTCTGTGGATGGGCGTCAAGGAGAAGCTGTCGGGAAGTAGTCCATGGAGAGAGGAAGGGGGGAGAGTGGGTGCCCAGCTCCCTCTCAACCCCTATTTCCCACTGGTCAGTGCGCCCAGCGAGGAGTTAACTCTTCTTCATGCTTGTGTCCCCAGCGCCATTAGCAGCCTCTGGGATGTCACTTCTCACACCAGGTTGCATAGTATTCCATCCAAGTCTGGAAGAGGTCAGAGGAGCCAGAAACCCTGGGCATGGGGCTGGGCAGGGCCCACACCCCTGGGGCTCACAGGAGGTGTGCCACAGATGGCAGAACGCCTGTGCCCAGGTCAGGCACAGACGCAGCCAGGGCCGAGGGAACAGCCCTTGAGAAGGCCTTTGGGAATGTTCATAAGGTTTATGTCCCAAGTGCTGTGTGACTTTGGGAAGTCACTGCACTTCTCTGAGCCTCAGTGTCCTCAACTGTAAAATGGGTTTGATAGTACCCACCCATCTTCCGGAGCAGAAATTCTATCAGTTCCGTTGAGTGTGGTGCCCAGCACGTGGCCGGCAGTAAATTCAGAGCACATTATTTGTAGGATTAGGAGTGGCTCAGTTCTGGTGACATTAGCAAGGCTGTGTTCCCTGGGGGAACACCACTGAGTTTTGGTAAAAACTCTTGAGCTAGACTATTGGGTGGATGGCAGCTCTGAGAGAGGTAAAAAGAGGGAGAAAATGCCAGCCGGAAAGGAAATGCATAAAGTATCTGTCCATTGCTCACTCCTCACATAGGACCTGCTGCATAATTTGTGGGGATTACTGCAAAATGGACATGTGGGACCCCTTGTTTTAAAATTATTAAGCATTTGAAGACGGCATCAGCAGATCATTAAACCAAGAGCGGGGTCCTTCTGAATGCAGAGACTTATCCAACTATATAGGTCACACGCCCATGACACCAGCCCTGTCCCCACACTTACACGTTGTCAGAGTGAAGCATGTGCTGCTTGCTGTGGGCCAGAGCCTGGCAGTGATCCCTTTTCCCTAGCAACCTCTCTCCCTGCCTGTGCCGGCTTGATGGGGTCTTGGAAACATCCCAGGATGGGGAGGGATTTTGGAGCTGATTGAAAATGCCTCTACCTGAGCCCTGATGGTGTCATCAGCAAGTCAATGGGTAACATAGCGTTTAAGGGCAAATACAGAACATATACATATATATACATTTTTTCTGTTAATGCGATTCTATGTACTTACAGGAGTGTTGCCATGGTGATTGGCAGGGCCAGCTGTTGTTTCATTTCCCCCAAAGAATTGTATGGTAATGATGGTCCCCTGGAGAGTTCTCCTGGGGCAAGGAGTGATATTAAAAATCTGCAAATCAATGAACAGGTAGTGTGTAGAACCTCATTCTCATTAGTTGTAATTAACAGGATTGTACAGCACGTTGAGGCGAAGTGGCCAATTTGGGATAGAAATGTAGAGAGTGGACTGCTTTTGGAGCCTGGGTTTGACCCCTCACTGTCATTTAATAGCTGGGTCACTTAATTCCTCTGAGCCTCAGTTTCTCCATTTAGGAAATCAAGATCATTATACCAAACTGTGGGGGCATTCAAAATAAAGTACACGAAATACTTAGCTCAGTTTCTGGAATGTTGTAGACATGTATTACATGGTTGCTATGATGGCAATATTAATGAAATTCATAATAATAATAATAATAACAATAATAAAGTTTCCATTTATTGAGGACTTCCACCTATGTGTCCCAGTGTTTATCTGCATTATTTCATGTAATCTTTATTTCATTTAATTTTTATAGCAAACTTATCAAGTGAGTAAATTGTTATCTTCATTTTATAGATGAGGACACAGAGAGTTTAAGAGACTTGCCTGAAGTCACATAGCTGGTAAATGACAGTGTCAGAACTCAAACCCCTGCAGTCTTACCACAGAGCCCCAACCCCTTCAACGCTATACACAGTGCCCCTGCGATGGGGATTAATGAAGACACGAAACCTGAAAAAATGCTGAGAAATATGCAGTCTCCTAAATTTCATGTTGGTTCTGGGAGGTTGGTCCTTGAAGAAATAAAGAGTACATTTCTTTCTGTAGCAAAGGCAGTGGTGAGGCAAGAGAGGGGGAGAGGGGCGTTTGAATAGGCGTCTAGTGGTGGGGGCTGCTCTGTGGACCAGGTTTGCTCGGTCCCAGGGGTTCAAAGATCTCTTCCTAGGACTGTCCCACCGATTCCTCTGGAGTTGCGGCACCCCCCCGGTCTGAATTATGGGTTAGGACCAGTCAGGATCAGTTGGCTGACTCACCGACTTCCCCCTCCAATGGTCCTTCCTCTGCAGGGTTCTGGAGCTGGTGATCTTCGGCTTCCTCCAAATGAAGCAAAACCACATAAGTATTCAAGCACAAAACCAGCCTCTTGGACTTCTCTCCAGTTCTATCTGTTTCCTCAAATATGGCAGGGAACTACTCTCCCCAAGGCCTTTACACATGTGGCTCTTACTTCTTGGGCTGCTCTCCCCAGCCTTCACTCCTAGCCCCACTCATTGTTAGGCAAATTCCGAATCATCCTTCATATCTGAGGGAATTGTTACTTCCTCAGGGAAGCCTTCCCTGACTACCCCCCACCCCAGGCTCTGTTAAACCCTTTTGTTATAACTACTACAGCCACCTGTCTGCATTTTGCAGCATTTATCAAAATTTTGATTAATTATGAGTGTAATGATTTGATGACGAGCTGTCTCTCTCAATCTTTTATTTCTATTGTGTCCTCGAATGCTTATAACAATGGCCCGACTCTGAATTTGCTGAATAAATAGATGGATGGATATAACCTCCAAAGTCGCACTGTCTGCACTGCAGGGAAAGCTTGCGCCTGCAAGGTGAGAGCTCACGGGTCTCCCAGCTTCCTCGGTACCTGGTAGGTTGATTGTGGTCCTGCGAAGTGTTCAAGAGAAAACAAATAAGATAAAATAAAATCATCACATAGCAGGTTCCTGGGGGAAGGAAGGAAAGAAAGTAAAATTACTAAGTATCCACTGCATTTCTAATTTAGTCCTCTTAACCCCTACGATATAGGGGAGGTGATTCGCATTTGACAAAGGAGGAACCAAAAAGAGAACAGAGCATTAATTAGGGCAAGTTAGTCCTTCCTCTGGGCCCCGGTGCCCCGTCCTATTAAGTGAAGATGGGATCGGGGGCTGACACAACCCTCAAGATCCCTTCCAACGCGGTGCTTCTCTGACTGAGATTTAGTCCCCTGATGTTATCCGTGCATGTGTGCGTGGGCCCATGGACTCTTCTGAGACAGGGACACTGTCATTAGCGTGAGCACTGGGACTGCAAGCTCTCAGAGGCGCAGCCAGCCTTGGGTAATTACGTCCCAAGGTTCAGACAGGAGTGGCCATGTCCTGTGCCCCTGCGAAGGCTGGAATGTCTTGTTCAGCTTTTATACCATGCCATAGGAAGGATTATAAAGGGATTAGATGCAAATGCATTTAAGATTTGGCTGCATCAGACTTGTATCCCCAGCACTGATAGCTGGGGTATTTATTCTAGCCAGGATCATAGGATGCTTTTCCTAGCTTTTTCCTGCTGAGCTCTGAGAAATGATAATGCAATCAGCGGAGGCAAGGTGGGAAGATCATCAGCTGCCCCATCTTCTTTTTGCTGGTTCTTCGGATTTCATCAATGTATACCCCCTTAACCCCCTGATTCTCTGCTCCTACAACTGTAAGGAAGAAATGGAATTTTATTCTGGAGGCTGGACAGTTAAACCCTTGCTATTTGCTGGAATTGCTTTAATCTTACCCAAAACCTTCAGCCAGAAATGTTATGAGCTGAATCTTACAGGCAGGGACCCATCCCGGGGAATGGGTCTGGGGGCCTTTTCCTAGGGGTGTTCTTCCTCTAGGCATTCGTAGTTTCCAGGAGGAGTTATCTAGTGGTTTTAGTTCTTTGACTCCTGTGGTGCAAACAGACTGTTAGGTCGGCAAAATAGAAGCTATTTACAAGTTGGGGAAAAAAGGAAAAAACCAGGACACTTTAAATGGAAAACAGGACCAGGGAAAGGTACAGAGGGACAAAGTGAGAGGAAGCTATCCAGGAGATGTTGTTGGTCTGGGAGGGAATGAGGAAGACCTTTTTAGGAAGTAATAGTAACTAATCCTTCCACAGCTCTCTGTGCCAGGCCCTGCTCCAAGCACACTGTGTGTATGAACCCACCGACCCTCACGGTTACACTCGCAGTTTGATACTCGTACAGTCTGTTTTAGACATGAGGAAATGGAGGCATCGAGAGGGGGGAGCCAGTGCTCTCCACCGAATAGCCAGACTTACCCTCTGATAATGGCAGTAATAATTACAACCATGAAAATACTAACAGTGGTGGCCACAACTTACTGTTGACCATGAGCCTGGCTCCGGGCTAAGGCCTATCTCAGGTAATCCTAGCACACACCTCATGAGGACGTAACTACTCTTATTCCCAATCGTACAGGTGAGGAGACAGGTGCGAGGTTAACTGGGCTGCTGGAGGTGACAGCACAGAGCCAGCGCTTAGGGCCAGCACGGTCCCAGTCTGAAGTCTCCGCTCCCGGTCACCGCACAGCACCTTTCGTGTGATGCCCTGCCCGGCGAGGACTGATCCTTTAGTTTTCTCACCAAAGAGCACTGAGAAATGGGCAGCTCCTTTCCCTCTCTTGAGTTTTCCTTGGCCGCTGTGCCTGTGGCACGCTGCGAAGAACACAGAAGAGAAAGCTGGGCGCTGGGGGAGAGGACTCAGAGTCATCAGAGTAGGAAGACCAGCTCTTTACTCGTGTTTAGAAACCTAAAAAGAGCAGGGATTGTGCTGGATTTATTTGCACGTGATGTGCTTTACGAAGTACGATGTGTGTGTTCAGCCTGCACGTCTTGGTGGGTCCTCACCACAAGGCTGTGGGGCAAGTAAGTATTAATCTTGGTGTGCAGCCGAGGGACAGGTCCGGGAGGCTTTGTCAGGGTCTCAGAGCCAGGAAATGGCAAAGCCTGTCCCTGCGCCCATATTTCCTGACTCCGAGTCTGTGGGTCTTGTCAGGCCATGGCTCCAGGATGCTCGAACCGGGTCCTGGGGGTGCTTAAAAAGTGAGGAAGGTCTGATTGCACTTACATGAAATGCCCGGAACAGGCACACATAGAAACAGAAAGTAGGTTCATGGTCGCCTAGAGTTGGGGAAGAATGGGGGGGGGGGGCAGAGAACTGTTAAGGGATGTGGGTTTTGGGTTTTTTGGGGGGGTGGGGGTGAAAGTGTTCTGAAATTGATTGTGGTGACGGTTGCACAACTCTGAATGTACTAAAAGCCACGGGGTTGTACACTTTAATTGGATGAATTGTATGAGCGCGACGTATCAGCAGAGCTGCTCTTATCTAAACAAACATAAGGAAGGCGTTTGGGGGTGTGGAGCAGGGAGGGCAAGTGCGTGAGAAGTGCCAGGCTGGGAGTGGGAGCTGGGTCTTGCAGCCTTTCTGGTCCATAAAGCCTCTGGAAGCGGACACTGTTGACTTCTCATCAAACAGTTGCTATTTCTCTGCCAGTCTCCATCACCCTTCTGTTCAGGCCTGGGAGGTAATGCTGGAGGGGATCACCTCCCACATCACCCAGGCCTCAGTGCCCTGGGGACCACCCATGGGGCCTGTGTCTTTGCTGGCGCCCCGGAGAGCCCGGCAGCCTCTCCCTAGCCTCAGGCCTTGCCATCTGGCCCAGCCTTTCTCTTCTGACCCAGGGCACTTTGCACGTCCAACCCAGACTGAAAAACAAAGTCCTATCCAAAAACTGCATTTGCCAAACAGGAGTAGATGTAGCCAGTAACAACACATTCTGGTGTCCAATGGCCAGAATTCGGCTCACTGTCCTCTGGGGGCCCTGCCTAATGCCTTTTGTACCCCAGCCCAGCCTTTGACATTGCTCAGCCTGGACAGATTCCAAGGGAAATAGACAAGCTCTGTTTTCCTTCCCATCAGGAAACCACCCTGTTCCCTGGGGAGCTCTCCCCCCAGGAGGTTCTGTGGGGACCCTTAGGTGCCCTTCCTCTGAAGATGGGAGGGAGGTAGAGTGTCTGGTCAATGCTGAGAGTAGGGGGGCCGCGGGGAGGGGGTGGGTGGTACTTTGCAGACTCCTCTGACTTTGTCTCCAGGGAAAATCGCCTCTTTCATTCGCTGTAACTGAAACCCAAAGCTGGCAGCCTCCTCTCTTGGGCAGCCACTGAGCACAGACGCTGGGACTTAATTAGAGATGAAGGCGGGAGGGAAACCTGAGAGGGGAAGGAAGCTATGGGAAGTGGTACGGACATGCCAACTGCCAAGTGGTCCAAGTGTCTGAGAAGCCAGGAGGAGAGGCTGCATGGAGGGAGGGCGGAAGAAGGAGGGAGCAAGTCCCATCCGCTGATGGTGGGCTAGCATCGCAGGTCACTGTCAGGCATTCACACTGTATTTTAGTTTCTTAGAGTAGAAGCTCTGTTCCTTAGGATGGGGCAAAATGGCTCATTTGAATTTCTAGATAACTTAGGCAGAAACCATTTTTATGTTTTAAGCTTTGCAGGAAAAAAGTACCCATTGTCTCCTCTTTGTCAGTCCTGGAAGCCTTTCCAGCACTGTGTCTCAGTATATTGATGTCCCATACATCCCTTCACAGGCGTGCCCCCCATATTTTGATCAGATCGCAAGTAGAGCTGATTTTTGCAACGACAGAATACATGTACGGTTTCCACTGGTTTGGGCGCTGCTACGAAGAGGGGGTGCAACCTGCTGTGGATAAGACGTAGCGAGTTAGTTCTCAAGATCGGCTTGAAAGATGTGAGAACTTGGCTCGGATAATCCATAGGAGAGCTCAGAAAGGGCACAGAAGACCTCCACTCACACACGGCGAACCAGGCTGGGGAGCAGGACGGTGGAGGGGTAGCCAGGACCGCGTGATTTCCATCGATGCTTTCATAGCCCCTGCATGACAAGTGCGATAACTGGGCACTTTTTAAAAAAATTTTTTTTTAATTTAAAACAATTTTTTTAATTAAAAAAAATTTTTTATTCTTTTTAATTTTATTTATTTATTTTTTAAAGATTTTAATTTTTGAGAGAGAGCAGAGGGAGAGAGAGCACCAACAGGGGTGAGGGGCAGAGGGAGAAGCAGGCTCCCCACTGAGCAGGGAGCCCAACGTGGGGCTCGATCCCAGGACGCTGCGATCACGGCCTGAGTGGACGGCAGATGCTTAACCGACTGAGCCAACCAGGCGTCCCAGTGGGCACTTTTATAGAAAGGGTGAGACTTGGTTCTGTTGCAGCTGCAGCTATGTACTTATCACCGACTCGCTTCATAGTGCTTCACGTCTTTGTATCCCTTAGAGTGTGTCATCCACAGCTTTTGTATTTGAGGGGGTGTTACTCTCAACCAAAAAGAGTTGAGACCCGGTAGTGCGGAAAAGCAGGTGGGAGGTGGAATGACGCTAGTCATCTCAAGTGGCTTGTTTGTATGGAAAACTAGGCGGTGGGGGCCAGTGCCCCCTTGGGAAGGCTTGCAGGTTGTCCAGACAAATCCCAGAGTGGTGGCACCCGGATGTGGCTGCCATGCTCCCATCATTGAGCAGCAGCAACAGGGCGTCTCCACGGAGGGGACGGAGGGGCGTTCCGGGGCCAGGGTGCAGATGGGGGGCTCCGGAGGACAGGCACACTGTATGCATGCCCTGCCCTCAGGCGCCCATTATTTTGTTTCTTTTGTGGCCAATTGTTATGGATTGAATGACATCCCCCAAAAGACAGATTGAAGTCCTAACTCTCACTACCTGAGAATGCAACCTTATTTGCAAGAAGAGTCAATATAATAAGATGTAACTCATTAAAATGAGATCGTATTGGAATAGGAAGGGCTCTTGATCCAAGATGGCTTGTGTCCTTCTAAGAAGAGGAGAGAGAGAGACACACAGCCAACAGACCGCCATTTCTGGAGGCAGAGATTGGAGTCAGGCAGCTGCCAGCCGAGGAATGGCGGGAATGGTTGGCCACCGGCAGGAGCTGGGAACAGGCAAGGAAGGAGTCCACCCAGAGTCCCAGCGGAAGCACAGCCTGCGGACACCTTGCTTTTGGATTTCTGGCCTCTAGAAGTATTAAGACAATAAATGTTTTAAGGCACCCAGTCTGTGGACCTTGTTACAGGAGCTCTGGAATATGAATACGCCAACTCCCGCCATGCCAGGCCAGTGCAGCCTGACCTCTAGTTTTTCTTTAAAAATTCTAATACCTGCACTGAGATCAGCACGCAGGCCCAGGGGCCTGCGGGCCATTCTTTCTCCTCAAGATGCTTTTGCAGTGCTCTTTGCCTGTCCCTGCTGTGCTTGTCTTGTAGAGAGCCCAGAGCAGGGAAATCTTCGTTTGCCCCTTTCCAAGTCCCAGGGTGGGACTGTTGTCCTCAGAACAAGAACAATTTAGTTCCTCCAGTTTCTCATCAGATCCTCTCAATGATGCCTTAATATTGCTGTTAACCTTACTTTTATAGACATTTTAAGTGAAATTATTGGTCACCCACCCAGCCCAGTTCTCCCCATCAGGCCGCAAGCATCCCTCAGGTATGGCCCCCTCCCACATAGCCTGGAAGCTGCTGATGGGACCCGAGTCCACTTTTTCCTCATCTCAGAGAGAGCAGCTCACTAGCCTTTTATCCTTGATGTTGGATATGAAGGTATATTTGACATCTCACCCTAAGAGATGCTCCGTAAATCAACTGTGCCTTTGCTGTCTGGGAAGGAATCACTGAAGAGAGGATTCTGGGTAGAAGGTCTGGCTGCCCAGGGTGAACTCTTGCCTCCCAGGCCAGCTGGCTGGTTGGCCGTCCTCAGCAGAGCTCCAAGCTCTCTGGAAGAGTCTTCCTTCCCTGCAGCAGCTGCTTTTATGAGGGGAAGCGTTGGACTCAGGAGCCTGATCAGAGCAGGCGGCGTGGCCCACGCAGACCCCGGCTGGCCCTGGCTGTGTGCCAGGCTGAGACCAGCCCCAGAGGACAAGTGTTGAGGGGCCTTGGAGCACATCCCCCTTCTGTTTTAAAATGGGACAAGCTGACTGGGGAGTTTGGAAACTTAGGCTCTCCCCTCCCACTAAACTTAAGACTTTGTAGAGTAAGAAAATAACAGCGAAGCCCATGGACTTTGGGTTTTGACCACCACCGGCTCTGAGCATGGCCAGCCATGTGATTCTGGGCAAATTACATCACATCCGTAAGCTTCGGTTTCCTCAGCGGTGGAATGAGGTGAAGTGGGGGTGGGGGAGGCGCCTCACCTGGGACAGTGCGTGTGAAGAACACACGTTCGTGTATTTAGAAAGTGCGTTGCACAGTGTCTGGCACCCAGAGGAATGAATTTGGAATGGTGAGAAAGTGACAGAAGGGATCATTGCTAATTCCCTTCTTCTGGCCCCACGGTCCACTTTCTCTGTTGCCAGCAGTCATTAGATGGTCCTCTCAGAGGTGCACCCTGAGAAATGCACAGCCACCCTCGCACCAGCCTGGAGGGCTCTGGGGTGTGAGCGTGTCCTTGGCGGGGGGGGGGGGGTGGCTCTTCTGTGGGATCTCCTCCCTGATTCAACACTTCCTCGTTCTGAGCCGGAGCGCTCGCATGTCCTTGGGCCAATCACCAAATTCCTTCCAGTCTCAGTGTCTTCTGGTAAATTGCTGAGCAGATGAAGTAAAACGGTGCCCACGAGTGGCCCATCAGTGTCTGGTATCAGTCCGGTATCACACACTCCAAACTCACATGTGTCTTGCCTGCCAATAAGTGACTATTTTTAACCCTACAAGGAGGGTGTGGTTGAGCACCAAAGGCCTGGGACTCATTCCAGAATTCCAGGTCAAGCCACAGAGCTGCATGAGGCTCCTGACCAGGCTTATCCAGCAGTTGCACCCGGAACCAGTGACACACCCAACAGGTGGAATGGCTGAAGGAGTGGTTCTCAGCCAGGGTTCTGTGGCCCCCACGTGGTATGCCCAGCACCCTTCACGGACAAGGGAACCAATGAGAATCAATGGGCAGAAGTACTTTTGTTATAACTGGGTGGGAGAGCTAGGGTTTGAACTCTGACCACGTAGCTCTAGAAACTCCAGCGATGCTTGCACACCCTGCTGCCTCCCACCACCTAAAAGATAATGGCCACTCCATGAAGATTTGCTCAGTGAAGGAAGGAATGCGAGGACATCCCCCCTTCCAGTTCTGGCAGCCAGGAAGGCTTTCTCTGGCTCCACCTGCCCAAGCACGTTGGTGCGCCGTATTATCCCTCCCATCTGACCAGACCTGGCCAGGGCAGGGGAGTTCGTGGAGACCAGACCTGGAGGAGATGTCTTTCTGCAAATAGCTCTTTGGAGGAAATGAGGCAAATTGTGTGAACAGCACAGGAGTGATGATTCCACGAACACTGGCCGGCCTGTTGGGGAGATGCTGTGTCTTCTCTGGGGATGCTGAGGCTGGAAGCAGGATGTACTTTTGATAATTCAGCTGCAGCATGAACCCGCTAATTAGGGTTGTGTTTATTTTGTGCTGCGTGCAGCAGATTTGATGAACTGAGCGGATGGAAGCATTTTGAGGGAGTAGCTCTCTCTCTCTGGCTGAGACTTCCTTTAACTCTCTGGACCTGAGGGCCCTGAGGTCCTTTCTTTGCTACGCCTGAGAAGGCAGAAGGTTTCTGGCAGGGCACTTGGAGCTGGGCTCTCCTGTCACTCAGGCAGCCCTTGGCTTTAGGGACCATGGGGATGATGGCCGCCTCTAACCCTCTTATGTGCCACACACCTGTAAACAAACACTCGTGGCAGTTTTATCAGACTATGGCCCGGAAGCCAACACCATACCATTTCCAGGCAAGTATGGCCATGTACAGATGAATTTAAAAATGTTGCTGAAATCTAGAAAAGCATCAAAGGACTTGCCAGGGCAGAAGGGAAGGAGCCATGGGATGCCTCTGACATGGCAAAATCCTCCCGATGGCCTGCGGGCTCCTCTGACTGCCTCTGCCCCACACATCCCGCCCGTTCCCTATCCTCACACCCTACTCTGAGCTCCACCCACACCACACGCTTTCTGTTCCCAGGCCAGCTCCTTCCTGGCCCAGGGTCCTTGCAAATACTCTTCCTTCCTCTGCCTTGCTTCCTCCTATCTCCTCCTTTGGGGCTCCCCTCCCTTATTTCACTATGTCTTTGGGGACCCTAAGTGCAGGCCTCTTGCAGAGAACTTGAGCTCCCCAGTAACATGAAAGATGGTCTGGATTTCTGGGAGGAAGGGCAGGAGAGCCCGGTGGTGTGTGTCCAGGTATCTCTGGGTATCAGACCTTCTGCTGATTTCTGGCATGATCTGGCATTCACAGGAGGCAGAGCTGTGGGCCTCGAGAGAGCAGAGGCCACTGCCAGCTGCCACTGCCATTTCATTACTCATCTGCTAATTGTGGCAAATGGGGATTTTACAGCTCCCCCGGCCCTCATTGGGAGTTGTGGCGGCACTTTGATGGAGAGGGGGGGATGGAAGGCCGGCCTGAGAATCCCTTCCAGAGGCCCATGTGTCTGCCTGGCTGGTTCATTTGGGTCCTGCAGGCCTGAGTCTGGGTCCGAATACCATTTGGTGATGAGGTAGGGAGGGTGGGGACCCCCAGATTCTAGGCAGAGTCCCTCTTCTCCCATGTCTTAGTGAAATCAGCAGCTTGGATCGTTCACATCAGGTGGTCAGTGGTTCCTGTGGGGCTCAGAAGGGTGGCTGGGTCACGTGTGGCTCCTGGGCTAAGCTTTGGAGAGAAGAGTGTGGGGACCAAGGACAGAGAAGAGACTTCCTTCTGGAGACCATGGACCCGGGTCCTGAGTGGCCATGGGGAGCCAGAACAGCAGGGAGTAGGGCTGGGAAAAGCAGTCTTGGGAGCCTGACAAGCAGGAGCTGGCTGGCTCCAAGTGACAGGTCGCTTAGCCTCTGAGTCTCAGTTTCCTCACCTGTAACATGGGAGAGTAATCCTCGCCTCTGCGGGTTGTGGGGAAGATGAAATTAGATAATATGCCTAAGTGCTTAGCAAGAAAGGCTGGCTTCCAAGAGCCAGCTGTCGGGGAGGGAGAAGATTCTCATGCCCTGCCCAGCTCACAGTTCCCTTCTTGGCTTATCTTCCTTGTTAGTGGGGCTGTTCAAGGAGCCCCCATCCTCTCTACACCCCTGCACTAATAACCGTTCATCTGAGCTGCCATCACAGAGCACATTTTAAACCAGAGCTTAAACAACATACCTCTGATCTTTACAGACACCCTGCAGGTAGGTCCTCTGAGATCCATTCTCCAGATGAGGATGCAGGAATCTAGGAGGATAAGTGACTTGCCCAGGGTCACTCAGGGTGAAGCAAACTCAGGACTGTCCCTCTGCCTGGCTTGGAACCAGAGGTCAGCTGGATCCTTCCTTTCTCTTTGGCCACTGTCATTTGGTTCTTTTTCTGCAGAGCTCTAGCCAACTTTATCTGTCCACCCCTGCTCTGAGAGGTGGAATGCAGCAGGAGCTAAACCAGGGTTTTGGAGTTCAGACAGATGGGGGTTTGGATCAGCCCAGCTCTTACTAGCTGCACAGCTCCAACAAGTCATTTGCCCTCTTTGAATCACACGTCCCTGTTTGTAAAGTGAAGATAAGGTCTGTTTCATAGAGAGGTCACAAGGGAGTGGAAGCATTCAAAGCCATGCTAAGGCCCGGAGAGATGCCAGACTCCTGTCCCTTCCTCAGGGGCAGCGGTGCAGCTTGGAATTCTCCAGAGAGCCATCTTCTGCAGACCATCCAGGGGGTTGGGGGCAGACTGGACACAAAGCTGGAGTGAGCCCCTCACAAAGGCCTGCCCTTCCTCAGCCATCTCCAAGCCACGGGACCAACACCTTATCCTTTCTAATAAAGAGAGGGCTGGTCCAGAGAGTATCTGTGTCTATGGTTACAGGAGTGTGGCCTCCAGAGGCTTCTGACTGGGCGAGGCTACCTCACACCTTCACAAGACTCACAGAGTTGGCTAAGGGGCCCACAGAGATGCCTCCTCCTTCTTCCCTTTCTCACCAGCTGGGGGCATCGGGGCCTCCCACCCCCAATCTGAGCAGGAGCCCCTGGAGCCCTTCTTGTGCTCCCTGTGGTGTGTACCCAGGCTTCAGACAGTCACTCGCCCCTCCACTGGCACCACGTGGCCTGCATTTGCAGGTGTCAAAAGGGCCCTTCTTCACTGTGATGCAATCTTTCCACGTTGGAGAGAAATCATGAATGTCGGAAGTGGAGATTGCTGGGTTGTCCTGCAGGAGAGGAGAAAATGCACTAGTACCCCTGTTGTTTCATGTCTGTGCTGAAAACCTTCCCCTGAGGTGCCCCATGTCAATGAGATAAAGACCACATGCCTGAGCTGGCGCTCAACATTCTCCGCGTACCCTGACCTATCTCTGGGGTTGTACTGATAGTTATTATTATGGGGAATAATGATGACTGTTGATTAACATAATCAACCACCCACATTTGAGGACTCACAGGCTGTGAGGCAATGTCCTAAGCACTTTACTTGCATTACATCACTGAATGCTAATGACAACCACAGGAAATAGGGGTTAGGTCCCCATTCTCCAGTGAGGAGACTGAGGCCAAGGGAGGGTAAGTCCAGAGCCTGTTGGACTCCAAAGCTCAAGCCTGGGTCACTCTGCTAGACCGTCACCCATACGTTCAAGGCCCCCATCTTCTCTTCCTTTTCCTGACGGGTCGGTCTCCTGTGTGCCCTCCACCATCTTCCCTCAGGCTTGCTCATGCTGTTCCTTTACCAGGAAGTCTTGGGAAGCAACATGGTGTAGTGGATAAGGCACAGGTTCCAGAGCCAGGCACACCTGGGATTGGAATTCTGGCTGTACCACTTCCCAGCTGCCAAACTGTTTAAATTCCCTGGGCTTCAGTTTCCTCACCTGGAAAACGGGAGCATGGCATGGCATTGGTTGCTCGTTGATTTGGTGAGTCAACATATGCATAGTGTCTGGTTAGTAACACTGGCTCACTTGTTCACGCTCTGCCTGAAACCGGAGGTCCGGTTCTCACAGCCCCTACACTGAGAATTTCTCTGAGTAATTCAATCTGTTGACATTTCTTCTTCCAAACCCCTCTGTGCCACCACTGCTTCCCTTGCTCATCCTATCCCTTGAAGGCGGAGGCTGACATTGACCTAGTCCTGTTCCCTGTATAGTACAAGAGCTTGATCCAGATTTGTGGAGTAATTGCTCTTCAGGGTTCTTCCCCATCTATACCTTGTCTCCCCTTCTCTCACTCTGTACCCCCAGTATCTTTACCCTGCACTCCCCCATCACACACCTGTGCCCTACCATGCCCAACTGCCTGTGTTTCCTCAAACGTCAGTGTCCTTTCCTACCTCTTAGACCCTCTGTCTGTATTACCCTACTCTATTCTTTTCCTGGGTAACTTCTGCTCTTCCTTTGAGATTTGGTTCAGACATCCTCTCCTCCTCCAGGAAGCCTTCCCTGATATTCCAGGCTGGTTAGATACCCCTCTTCTGTGTTCCCCCAGCCCTTCTGCTGACCTCTCCTAGCACTTGTCACAATGTATTTGCCGTATTTGTCCAGTTGTCTATCTTGATGGCTAAGCTGCGATCCCCTGGGGGCAGGGACTATGTCATGGTCATCTTTGGACCCCTGGCGTTTGACACACTGTTCACCATAAAGCCACTGGTTGTTGAGTGGATACATGGATGAATGGATGGATGAGTGCCTGGCTGAAAAATTCTCAATACTTGCTATTTGAAGTATCTGCTGACTGGGTTATGCACTGTCTGTGCCCGTGATGTGACTCGGCCACTTTTGCCTTTGCATCCTGGAGACTGTGCCAGGCTGTTGGGGGATAGGGCCCAGAACTGCGGAACTGTATCTAAATCTGCATGTGCATTTCGTGCTTCCAATTCAAACCTTGTTCATTAGCACAGCAATTAACAGCGGTGCCTAATGACAGATGGCCCGGCTCCGTGCCTGAACCCCTGGCTCCACGTTGGGCTTGGAGTGGGGCAGACACGTCTGGCAAGGTTGATGTTTTCATTGATCTAGCAAGTCTGAGCTCCCAGGGCTGTCGGCTGTGAAGACAGTGAGCTGACGTCAGCACCAGCGTTGGTGGGGGCTGGGCCTAAAAGGGCCAGACCTTAGAGCTAGCACTTGGAAAGGTTGGGGAGGGTGTCCTGCTTCCATTCTAATTCTAGGATTTTCTTTTTTTTAAGATCTGAATTTCATATTGGGAAGCCCTAGCACACCACCCCTAAATTTTCTTAAGCCACATAAGCTCTAGGGAATTCTTCAGGAGTTGGTGTCCCTTTCCTATTAATTCCTTAGAAGCTTCTGGGCTTTCCACAATTATAATGTAGAATTGTAATGATCAGGCCCCTTGGCTTAAGCTAACAGACACTTGGAGTTTAGTATTTAGAGTCGTGTGAGATCTATATTTGTATAAACACAATTATATTTAAGCGACTTTGGGGAGAGAATTTTTTTCTTCCTGTTACTCCCTGGTTTGAATTGGCACAGGGGTTATTATTACTTTGTGAACGATATTCATTTCTCCATGAAAGGAATATCAAATTGGCATTCAAATGGCCGTCTTGGTCATAAATTCAAGCCAGGGTGTAACGTCCTAAACCAGAGCAGATTTCACGGACCTGGAATCCATCCCAGAGTTATCCTGCTATCCCAAGATAGAGCTAAAAAGATCTTCTTGTCTGACCCATATACACGGGGAAACTACGACCCAGAGAGCTACACTGATTTGCCCAGGAACACACAGCAAGCTAGGGGCCCAGCTGGGAACTCTTCCCTACACCATGTTTCAGAGCTAAAGAAATGCTCAAGCTTTGCCATGTACCAACCCCAAACCACTCTCGCAGAAATTCTTCAACAGGTATGGGCTATGCCTCCTTCATGGCCTGCCCACAAACTCCGTCTGAGAGAAAGAGAAGAGGGCATGGACTGAGGAAGGCTGTGGTCTGTTTTTAGTCATGCAGAAACCACACATCTTGTTCTGAGAGGTGTTGACAAGGAGCTCCGCTGGAGAAGAAGGTTAGCTAAGGTTGAGAAGTCCCCTGGTAGGAAGCCTTTGCGATGCGGCCCTTTGCTTGGATGGGGGGCTTAGGGGCAGAACCGGGGAAATCTCCTGGCTCCCCTAAGTGCCAGTAGGAGAAATACGCATGGTGTAATAACCTGCCCTCAACCTGCATCTTCTTACCCAGTGGACAGGCTTCCTTGAGAGAACCTTCCTGTGCTCTGTTCAATATACGAGGTCTCCCTCCCTCCCTCATTGATCTGTAATCCTAGGTGTTTATCTGATGACATGCTGAGGTCACGTGAGGAGGAGTCTTGGTCCTCCTGGGTCTCCAGGTTTATTTGCAGCTTGTCACCAGGAGAGAGAAGAAGAGATTCCTGGGACAAATGTCTTCAAGCTAAGGTCCAGGTGGTCTTGGTGACCCATGGACAGGTCCCACCTCTCCTGATAATGTTCCCACCTCTCTGTCAGGGGATGTCAAGGTTTAGGTGGCTGTTGTGAAATGTTGGCCTGGAAAAAGGGTTCATTCTCTCTCAGAGTCGTACTGAGGGTGTCCACGGCCCTATTCCCAATTGTCCCTGGGGCAGACCTGTCCTTTCTGTCTTTGTCTTTATTTTTTATTTTATTTTTTTTAAGATTTTTTTTTTGTTTTTAAGTAATTTCTACACCCAACATGGGGCTCAAACTCACAACCCCAAGATCAAGTGTCATACGTTCTACCAACTGAGACAGCCAACACCGTTGTCTTTGCCTTTTTATTTTTATTCCTAATTTCTTTTCTTTTCTTTTCTTTCTTTTCTTTCTCCTTCCTTCCTTCCTTCCTTCCTTCCTTCCTTCCTTCCTTCCTTCCTTCCTTCCTTTGTCTTTTTAAAAATTTCTCTGGGGCCCTATAGTGGAAGGAGGGTTTAGGCACACATTCTCTTCTTAGGATACAAAGACACGATCAAAGTGTATCCAGTCTCAGGGACATTTTCTTTTTTTCTTCTTGGAAGACAGTTTTTTCTTTATCAAAATATAAACAAGAGGAACTTTGATGGGAAAAGTATTGCTCCTAACCCCATCATCTTATCATAAAAATTTGCCCTTCTAGTCTTTGCATGGGCATATATATAGTTCACATAATTCTAACTTTAATAGAAGCATAACTTTTTTTGTATTTTTAAATTTTAGAAAATTCATTTACATGCTCTATTAGGCTCAGAATAAGCTTGTGTTACTTTGTTCAACAAAGAAACCCTAAAACCAGTGGTTTAAACAAAACGGAAGCTTCCTTCTCTTTGATGTGCGAGGGCTCCTTCACAACCACGCCTGCTGGTGGAAGCATATCACCGGCCCACTTTGTTCCAGCGTGTCCCCTGTGGCCAGCGTTTCTGTCGAAGTCCCAGGCCCCTGAGGCTCGTGCCCCCGTAACCACTGCGGGGGAGGGAGAGGTAACGTGTGTTACACGCAACAGCGTCTCTGTCTGTCTGTCTGTCCTTCTGCTGACAACCATGCTGCCTTGCCTTCAGTGTTCTCAGGTGGCCCGTGTCAGACACCAGCCCAATGAGCCTCCATTCTCCAGCGGACATGCGCTCCCCAGCACGTTAAAACTGCACTCTCTAAGCGTGAGGTGGGGGCCCCCTCAAGGTAGCTCCCTACTCCTCCCCCCAGCAGCTCTCTCCAGATCCAGGACTGTCTTGAATTTACCAGACACTGACCATGAACTTCTGCATCTTAGTTCACTGCACTACGCAAAATATACACTGTCTTTTTGTCTGTCTTAGGGTCTTGGCTGAAATGTACATTTAGTCCTGATTCACAGGCTGGGCTGGTCCCTTCCGAGTGGTGGGGCCTGTCTCCCCACAGAACTCCTACAGCGGAGAATTCCTCAGGCTTCCCTGAGTATCCTCTGAGGGCTGAGGATGCCAAGTCACCAGCTCACAAGGAGAGAACCGCCCCCCCCCCCCAGTCCTGAGGATTAGACTACAATTGTTTCTCTTAATAAATGGTTGGGGCCTGGTCGGGGGATTCTCCAGGAGCTTTGTGAAAGCAAACTACGTTCATTCTCGCTGCCCTGTGATTTGGTGGCAGTCATGAAGGATTTTTTTTTTAATTTTATTTATTTATTCGACAGAGATAGAGACAGCCAGCGAGAGAGGGAACACAAGCAGGGGGAGTGGGAGAGGAAGAAGCAGGCTCATAGTGGAGGAGCCTGATGTGGGGCTCGATCCCATAACGCCGGGATCACGCCCTGAGCCAAAGGCAGACGCTTAACCGCTGTGCCACCCAGGCGCCCCGTCATGAAGGATTAATAACTTTTGCATCAAAGAAACATAGCACCCTCTTAGTGCCTGCCCCCCACCCCGGCTGCACTTTTCTAATCCTGGAGAGGGCCAGGGAGTGGCAAAGGGGCTGAAAAAGCAATGGTAGAATGAGAACACAAGAAGGAGGTGTTTTCCAGGAAGACCTTTGGCATGAGTCCGCTACGACTCTGCCACGGCGGGCTCTGGGCGATCCCCCCTCCCCTGCAATTTGTAACAATAGTGAGTATTTTGCAATGTGGGGGTGCTGCTCATTGGGCAGCGCACAAGGTCACATCTCTTATTTCGTCCTTTGCTCAGCCTGCAGAGGACTGTGTTTCTCACATGTATGGTCTGCCTTCCTGAGGCCTGAAGCCCTGTCGTCCCAGCCCCAAACCAGGGACGAATCTGGCAGGTGCTCAGAGGCCGCCCGGGGAGCATTTACCATCGCCCTCCAGGATGGAGCCTGTTTCCTTTAACCTCGAGGCTGCCAAGTAGAAAGGCTAGGAAAACAGTGGTTCCCACGTCTTTGGATTTTACAGACCAATAAAAATTTTTTAAGAATGGGAAGAAACTTATTTTGCCAAGTAAGGACATTGAAGAAAAAAGAAGCCTAAAAAATGGGGGCGCCTGGGTGGCTCAGCCATTAAGCGTCTGCCTTCGGCTCAGGTCATGATCCCAGGGTCCTGGGATCGAGCCCCGCATCGGGCTCCCTGCTCGGCGGGAAGCCTGCTTCTTCCTCTCCCACTCCCCCTGCTTGTGTTCCCTCTCTCTCGCTGCCTCTCTCTCTGTCAAATAAATAAATAAAATCTTAAAAAAAAAAAGCCTAAAAAATGAACATTTCCTAGCACCATCATTTCATAAAAGAAAGGACACCTTAGCGCACACACGTGTACACACACACACACACACACACACCTATTCTCAGCGTAAACAACAGCCCTTTATGCTAAATGAATTCAGATTTTTGTATGAAAACTCCCAACACTGTCCTTACTTTTCTCATTTTTTGGTGACACGTTAAGACTTCACGGTAGCCTGTTCCTTGGATTAAAGCTCGGAAAGCACGGGCGGACGTTACTGAATTAGTCACAAAGTTAAGTGCATTCAGGTATGCAGAGAGCCGCATCTCACTGCATTTACTGATGTCAGTGTTTAACACATGGGCGTGGATTGCCAAGTTCTCGCTGAGCACTGGCTTTGTGTGGGGATACATATGGCTCCCTGACCCCAAGGGAGTTTGCACTTCAGTGACAGATATGGAAATGTCACCTCCTCAGGGAGGCCCTCCCAGACCACCCCATCCAGAGTGGCAGCTGAGACCCTCACCCTTCCCCAGCTCCAGTAATTCTCTAACACGTCACCTTTTTTCTTTTACTTCAGCACTCTTGCCTTTATGGAAATTTCCTTGTTTATGTCTTTGTATCTTCCTTTGTGGCTCATCTTTGCTCTAATAGAATGTAAGCCCCAGGAGTGCAGGAAGCTTTCCTGCCTGATTCTCCACTAGCGTTCCCGCACAGAGGAATGGGGCTACCCTGGGATGGTTGGGGTAGGGTGGGAGCCTGGAGTTGGGGCAGGGGAGTGGGATGCAGTTCCCCATTGCCCTGGGTCTCTCACACTGTGCATAACCTCCTCAAATCACTCCATGGCCAGGTGGGGAGACTGGGGGACACCCTGCTTTGAACGGCTGATTTGGCTTCTGAGTCACTGGAGTTCCAGCGAGGAAAATAATTCGGAGTGAAACAATAGTGTTTCTTGAGAGAAAGGAAAAAAGGATCTGCTTTCTATCATTTAGCTCCTTTGCTGAGTATGTAGAGGTTGCTGGAAGGTCATGGGGAATATTTAGAATGGAAAACTCAAAAGGCTCCCCACTGCCCTTCCTGCAGCGGAAGTCAGCGAGCCCAGCAATGCAGGCAAGGGGATCACTCCTGGTGGTCAGAGAGGTCACAGGCAGGAGGACCAGAGCCCAGCATTAGTATTCGGCCGCCCTGGCAAGGAGGTGGGTGTGGGGACTGCCTGGGTGTGGGGCTGGGCACCGCGTAGCTCTCTCTCGGGGGATCGTCGTAGTCAGTGGAAAGTGATTGCAAGTTCCTTCCACCGTGTGCAGCTCCAGGAAGGCAGGCTAAGGTGAAGCTCAGAGCCCGCCAGGGGCATCAGGATCCAGGGAGTGAGCGCCGCGTTTGTGGGAGAAGCTCGCTCAATGGTAATAATGTGAGTTAATATTTGCTTAGAATTTGCCATGTGCCGTGTGCGTGCACCAGAAATGCTCATAACAATCGTAGAAAATAGATGCGATCGTTATCTCCTCCTCATGCGTGAGAACACAGAAGCTCAGAGGGGTGAGCAGCTCCCCCCCTGGAGGTCGTGCTGCTGATGTACCACCTCGCAGGGACTGGCATCCCAGCCCGCCTTGCCTCCCACCGAGTGCACGCACACCTCTGAGCTCACCTCCCACTAGCCTGTGCCTCCCCAGAGCTCTAGCTCTAGAGGCTGGAATAACAATAGTCATACTAGGAATAAGTGACAAGGGAGTGCCTACTGTGTGTCAGGCACTACGCAGGTGCTCTGGGAACATTAACTCCTTGAATCCTCCCATCAGCCCTGAGAGGTACGTGTTCTCATTCCCACCAGGCACATGAGAAACAGGCTCAGAGAGTCTGAATGAATCTCCCAAGTCACACAGCCACGAGGCGATAGTTTCAGAATTTGAACCCAGGTTGGTCTGACTTCAAGGCTCCCTCAAAAGCATCATCCCTTGGGAAAGAATTCATTCAAGCAATATTTATGGAGCACCTACTACGTGCCAGGCACCGGTCCAGAGGGTAGGGGTTAGACCCTTACCGGGAGAGACAAAATCCATGCCTTCGCGGGGCTCACATTCTGGTGGGGACAATAGACAATTAATGCAGAAAGCAATAACTATGTGCAATTTCAACTAATTATAAGTTATTTTAAATATTAAACAGAGGAATGAGGCAGGGGTGAGGGTGACACGGAGCTGGGGAGGTTGGGTGGCCTGTCTTAAGCACAGGCCCCCTCCGGCTGCGCCCTGAGCAGAGACGGCAGGTGGGCAGGGCAGCACGGGGACAGACCGAGGCGATTGCTGGAATCCACTTAAGGGACAGGCGTGGCTTGGATCAGGGTGGTGGTGGATTGGCGGGAGGTGGGTGGATTCAGGATTTATTTTGAAGTGACTCAGCAAGACTTGTTGATAGATTGGAGGTAGATTGGGAAAGAAAGTGAGGGGTCAAGGGTGACTCCCAGATTTTGACCGGAATGACCACGGGGATGGAATTGCCGGTTGCTGAGATGGGGAAGGCTAGAAGGTCGGGAATTCAATTTTATGATATTTGTCTGAGGTGTTTATTCCTCATCCAAGGGGAGATGTTGAAAAGCCATTGTGATTTATGAGTCTGGAATTCAGAGGGTGTTCTGCAGTGAATATGTACCATATTTCATCAAACATTAGACGCCACTGACTGTGAGACCACTGTGATTTTATGTACTACTCTGAAAAAGCACTGCCAATTAAAGTAGGGCACGTCCCAACTTCAAAGATACTAAAACGTGTCTTGGAATCAACAGGATATAGTCGTCTTGGGAGTTTCCAGTATAGAGAGGGCAGTAAGGGTGGTGGGAGCTAACAAAATCACCGAGGGAGCGATGGAGCCCAGAGAGACAAGTATAAAGACTCCGCCCACTGGACAGCAAAGTTTCAAGCAGGTGCACCCGTGGCCCCGATCCAGCCAAACGCAAAGACAGGCAGGTAAAGCTCTTCTTCACAGGCAGATGCCATTGAGTCCCTCCCGGGGAGAGGCTTCAGTCTAAGGATGTGGAGCTCAGAGTCAGGACCAGTGGTACCAACCCATGACATCCCCCAGCATCTGCTACTCAGCACCATCCAGGAAGACTCACCTGGGGTCAGCCCTGGCCTCAGTTTCCTCATCAGTGATCCGTGCATATGACGTCTGCTCTACCCTCCTCAAACCCAGAAAACAAGCCAGCCTCTTCTTTTTCTGGGCCTCTGTTTCCGCACTTACAAAACGAAGATTGGACGGAGTAATCCATGACCCCCGTCCCGTTCTGGCATTGTGATAATAACACAGCACTTTGAGCATCTGCAAGGTGACTTACATAAGTGTTCATCATCACAAACAATTATTTGGTCATCTCGGGGAAGGTCAGCATGCCAAGAACCCAAATACCTGTCCAGACCCCATTTGTCAGTGGTGTCCCCCTGGGTATCCCACCTCGGGAGCTCTAGCTGCTTTTCAGACCATTGAAGGGCTACGGGGTTCTCTTATAAAGCTCACATCTAAGCAGTCCGTAGGGTTTGTCAGTTTTGACAGCTGCTTAGAAGCAGAAGTTGCAAAGAATGCTTTGAATGGCATTCACTTCGATCCTGAAATCCCTCAAACACTAGGGCTAGAGTTGGCTAAGGCAACCGCGAAGATGGCCCAGAACAAGCTAGCGGAGACTCCGAGGCCCGATACCCCCCTGCCCAGCTCTGTACCTCGCTCATTGCCAGGGAGCCATTGGAGCCTACCGCGCCTGCACTTCACCCAGGAGCCCCGAAGTGTGGCCCTGTACCCTCTGTAGCCAGCAGAGTTCGCCCTTGCTCTCCCTGCCCCACTTTCCCCTGTCCCTCCTCACTGCGTGCCCGGATGCACGGGCTCCCTGGCTCCCTCCCTCCGAGGCGACCCCTGGGGCTGGAAGGCCCGCCAGGTCTGTGCTGCCAGGTCTGCGCTACCAGGTTCCCGTGTGTGATGCTGGCTGCAGTCTGCTGGGTATCCATGCGCTCTTCAGCGGTGGTGGTGTTCTCAAGCTGTCCTCAGAACCGCAGCTGCTCGGAAGACCCTGCCCAGTGGGGATCCCTTCAAGACTTTGCCACAGCCTCTAGCACTCATCTGTTTGTCTCAAAGAAAAAATATAAGAAAAATGTTTTTTTCCCCAGACAGATCGTCTGTTTTTATGTGTAATTCTTGAACTCAACTTCATAGCACTGTGGTCAGAGCGCACAGGCAACCCCTTCCCGTAATATGACAAATGAACTTTAGGGTGTTGCCCCCCCAGAAATGAGGAAGGTAATTTGTTTCAAGGTCTCCCATGCTCTCATGGGAAATGGAGTGGCTGCTGGAAAGGTCAATGGAGAGAGAGAGAACTGGCACTGGCTGTGGAGGTAACTCTTACCCAATCCCGTGGACTCAGAGTCTGGTGCTCTCTTAGACCCCATTTTTGCATGTCAAGGGCTGGTATCCACACAGAGTGGTGCTGAGTGGCGTTCCCTTGATCAGAGAGGGGTTGTCAAAGGTTGCTTGGTCTTCTCCGTTTCTTGAGCAGGAGGTGGGAGGGAAAAAGTGGATTTGAGTGAGTTTGAGTGATGGGACAGAGCTGGCTATGGGCCTAGGCCCAGCCACAGAGCTGACCAGAGTCCATCGCTGTCAGCACTTCAGTGAGGGTTAGAGTGTAAATGTTGGCACCGGGGAACTGTCCTGGCCATTGTAGGATGTCCAGCATCCCTGCCCCCTACCCACTAGATGCCAGAAGCACCCCCCATGCAACCCCAGATGAGACAACAAAAAATATCTCCAGACATTGCCAAATATTCCCTGAGGAGCAAAACTGCACCAACCCCTTCCCCAGGATTGAGAGCCATTGGTGTGAACAATTTCCTCACCCTCCTAAGAGGGTCATCAACTAGCCTCTTCCTTGCATGTCCTGGGGACTTCCCGAGAACTCTCGTGTGGCGTGTGACCACAGGGCTGGGTGAAAGCTGGACTCCGGTATAACCAGGTTCTCCCTGTCCTTCTAATAACTCTCCCCTGCAGACACCACAGAGTGAAAGCTTCTCTGGGACAGGTGCTTTCTCTTCCTCTCTATCCCTGCCAGGTTCCTTCTTATCCTCCGGCACACCAAATGTGTCCCCACCTCAGGACATTTGCACTTGTTGCTCACCCTGGCTGTGGGTCTCCTCATCGTTCATGGCTCTACTCACGTTGCACCATCTCATGGGCCGACCTTGATCATCATTCCAGGGACAACTTACTGTATCTCTCTGCTTGAGTTCCTTCAGAGCATTTTCCACCCTCTGGTATCATCTGGTTTGTTAATTTGCTTGTTTGTTTCTTGCATTCCTCCCCCACTGGACTATAAGCTTCCCAAGGACAGAGACCTGGTCTAGTCTGTTCCGTGCTGTGTCCACGCTGCCCACTGCGGTGCATGGCTAATGGTTGGTTGAACGATCTGGGTGAGCATTACTGAGCATCTACTCCTTGCCGGGCACTGGGCTCGGGGCTGAGGATGCCGAGGCGAATAGCACAGTCCCTGCCTCCTGGGAACTCGGTGCCTCGTGGAGGGAGAGCAAGAAAGGAAGTGAGGCTAGGGAAGTATGGGAGCATGGAAGGGAACAGGTAAACCTGGCTGGTAGGTGAGGAAAGATCTCTGGGGAGGTAGTTAGAGGGAAAGGGGAATGCACAGCCCGCACACAGTCATGGAGATACAGGGGGCCGTGGATGATGCCCAGGGGACAGGGAAGGAGCGTAGCCCAAAGCCCCAGGCAGTGGAGTACCAGTGTGATGCCTGACACAGCGGGAGGTGAGGGCGTGGGGTCCTTGAGGCCAACCCCGAGAGGCCTGGACTCCCATAGGAGGACATTGTGACCTTATCCCACAGCAAAAGGAGCCACAGAGGCAGCATAGGCTAATGGTTAGGAAGGTAGGCTTTGAAGTTCGTCTCAGATCTTGGTTCAGATCCTTACTCTGACACGACCGAACTGTGTGACTGTCCCAGAAATGTCACGTCTTTTCACCTCTATTTTCTCATTTTTGAAATGGGATTAACATTTATCTTGTTGGGTTGTTGTGAATATAAAATGAGTGCTTAGGACAGTGCCTGGCACACAGTAAGGCCTCAGGAACTCCTTGCTATTCCTACTGGTGTGGTTAACAAGGAGATATTGGAGGTTTTCCAAACAGACAAGGGATGTGATAGATGAGCATTCTAGCAAGATCGCTCAGGCAGCAGGGGGAACAGCAGGTGAGATGGAAACCAGGGAGAACAGTTAGGAGGTTGCTGGAAGGAAAAGGGAGGCGGGGGGAGGCGGGGGCGTGTGTCCCAGGACCCGGAGCATCTCCTGTGGCAGACTGCAATGGCAGGAGCTATGGCCATACTTTGCCCCTCAAAGGAAGGGCACAGGGCGTCAGAGGAGGAGCCCCCACGCCTGACAGGCAATAGACACTAGGTGAGGACCAGGTGGGGACTAGGGCTCAGCCTGACCCGGGCAGCTGACAGCCTCTGCACCCCTGGAAGATGCAGCCAGCTCTGCATTTCAGACAGCCCTCGCCCCCTGGAGAAGATGTGGCTTGCCGTTTGCATGGGTGATATACTTTTAATTAAAATGGTAATCATTTGAGCATTCCCTAAAGTTTTACTTTGGGAATTTGCCTTCTCGCAAGCTCTGCCCTAATTAGCATTCTCTTTATCTCTTATTAATAAATTATATCTCAGCAGTTTCATCCACCTCCTTTGATCACCGAGTCTCATCATTGCTGAGCCAAACTCCTTTCCATATTGACATTTAGGGTGCCAACAGGCCCAAACCAGGGGTGTGAGAATTAGGGTTCTCAACTCCCAACAACCTGGAGATCCATCGCCTATCTGTTCAACTGGGCCCCAGGCAAGCACACAACATCTGTACCTCTGAGGTCAAGAGTGTGGACCCCCTCGTACTTAATTTGAGGAAGTACCTAGATTAGGCAGATAGGCCCGAGGCAATGACCATAGAAATATTAGGACCCAGGACCATAACTAGGAAAACAGAAGCAGAAAAATTGGTAGGGTAGCTCACAGGCTTCAACCCCAGGCCAAGAAAGGTTAAGTAACCTGATTCAGGTCGCAAATGCAGGTAGTTGAAGGTTAGGGAATCGGTACAGACTAATGTTTTCTGGGCATCTACTGTGTGCCAAGTCCTGTGTTAGGGGCTTTATGTCCATGGTCCCTGGTACTATTCCAAGCCATCTAACGAAGTATAGACAGTTTTGTCCCCAGTCTCCAAAAGAGAAAACAAAGTCTTGGTGAAATTCACCAACTTCCCTAATGTGACGCAGCTGGGAAGAGGTCCACTGGCATTAAGTCAAGGTCCGTCCAATGTGCAAGACCTTTCTCTGTTGACTGCACCATGCTGGCTGCATTAGAACCAGGATCATCTCCTGGATCGAACCCCTCTGACCTGTCTTTTAAGGCCCCCTCTGGAGGTTGTGTTAGACCCTTGCCACTCAAGCTGTGGACCATCTGCTCACTTGGGTTCATGTTACAAATGCAGAATCTCTGTCCCCGACCCACACACAGAAAGAATCTGCATTTTGACAAGATCCTCAGGTTGTTCAAATACTCACTAAAGTTTGGGAAACAAATTAGAGATTTGATATTTGTTCAGTACCTACTACTAACCCTCATGAGCCTTCCAAGGTCAATGTTATTCCAACTGAACAAACGTGGAAAAGTTAAGTGACTTCTCCCAGGTTTTATATGCAGTGAGTGGCAGAACCCAGATGTGGTCCCTAGCCTTGGCCCTGACCTGGATTCTAGAAGCTGAGGTCTAAGATTATCCCATATTTTCAGGTTGGTGTCCTTGGGCTTCAGGATGATGCCATTTTTAGCATTCCCCTAAGCCCAACTGGTATCTTCTACTTCATCCTAGTCAGATTGTAAGGCCATGAACTTGGGCATAAATGTCGTTTCTTTTTACAAGAATTATAACTGGCCAGCATGGAAACTGATTATTTCCTGGAGAGCAGGAGTTTGGATTGGCAATCATATATATCCTTGATTAATGAAAAATGGAAACATTAATTAATTACCTTTCAAAAATTGACGTGTTACAGGAGACAATGGCTTTCAAACTGCGAGCAGGAAGGAGATTTTAAAAGGAGTCCCTAGGGGTCCAGTAACAACTTCTCATTTGTGTTGAAGGAAAAAGCCAGTGGACCAACATCACTAAGCATCAGGGAAATGCAAATCAAAACCACAATGAGCTCCCTCACACCTGTTAAAATGGCTATTATCAAAAAGACAAGAGATAATGAGGGCTGGTGAGGATGTAGAGAAAAGGGAACACTCATACACTGTTGGTGGGGATGCAAATTGGTGCAGCCGCTATGGAAAACAGTATGGACGTTCCTCAAAAAATTAGAAATAGAACTAACATATGATTGAGTGACTCCACTCCTGGATATTTATCCAAAGGGAATAAAGACACTAACCTGAAAAGATATCTGCACTCCCATGTTCACTGCACCATTATTTACAATATGGAAACAACCTAAGTGTTTATTGATGGATGAATGGATAAAGAAAATGTACACACACACACACACACACACACACACACACAGGAAAATTATTCGGCCGTAAAAAAAGAAGGAAATCCTGCCATTTGTAACACCATGGATGGACCTTGAGAGCATTACGCTAAGTAAAATAAGTCAGACAAAGACAAATACTGTATGTTCTCACTTATACGTGGGATCTGAAGAAACCAAACTCATAGAGATAGGGAACAGACTAGTGGTTACCAGAAGTGGGGGGTGGAGGATGAGGAATGGGGGGAATGAGTGAGTGAAGGTGGTCAAAGGGGACAAACTTCCAGTTCTAAGATGAGCAAGTCCTGGGGATGTAATGGACAGACAGGGTGGTGACTACAATTAACACGGTATTGTATATTAGACAGCTGCTAAGAGAGTAGATCTCACCACATACACACGTAAAATGTAACTAGGTGAGATGATGGGTACGCTAACTAGATTTATCCCATTAATCATACTGAAATACAGACATCAAATAATTACATTGTACTCCTTAAACTTATACAATGGTATATGTCAATTTTAGCTCAACAAGGCTGGAAAAATAAAATAAAAATTTCCAAGTTAAAGAAACAAAAAAGAAAGCCCATAGAACCTCAGGAGAACGCTGGTAGGGGTGCTGCCACATGCAGTATTTATTTGTCACCAACCCTATAATAACAGCAACAATAACGACAACATATCATTTTAATAGTAATACGAGCAACCAACACGAGGAGCCTGCCCAGTCTGTGGCAGCTGATGTTCTAAGCCAGCCTCCCGAAATTTTATGAGGAAGGTCTGGAATGAGGTCTGTTTGTCACCCCCATTTTACAGCTGAGAAAAGGGGGACTCAGGGAGAGTAAGTGACTCGCCCAAGGCACCCGACCTGATAAATAGTGGAGCCCTGATTCAGACCCATCTCCCAAATGTCTGTTCTTTCCACAGCACCCTGGCTCTCATGCGGCTTGGCTTCTGTTGGCCATGCCATTGAGGCTGGTGGTTACATTTCGGTGTTTCAGGGATGGGGCTTTAGAATGGGCCACGTGTCAGCAGCCACCAAGTGGACTCCCTCTTTTCCCCCTGCTCTTAAGTGAATTCTGGGTATGGTCACCTTTACTATCCACGTCCAGACAGGCTTTCTCAAGTTCTGGACGCAAACTGTCCCCTATATCTAATCTAGGCCAAGTGTCTTTTTTAAGCCAAATAAACCAGGGTTCGAATCCTGGCTTTGCCAATTTTTTTGTGTGACCTTTGCAAGTTGCCTCTGTGTCTATGGAAATGTGGAAATAATGATAGCAGCTCGCTCGTGGAGTGCTGTGAGGCTGGAGAGGGAAAGTATGTGTGAAAGAATTGGCCTGGAGGTTGCATTTTGCAGGGAAAGCACCCGAGTTCCAGAGGAATGAGCAACTTGGCAAGGTTTCCAGGCTTCTCAGGGGAGGCGCCAGAACCCAGACCCGGGTCCCTTACTCACGACACCTCCTGCATCATTTGTTCTGCAGTGGGTTTGATGAGAAAATGCCACGTGGAAAGCAGCCCCACCCATTGAAGAATCCCACTTTGCTTTTTGATTCCCGTATCTTTAAATACCATTGACACTGGAAAGGCCCAGGTGAGGTCCAGTAACCCAGGCAAGCTGTGGCTTCTCTAGAGTGGCCTGCCCAGATGGCTCCTGTCTATCTTTCAGCTTAATTCCAACCGTTTCTGCGAGGTCTCTCCTGGCCAATCAAGCTTTGGAAGCTTGTCGTTCATATCCTAGTGCAGTCCTCTGTTTTATTTTCAAATTACAGCTTTCTTATTTATACTCCTGCGCTTCGTGTCATAGTGTAGGTCAGTTTGTGTTTTCTTTATTTAACGCTACCATTTTCTAATTAAACTTTTTATTTTGAAATAATTCACATGCTGCTGTAAGAAATAATACAGGGAGATCTTGTTTACCCTTTACCCAGTTTCCCCTCAAGGGTCAAAACTTGCAAAACTATAGTGTAAAATCACAACTAAGATACTGGCATTGTGTATCTTTTTAAAAACTGTATCCTTCCGGGGCACCTGGGTGATGCAGTTGGTTAAGCATCCGACTCTCAGGTCGTGATCTCGGCATCTTGAGATTGAACCCTGCGTAGGAAGGGATATTTTCTCTCCCTCTGCCTCTTCTGCTCATGCTCTCTCTCTCTCTCAAATAAATAAATAAATCTTTAAAAAAAATCCTTTCCACTAGAAATTAAGGCCATTATATCAGTGACCTTGTCTTGTTCAACAGAATGTTCTCCACATCTAAAACAGTGCCTGACAGACAGGAAGGGTATTAGTAAATGTTTGCTAAATATATGAATTAAAAAATATAATGCAAGGGGCACCTGGGTAGCACGGTCGTTAAGCGTCTGCCTTCGGCTCAGGGCGTGATCCCGGCGTTCCGGGATCGAGTCCCACATCGGGCTCCTCCTCTGGGAGCCTGCTTCTTCCTCTCCCACTCCCCCTGCTTGTGTTCCCTCTCTCACTGGCTGTCTCTGTCAAATAAATAAATAAAATCTTTAAAAAAATAAATAATGCAGGAGCCCGGTGTCATTTTCAGCCGTTCTTTCTTTCCCCCCAGTCTTCAAGGGTCTCTGTGATACCTGGGCAGGCTTACCTCTGAAAAGTCACAAGCTTCTCCAAGTTCTGTGTACTGAGTCTGATCGAGATAGTTAGTCTGCAGGCTGGGGCAAAGATTGTTTCAGGGGTAAGCATGCATGAATCGTTTGAAGGGCATCAATTTCCAGATACCCAGCTTGTTTTTCTACTCTCTCAAGACTGATCTGCCCAAGGAGACCTACCCAGAGGGGTTCCCAGACGCTCTTCTCCTACTTGACGAAAAGTAGACCCCTCTCATCCCATGTCTTACTAGGATGTTTTGCCCTTGGATTTCAAACCACCTGAGGTGTCAAAGGGATAACTTGAAATATTGGTTTGGAGTAAGTCCATCTTTAATGGATTAACTAAGATACCTTAAACACACAGAACTTCCTGTCTTTCCCTGAATCATGCCTATTCCTGTTATAGGCAAAGCATTGTGCTACAAAGAAAGTCTTCGAGCTTGTGTTGAGATGCTTTGAATCCAGAGCACACAAACGGTACAGGTTGGTGATACTGATCTTCTCAAGGTACTCAGATGTTTTTCAAGACTACCATTTTCTTTCAAGCTATATTGGTAAAAATCCATGGGTAAAATTTATACGTGCTCTCGTTCCTATTTGATGTGCTTTATTCTATGAAGGTTGTTCAAACTTACTTTTTTTTTGAATCACGACCTGAAATATTTATTCCAGTTATACCTACTTCCATTTTATCTTATGAAACGTATACTGTTTTCTCCTTTCCATTAACACAAAGTAAACTGTGTACGTGCATGATGACAACTTCTAGATAATCAGTCTAACAATTCACAAATGTTTTTTCAACATTCTTGTATGGGGGATGGGAGCAAAAAAGATTGAGGGCTACCGACACAACCCAGCCATTTGGAAAGCCATTATGAGCTGCCATTTTGATTCCAGATTTAATGTCATTGGCATTTTGAAGCCCTTTTACTGCACCCCAAATTTGATGCAATTAGTCTACTCCCTGAAAAGTTATCAAGCAGCAGCCAGGCTACAAATGCTCCGGGTTGAATAGTTCTCTTGAAAGAGGCCTCACTGTGTTCAGCTGATAATCAAACGAATGGCTACATAGAGATAGGTCGCCAAGGGGGACCCACTGCGCCACCATCCCTTATCCGAGCCTGAGCTCTGTTTCTTGCCCGATAGGAACGCATAATCCCATCAGCGCCTATGGGAGTTATGTGCCTGCATTACTGGAAACAATAGACCATCTGAGAAGGACAATTGTTCCCAGCAACTGAGGGGGTAAACACGATTGGCTATTCCCACCCACCATCCATGAAGGGCCCGGCTGAGCCCCCAAAGCCCTTTCTTTGTTAGGCTGCAGAGCTGGAGGACGGAGGACGTGGCCTGCCTTCTTCAGTGGCTGCCATCCCCCACCTCCAGGGGCAGCCTGGCCCTGGGACATCTCCTGAAGTTGCAGCCAAGACTGGTGGCAGGAGGTCTTCCCACCTTCTCTCCTCCTTGCTCCTCACTCTTTCTAGAGACAAACCCAAAGACCCTTTTCTAGTTTATCCTTCACAGTGAAATCGTAACAGTATCAATGATAAGAATTGCAACCATTTATTGAGCACTTATCACTAGCCCAGGCAGTAAGCATTTTGTATACAGTAACGCATTTAGCTACAAATGCTCCTGGTAATTCTGCAGGGTAAATGTAATTGTTCCCCTTAAACAAGGTAAAACAGAGCCTCAAGTAAGCCAGGCATCTGGTAAGTTTTAGAACCATTTCACACCCCCAGGGCTATTCAGTGTCCAAATGCCACACTCCAAGTTCTGCTAGTGTTTCCCTCAAGACACTCTGAGACAAAGTCTGAGAATGTGCAATATACCTGCTCACTCTACCCCAAGCCCTTCCTTGGAGAAAAGTTCTAGAAGTCCTTCAAGAAGGAAACTTGTAACCAAGTATGTATACCAAGTATGTATCCTTTTTTGCACAACCCAGATTACACTTTGTGAAGGGCTAGCCCACATTGTATTGATGCGGGGAGGCTGGGTCCCGCTCTTGCACTCACAGCCTCTGAGCCAGCCGTGGAGGCAGGGCTGCTGACTGCTGCTTTGGGTTTGGAGGGCTGACGAGGGAACCAGCCACGTCCTCTCATAGTGCTCTGGCAGCAGCACAAAGCTCCACCTTCCAGCAGCTACTACCCCGTGTTTTACACCAAACATGTGTGACCTGCTCTTCCATAACAGGGGAAGAAGACCAATTGTTCCAGAATACAGGGAAGGAGAGATAGAGGGTTGTATTGAGACTTTGCTGCCCTGACATGGAGCTGAAATTCAACAGAGCAGGACTTTTCATACAGATGAAAGCGTTGGGCCGTGGGGTCCATCTCTGGGCTGGCAGTCCATAGCAGGGACCCCAGGTGATTTCCGCTGTCCCTGGGGCTCTCTCCAGCAGCAGGCTGAGGCCAGGACTCCTCCTCTGTGCCTGGGGGCTCCTCCTCTACACTGGGATGCACTCACAGCTGAGGCCCCTCATCTCTTTGTCCCGCTGGAGGGAAGGGACGGAGCCTCAGGCAGAGCATGAGGTCCAGGCTGACGTGGGACATGCCAAAATGACATGTCATGGGGATTTGTGGGCCTCACTGGAGCCATTTCCTCCAGGGGGTCATTTTATTTAGTTCCAATTGGACCCTGTGATTGGTCTCAGCCCCGGGCCACCTGGTGTCCTGGCTCCATATGGCAACGGCTAGGAAGATGCCATTTTTCAATTGAAATATGCTTCTGCCTTACTGCGGATCACTCTGTAATTGCCTTTGGCTGAAAAGGGGCTTTGATTTTTAAGACTAAGCCGGGAAGTAATTTCTCCACTTCTGATTTGTTGGACTGATGGGTCAGTGTCTTCTCTATGAATTCAAACTGAGAGTCACAGCATGGGAGTGACAGGCAGGCTTTTAGAGGTCAGCAAGTCCCGCCATTGACCTCGTATGGGAATCCCTTCCACCGACCCCTGACAGATGGTCTGTAGCCTCTGGCTGAGCACTGCCACAGACGGGGAGCTCACTCCCTCACTCTGCAGACCTACCTGCTGTTGGCCAGCTCTCAGTAACTTTGACCCCATTTGGAGCGAATAATGTGTGCTCTTTCAGGAACACCACCGGCCACACGATGCAAGGCATTTTATGTGCATGTCTTATCTAATCTTCATAATAACCCTCGAAGGTAGACACTCTCATTCTCCCCATTTTGAAGAGTGAGTAAAACAAGTCACGGAGGGTTGAGGAAGTTGTTCGGGGTCCCACGGGCAGTAAGGGATGGAGCTGGTAAATTCAGGAAAGATCATTCCAGAGCTCTTACACAGGTTGCTTTCCGCCTTGAATAAGAACAGCTGATGCTCATTGCGTATGTACTAGGAGCCAGGCTGCGTGCTGAGGTGCTCCGCGTAGACGGTCTCATTTCGTTGTAACGAGCTCTGGGGTCGTTCTCACTGTGTCCATTTTAGAAATAAGGACTGACGTGCCCGGAGACCGTGATTCAACCAAGGTCATCAGCAGAGCCATGCTTGTCAAAAGCCGTAGTGCTGCCATTTTAGAAACCGAGACTCGGGAAATTCAGGAGCTTGCCTAAGGTTTGAGCTAGACTGGACAGAGCCAGGAGGTGGCCTGACTTGGACCACGAGCTCTTCCTCATCCTCCTGCTCACCTCCAGCCCTGCGCCTTCCCTCTCCTGCTTCTCCTGTCGCCTGGGTCCTCTGAGGAGAAGCTAACCCCTCTCCCTGTCTTCTCTAATAGCTTTAACGCACTTTCCCTGTAGCTGGTTAAGTACGGGTCTAATCGCCCAAGTTTGAGAACTGCCTGACTAGAGAAAGCTGATGGTCTCTTCCAAATTTCAAGTTCTAAGAATTCCTTCATCTGTCCTTGGTCATCTTCAGAAGAGGGTCATGTAAAGGAGTGGAAATTTGAAAGTCAGAAAGTTATGGGTTCAAATCCCCACTCCTCACTGTCCTCTCTGTGGGACCGGAAGCAAGTTGAATAACCTCTCAGAGGCACAGTTTCCTTGTCTAGAGAATGGAGGTGAAAATGACTGCCTCGTACGTAGTCAGTCTGCCCCTTTTGGAAGAGGGACTTCCTTCTGGAAGTACTTTCTCAATGTATCTCTGACGTTCCAGAAAACAGGGCTGAGCTGTTGATGACGTGCGTTGCCAGCCAACATGGCAGCAGCCATGCTGTTGTTGAGGAGACGTCATTGCGTGTGCTGCTTACTTGCACGCTCCCGTAGCTCTTTGTGCTTCCTGCAGCCTCACGATAGACCCCACCGAGTCCCACTGGTACAAGCTCTCCTACTTGGGGCTTCTCTTTTAAGAAAGGTTCGGCCCGTGGTAGGCGTTAAAATCCATGGGCTTTGGAGTCGGGTGTTTTGCCATTTTTGGACTCCGAGATCTTATACAAGTTGGTTAATCTAGCTGAGCCTGCCTCCCCAAACTAGAGTCGTTCAGGGTTGAAGACATATTCATAGTAGTAACCAAACATTGTTTCTCTTTCTATTCCATGCCCTCTGCCCTCTTACTTTGGCCAACTCTGAGGCTGCCCTCTTAGGGGCACTAAATGCTATTTGTTACCTCCTCTTCCTCTTGTGTTTCCATGCTCATGCTCTCAGTTTGACCCGAAGGATAATCTATCAAGTATGATAATGGACACAACTGTACTTTATAGTCTTATAAAAAGATGGTTCCAATGTAAACCACTTCTTTTACCCTTCCAGGCCAAATCTTGTGAATTAAATACATTAGTATAACAATATGATTTGCACTATGTGCATTCATTCAGATAAGATTTCTCGAGCGTCTTGCAAGTGTGTAGTGATTAGTACTGTGCCTGGTATATAGTAAGTGCTTAATAAATACTTGGTTGAATAAATGATTGAATAAATGAATGAATGTATTACTGCTTCTTCAAGGTAGCAGTGACATGGGCAGAGCTGGCTGTCATCTAAACCAAATGACTTAAGGGGTGTGAGAAGGAGATAGACTTTGGTTTCAGACCCTCTAACTCTTAAGTACTTTCTACTGTGAGTTTCCAATATAAGCAGAATGGGATCCATGAGGTAAGCCAGCCACAGATTTCAGGGGTGACAGTGTAGACAGAGGTCACTATAAAGGTCAGGTTCAAATCTGTCATCCCCGACACTCACTGGTTCTGGGGCCCTAGGTAGGCAGAGTTGGAAACCCAACGTTTTGAGTGACCATCAAGGCTTGGCTGGGTTCTGTCTCCCAGGAGTCCCCATTCTACACATGGGAAAGCAAAGCCAGTCAGGAGTTGGGTGGTTTACTGGAGGCACTTGTCTATGCTGATGGCTGGAGCTGGGGAGAGAATCCACTCTTTGGAAGAAAGGGGGTTTACTATGCAGCCTCTTCCCAGTTCCTCAGCCTCTGGCTGCTTACCTGGCCACCTTATCCTCCTGGAGGCAGTGAGAAGAAAGCATGGGGAGCCAGAGCAGGGAACTGAGTATAGCAGGATGAGCCCTGGCTTCGGAGCCAGGCAGAGCGGGAGTGAGCCTGGTTCTGCCCCCTGCTAGCTGCAAGACCACAGGCAAATCTTCCAACCTCTCCCTCAACCTAAATCCTTGCAAATGACTTAAAGCAAAGGGAGGGGAATGGGAATCTCGTCCGAGACAGGTGTTAACCTGTCTCATCGAAAGGTTGCAAGGACGACTCGGGGCCACATGTGTAGAGCACCAAGCCCATGCCTAGGTGATAGTCAATGCTAGAGTCTCTATCTCTCCACCCTGCATTCAGCACAGGAGGGCGTGAAGCCAATTCAGGGTGGAGAGGTCGCCACGTTCAGACCCTTTTCCCCAAGTGAAGATGCTCTGGGCCTTGTGGTTCTCATCCATCATTTATTTTCTCGAGGGCCTACTGCGTGCTGGGAACCCTCCTAGCCCAGGTGGGCATTTATTATTGGGAGCTCCCGGGAGGGCCACGTTGCTACCCAGCCCTAACTGGCAACTGCTGTGAGGTTTCATAAGGTGGGCAGATGTGTGTCTCAACACTGCCTCCGAGGACCTCGGTTACAGCATGGTAGCGCACAGAATTATTTGTTACACGTGTGCTCTATCCTCATCTCTTTCCCTGGAGACCCGTGTTTGGTTTAAAGTCTGGCATTTGTGCTGGGTGTGGTCTCCAGGGACAGAGTTCCTCCGCACCACCACGTGAATGGTCAAAGGAAGAGGGTGCTGGTGGGCAATGTCACCTTTGCAGTGGGCTCCTGCCTGGAGGCCTCACTCATTTGAGGGGCCAGCAAAGAATAGCTAGGAGTCAGATTCTTGTCAGTTTAGCTTAGAATGAAGAGGCCAAAGGGCCTTTATTTCCCCTTGAAGGTACTAACCATTTGTGGAAATGATCTAATAGTTGCAACCTTTTTAAGCAGGACTCTTCTGTTGTTTGCCTCCAAAGAAAATTGCATGCAGTCATCGTGTACAAATCTGAGCTTAACTGCAAGCAGGGCAGCTCTGAGTGGATGGGGGCGGGGGTTCCAACAGGTGCTTCCAGGGAAACCTAGAATCCCATGGAGCTCTGGTTTAAAACCAAGGAAAGTCCTTCTCCAGGAAACCACACCAAACTGTGTTCACGCAGGCATGGAAACAAATAGATGTTTTCTTGAAATCTCATCCCCACTTGGTCTTAATTTGGAGTCTCTAACAAGGCCCGACGGGTTTCTGAAGAGCAGATGACAGAGGAGGCTGGCCCCCAGCTCAGAGACTTCCTCCTCTTTCCAGCCTGCTGTTTCCTAACCGAGGCCATACTGAGGGCGGGACTGACTGACCGGCCCACCGGTGGGGGTCTGGTTGCCGTGACTAATGCAAGCCCTGTGGTGGCCCATGCTGGGGGCCCTGGGTGTGGGGCCTGGGTGGCAAAGGCTGAGCCGCTGGGGGCAGGTAGGGGAACAGCCTGGCAGCTGCGCAGTGGAGCCGGCTGGACTGCCTCCGCTCAGAATCCCAGGCTCTCCAAGGCCACCTGCAGGGTGGGCTGACGTGGAGAAGAAGGGGGGGGGATGCCCCGAAGGAGGGGCTGGTTCCCGTGGTAACCACCCTCTGTTGTCCAAACTCCAGCATTAATCACCCTGGGCTATTTGGAGGTGTTTTCTATTATTTAAATTGCCTTGGGGGAATGTAGAAAAGGCTTTATTTCCCAGGTTTTGAGCTAGGGCGCGCGCTCTGTGTCTCTCTCTTTAAAGTTCCCCCAAAGTAAATGTAACCATTTTAGACTCTTTTTTCCCTCCATTTTTGTCCTTGAGATGGGAAGCTCCAGTCCTAACACATCTCACTTTCTAATCCCCAGGTGCAAACGTCTCCCCATCTATACAATGAGGAGTCTATGGGCTCTCTCTAGCCATACAACTTCTGACCCATTTTTAGATCAGGGTCTGGGAAATCAGTTGAAGCTGAAGCCATAGTTAATACCTGGATTCTAGAAGCTTAGCTTAACCTCTGTACCTTCCTTCTGAATGGCGGGTAAAGAGTCAGGGGTGGGTGCACAGAGACTGTGTCCTGCATGCTGCCATGGGGGTCCCAGATACTGACACGGGGGGTCCCTGCGCACCCACTTCCAGCCGGGGCCTCCCAGCCCTGCATGCGGACTGTGCTGCCGCCCTGGGGGTTAGTGATCCTCTCCTAACTTTGGAGGCCAACTCTCAAGTTGGAGAGCAGTTGTTAATTAAGGTAGCTGAGGCCCGCAAAGCCATCTGTGGAGCCCAGCAGAGGGCCAGAAACAGGCCTGGCAGATGGAAGGCTTGCTCAAAAGGCTGGAAACACTTGAGCCCCCTTCCCCACCCCACAAATGTAATGTCAAAAAAAAAAAAAAAAGTACTTCATCATGAAACACACAACTCGGACATGAAAAGAGCTTCCTTCTGCTTTTTCTGACTTCAAACTCTGGTTAGGTTGTGGAAGCTGGTTTCTTGGCCTTTTTCCTTCTTCTCCCCCACTGCTCTCCCAGTGCGCCCTCAGTGGCGTGCCTGTCGGGTTTTCTAGCTCTGCATGCTGCCGGGCAGTCAGGCGTGGACAGGAGGCTGCTGGCTTCCCGCCGCAGTTCCTATCTTCTCTTCCTCTTCTGTGGTTTCCCAGGTTTTTCTTTCTTCTTCCCTTCCCTGGGGGCTGTTTTCGAAGGAAAATGTGGGGGCTGAGAGGCTGGGGGAGAAGGAGGCCCCCACCCTGCCCATTCTGCTTCTCTCTAAGGCTTGCCCATTCTTGCTCCCAGACTAGTCATGATGGTGATAATGATGATGGTAATAGTAATAGGAAAGGGCGTGAGAACTCACTTTCACTACAGGATCGGGCCGGCTTTCTGAGATGTTTCTGGGCTCCAGTTCCTTGCTAATTAAAACAAAGCAAAGTGCAGCCTGGAGAGTAAAATTTCAATGTCTGCAACTTGGTGGGTCTGTAAGACATGTTTGAGATCCGGGGAGCCTCGCTCTGGCTGCCGTTGACCTTCCCCGAGCCTCTCTATTCCCAGGGTGAGGTTGGCCCTGACGTCTGTCACTTGACAATTTCATGGCTGGCTGTAATGAGTATCTCCAAGGAGCAGTTCACCACAAACAAAAAGGAAAGAAACTTAAGAAAAGGGCATAACAATACGGTGAAATCCTGAAACAGCAAACATGAGCAATCAAAGGGAAGGCAGATGAAGGGGAAATTCAGTGACTGCCTTTTGCTCCCGCCAGCAAACATCCCTGCAGTGCGTACGGGGTGCCAGGTCTAATTCTGAGTGACACGGCCTCCTGTGTCCCAGGAGGTGGGACCCGTTCTTGTCTCCATCTTGCAGATGCACTAACGGAGCAGAGAGATGTCGAGTCATTGTCCCAAGGTCACATTGATGGTGGAAGAGTGGGGATTCATGGACCCATATTGTCTAGGGCTCCCGTTTGCCTTTGTAACCAAAGAGGGCGCCCTTCGCCAATTACCTGCCAACCATGAGTAATAGAACATTTAAAAACATCCTAAAGCAGAGTGTTGAAACACGTGTAAGCTCCTCAAAGATGAGAGCGTTTGTGTTAAGTAGAGATGACTGATTCCCTCCATACCTTCTTTATGGTCCGAGCCAGGGTGACAGACGAGAAAGACGAGACCACACCTCTTTCAGATTACTGATTCCCCAAGCAAGAAGGGTTCAGAGGTCATCTGGGCCCCCAAGCAGATAAATGTCTCAGCTTTTGGGACCCATAGTCATTCTTCTCTTTGTGAACATGACGGGATATTAAGAGGGACGTTTCTTATAGTCTTGAAGGTTTGTCTGTGGCTCCTGAGCTGAAACCAGGTGTCCACTCTTTGTAAAGCAGGGGCTGAGCTGTCCTCACTGCACTGGCTGAGAGGTGACTAACACCATCCCTGGGGCTCCTACTTCCGGGGTGAATAAAAGCAGCCTGGGGTGAGTCATAAGGGAGATCCTTTGGAACCACTCAGAGAGACTGAGGTTGTCTTCAAGAAGGGAGACTCGTCTTTTATTCCCAGCCACATGTCTGCTAGTCCCCATGGAAACTCATAGTGTCCTCTTTCCACCTTGTGCTGTCTCTTGGGATTGAAGGACAAGTGTCCCCAAGAGTTTGGGGATTCCCCTGACGATAAGAGATGCCCCTGCCTCCAGAGCAAGGAGGGCAGGAACCATGAGAGAGTGTGACCTTTCCTCAATAGTGTGGCAAGTAGACAGTGAGTGGTAGCCAGGCTGAGCCATTTTTCAGGACCCCCCCCCCCCCCCCGTGGAGAGAGGGCTGCCCGCCGGGGAGACAGGACTCCAGCAGCAGAATTTCATGGGAGGGCTGGAGGGCAGGCTTCCAGGAGGAGTGAGAGGCCACCCCACAGGATGTGGACGCCCCAGGGGCAGAACCCAAACTGCCCCCATGAGTACCAGGTCACCTGCCCTCCAGGGCTCCCTAAGCCAGATGACAATGACATTACTCACATTCCTGAGTCAGAATCTGCACTCTCCCCATAGTCTCTCATCCTGCCCACTCCGCCCCAGCTCTGGAGGGGCCAGAATCAGGAAGGCAAGTGGAGGGGAGATAGGACAAGGAAAGCAAACTAGTAGACCCCTCTTTCTGCCCTCTTCTGCTCTCTGGGTCCACAGCGCAAGCCTCACCCAGGGACAGAGGACACACATGGAGTTGGGAAAGAGCCACATTTTGATTTAGACTGCACTAGACTTTTTATTACCCAAAGATGAGATTGTTCAAATCCCCAAAGGCAACCAGGAACACTCTGGGACCCGCTTGAGATACTGTCTAGGGACAAGGAAGGGGAATTCGACAGGGCAATATCTGAAGGGAGAGAAGAAGAAAGCTCTTCTTCCTGATGTTCTTTTAATAAACTGGCCACATGAAGGAGATCAACGGCTGAGAAACTCCAAATTTCCTTCCAGAGCCCCTCAATGCCCCTCCCTTGTAACAGGAAAGAGGAGGGGAAGAGGGTGCACATTCACTAACTTAATGCAGGCGCTATGCCAGAACCCTCGTACCTAAAACATCATTAAGTCCTCCCAATAATCCACGGGTTTGGGACGAACAATCCACAGTCCTATTTCATAGAGAAGGAAACTGAGACCCAGGGTCAGGCGACTTGGCAGAGGGCAAGTGCACATGGCCTCCAGAGTGGGGATTAGAATTTATAAGAGTCATGGGCAGGGAACAAGTTTGTGCGCTCACTGCTCTGTCTTTAGGGCCTGGCACTTAATGGGTTCTCGGTAAACAGTTGCTTAATCAAAGCCTGCCTAGCGGGGTGGAGCGGGGGGGGGGGGGGGGGGGGGGGG